>NW_024351729.1:11101637-11411074 GCF_902729225.1 Pteropus medius
GATGTCGGACTGCGGTGTCAGCGCAACCCCCCCAACGTGAGCGCGGTGAGGGGGAGGGTGTCGGAGGTAAGAGGGGTCTGCGTGGCAGAAATGGGAGGGCCCCGGGTGCGAGATGATGAACGTGTTGTAGAGTGTGGGGTGGCTCTGTGGGGGCGAGGTTGGCCCGGGTGTGTCTCGGTGCGGTCCTGCGGGGGTGGGTAGCGGGTCAGGAGACGCCGACCTCGCATTACCGCATTTCCAAAGCTTCTTAAGTTTGCCTCCTTTTCGGTTGTCTGGAATGCGAGGAGAAAATTTAAAGATCTCCCAGAACACTTGGAAGCTTTCTTGGGGTAGTTTCCTTGTGGGTGCGTGCGTGTTCCTTTCTTCCTGGATGGAGAGGTAGAGGCCAGGTGGACAGGTTGATTTTCACTCTCTGTAGATTGTAAAAATAAACAAACCAGGAATTCCTCACCCTCCGCCCCATGCCCTGCCCCACGACACAACGGCAAACATTCCCAGCAAGTTTAAGAAACAGACTAGAAAATTCTAAGGGGTTCTAAATGTCAGAAGTAAGTGTGCTTTTTCTTTTATGTTTATAGAAATTAGATGAGTGGGAACGTCGTGTTGCTGCTTATTATCTGGACGCCTTTTTAGTTATGTGTACTCTTTTGAATTTGCTCTAGAGGATTCTGACTTTATATTGTTGTGAAATATTGTGTTGGCCGTAATGTTTTCCTGAAACACAAGTTTCTATGAAATCTTATCTTTCAATGTAAAAGCTTAGCCTGCTGTATGTACGTGGGAAGGAAGTAGATAAATCTCTAGTTCTGATAAGTCTGAAAATTTTAGTATGACTTTTTCTAGCAAATATTTGCATATTTTTCTTTCACAGATTTATTTAATTGCCCAACTACCACTGATGAAGTTGGAGTAACTGCTGAAACCGAATTTTATTGACCAGAAGACAGTACGTTTGTATGACTTCTTTTTGTTTTCCCTACTGCTTTGAGCTGTACTGTAATGGCTGGAAAACTTGGAAAATAAAATGAACATGCTGTGGTCTTGAACATAATTTTCTTTTTTGAGGAAAAATTAAAGTGCCAGAGTGAAAGCCAGAATGGCATCCAGAGAGAGGCTCTTTGAACTTTGGATGCTTTATTGTACGAAGGTAACTGCTTTCTTTTTTATTTCTAAGTTTTAAAATACTCATAAAATTTTGTGACCGGCCTATTACCACTTTATTTAATGTATAATAGGGTATTTATTGGTAGTCTACAGACACGGGATTTTCTGTTTTTCACTTTTTCAGGTTTGAACACATGCACAGTATTGGCCTACTATTAAAAATTGGGTGTGGCTTTTATTGGATATTTGTCTTCAGTGATCTCAAAATTATATAAGTAAAATAATGACCTTAAAAGAAAAAATAAAATATTTTAATTTATCTTAATGCTTTTTTTCTCTCACAAGTGGGAAGATATATTTTTACAAGAAGGGCATTAAGTTTTTACTCATAATTAACCTTTTAAATTGTATACAAAGATTACTGATTATATAACAAGGTTATTGATTTCAGGTTGTTACTTTAAGCTTGCCATGATGTTAGCACCTTGTGAGTATTGTCTTATTTGATCCTCACAGCAATCCTGTGAGATGGGTATTGTAATTATCTGTTTTTATGGATGAAAAAACTGATGCAGAGGTTAAAGGGACTACTGAGTAGCAGAACCGAGCCTGGAACTCGGTACTGCCTGACTCAAGTCCATCCATTACTTGATATTTTTCGTTTTGTCATTCAAAAATAATTTTCTCTCTTTGCCTTTGTGTGAATTATTACATGTTAGCTTTGACTTTAGATTATTGGAGGAGAAAGGTACTGCTTAAAAACGTCTTTTTAAGTGAGGGGGCTACATTACTGCTTTGAAGATATTGGCAAGGGTCAGAGAAACAGCTTTAATCTACTAAAGTTACTTAAGTCTGTGTGGTGAAGTTCTTAAGTCTCAGCTTCCATTTCTGCATTATTCCTTTGGACTCCTTTTTTATACTTTCAGCTCTGCAAAGAACAAGTTATTTAACAAATGATCTCAGTTACATATAATATTAAATTTTAGAGGTCACACTGGAATTTTCTTTACTTTTCTGGTTTGGTATTTCTTACAATTACCGAAGGACATATACTCTGAAATGTTTAATATGGATTTTTAAAATAGCTTTTAGTCTTGTGTAATTTAATGCCAGAAATGTCTTTTATAAATAGGCTACTCTTTCGATAAAAAAAGGAATCCAATTCACCAGACACTTTTGACAATAGTCACTAACACACGTTAGCTAAAATTTAAATATAAATGCATAGTAGTTTGAAAAAGATTTATTTAAAAATACATCAAACTTACTAGGCTTTACTATTTTCTGAACGACAAAAGGCAAATGGGGTTACATTGTCTTATGTTGTTTCTAAGTTGAGTTCATGTTTTAAGTGACACACGCTCCTTGAAAAGATATAGTTTGTTGGCATACAGAGAATTTTATTCTGAATGACGAAATATAAATGCGATTCCTTACTCTTCATGAAAATCTAAGTCATGAAAGCCCTTCACAGTCAAATTTTGAAGCCTATTCTTGAACAAGAAGATAAGTTCCATTTTTATGTTTAAGATTTAAATCATGTGTACACTTAATAAGATGAAAAGTTTTTTCACCTTTTTTAAAAAATTGTTACTTAAAGTGATTTTGTTTCACCAGTTCATGAGTAAGCTACTTTAGAGCTAGACAACTTTCTTTCCTGCAAACACCTTTATTTCAAGTAGCTTTCAAATATACATCATAGATTTAATACTTCTGCTCCCTAATGAGGATGATTACCCAATAGCCAGTTTTTCATAATTTCTCTCTAGCTTTATTGCTCTCGCTGTAGCATATAGCCTTCAGCCACCCGACCTTTTTTTACCACCTAATTTTTGAGACCCTTTTTTTACACCTTTGTTAGGTTTTACACTACTTCAGGACTGCTCAGATCTTTTAACTTAATTAGCTCCAAATCGGACCTATTTCTGGGCTTGTAGTTGTAGAGTCTAGTTTTGGTTTTACTGCTGTTTGTTTTGTGACCTTGAGCAAGACTTACCTCTTTGGGTCTCAGTTTTCTCGTTTGTCAAGTAGTAATAGTGTATGTGGGCAGGAAGAATGGCTTGTCTAACTCACCATTAAGATTTTCATTTGTTTTGAATTCTGAGGGACATTGAATTTTTTTGTCCTTATTCTGTTGATTATCATTCAGAACTTTTTAGTTCATCTTTTTTTTCAAGATTTTATTAAGGAAAATTTCAAGGACGTACAAATAGAGAAGATACTTTAGTGAACCCTTTTGTATCTGTCACCTTCCTTCAGTAATTATCAGTTTGTGTTCAATAATGTTTCATCTCTAATCCTCCACTACCCCTGTCTTATCCGTGAATTATTTTAAAGCAAATCCCAGGCAACATATGATCTTATTCATAAATATTTAAAATTATATCTATAAAATAACTCCTCTTAAAAATATAATCACAATATGATACTTCTTTAAATCATCAAATATTTAGTCAGTGTTCAAACTTTCCTGGTAATATCTTAAATGTTTTTATTTTTCTGCTG
The DNA here is from genome assembly GCF_902729225.1 of Pteropus medius. Taxonomy (NCBI): domain Eukaryota; kingdom Metazoa; phylum Chordata; class Mammalia; order Chiroptera; family Pteropodidae; genus Pteropus; species Pteropus medius. Next base: position 11,105,247 of record NW_024351729.1, read on the forward strand.
TTTGACTCAATATTTAAACAAAGTATAAAATTGTATTTTGTTGAAATGTTAAATCTTTAATCTATAGGTTCCCACTCACCTCACTTTTTATTCTTTCTATTTGTTGAAGAAGCCAGGTTTTGACATAAGAATTTTTCTCAGTCTGGGTTTTGCTGGTTGAATTCCCTCGATTTAAATTATTTTTTCTTCTTTACTGATACTTGCAAATTGGAAGATCTAGAGGCTTGCTTGATTCATATTCTGTTTGGTGAGTGAGGCTAGAATGATTTGGCTAGAATGATTCGACCATCAGTGAGTTTTGCCTATATGCATTAATTATTTCATTAGGAGTTTGCAAAACTGTGATATCCAATCCTATCATTTCTTTATTAGTTGAACATACATAGAGAAATGTTCCCTCATCAATTATGTGATGACAGTTCCTTAAAGGGAAGGAAGAAATGTTTGATTTTTCTCTCTCGGTTTTTAGAATAAATTGATTTACTAGCATCCTTCCAAGGTGACCAGTTATTTTTCTTGAGTATCAAGATCATCTTTAATGATTAAAATTTAAACACTGCTTACTATTTTGCTATTATGCTATCCATACCAAATGTTGTATGCACACCTGATTAAAGAAGATGACTGAAGAATTTTGAAGTTCTGTTTCAGAGTATTAAGATTAAGGTATTCTCTTTATTTGCCACAGTGCCTACCTTCGCACAAGTGTTCTACAGTGGTTTAGCAATAAATCAATATTAAAATACCTCATAGTGTTTTTATGTAATGTGATGTTTTAAAAGTTGCCATTGAGAATTATAAAAGTTTAGTAGGTGTTTAAATAGGACTATATTGGAAATAACCCTTGAGTAATAAATACTGTTCTGTAAAGGAATACTAAGAGCATATATAGATTTCTCTTCTACCTATTAGTCTGCGATCAGTTGCAAGCCTAAATGTTAGTGATTAAAGTCCTTTAAGTAGAATTAAGATAGATTACTGGTTCCAGTTTTTAGCAGATGGGTCCCCACATATTAAACTCAAGATTTGAAAAGAATTTGGGTAAAAAAAAAATCTTCACAGTTTGTTTTTCTAACCAAACTATTTAGGTCTAACGTTTCACATTCTCCTGGTAGGTATAGGATTTAATTGCATTGTTAGAAACATTCATCTTATAGTAAGTTAACTATTTGTTAACCCCACCTAGTTATTACATATTATAGGCAGCATAATTTCTCATCACTCAACATCCTTTCTCTGTAGATTCTGTCACCAGTGTATAAGACTACTAATTCCAATTATGTCACCTGAAATTACTTTGTCTCCAAATATTCATGCCCACCCAGGGTCAAGGATTTCATTAACAGTGCATTCCATATAGCTCTTATAAGTTAAACATTAACTTGTACAAGTTTAATCTTGTATTGAGTTTAGTTCAGTAGTTAACTACTACTGCTTGTCCGAACATATTTTTCTCAAGTATAGAAGACAAATTGACTTACTTTTTAATATCTAAAGATTTTAGTTTATATTAGCTCTTAGGCACCCATTATTCCTTATATCTTTTGATGTTTCGTCAGTGTGCTTGTAAGAGAGACAGTGTTGAGAACAATTTTGGTCTCTACATTATCATACAACTTTTTGGAAATCATATAATGCATAGAACAAGACATATGTATCATAAAGTCCCTATCTCAGCTGCTCTCTTTAGATAGAAATAAAGGCGTATTTCTGTTTGTCATTTAGCCTTTTGGGAGTGCTACAGTTGGTCACCACAATATGCAGAAGAGAAACTGAGCCTATGAGAGGCTTATCAAATTCTTTGATAAGATTGTTATTTTTGTTCTGTCTAGTGGAAAGTATCAAATGCGTTAACTCTGTAAAAAGATACAAAGTGACTCAAAAGCACGACATTTTGAAATGTGCGTTAAAGTTCATGGTTCATTTTTGTCATTAGCTGGTTTATTTTGGGGGAAATTCATTTTACACTAAAAAAACTTGTGGAGCTACAGAATTAGAGCCAAGATTAGTCTACATCTGCTTCTGATCTTAAGGACCTGAAAACAGTTTATCTTATTTCTTTATATTTTAGTTTTCTCATCTGTCAAATGGAAAAAATAACTATTTTGCATATTTCTCAAAGTCACTGAGAAAAAAATGAATTGATTTTATATAAATGCATCATAAGGGTAAGAAATATAAAAATGTAGTCTTTAAATGTAATTATTAGTATTTAAAAAATACATATATGAGTTCCAGAGTATATCATGATTGTTTTCATTTTGCCTTTATATTGTATAATGATAGAGGACAATATGTTTTTGTCTTTTGTCAGTAGAGATGATGCTGTGCTTATAAAGTCTTAATTTTTAATCTATTTTTGCTTTAATTAAAATTATTTTTGCTATAATTAAAGCATAGAATTTAATTATACTAACAATGATTTGAGATTTTTTTTTTCTAAACCAAGTTTGTTTTGGACCTTGGTGATGCTCCATTTCCTGCTGTTGCCCTTTGTCCTGCTAAATCTGGAATATGACTGAAATAGATAGTTTTGCAGTGAGCTCAGAGTAAACTTCCTTTTCAGAATAAAAGTTTGTTTCATAAAGAAAATATAGAGACATTTTATTTGGATAAACAGGCAAGTACCTCTTTTTATACATATCGATTCGGAAAAAAATAGAAGGAGTGAATTCTAATGAGAAAATTATAATTCATTTGTTCAATTTTGGTCATAATCCTAAGTGAAGCTTTTATTAAGATTCCCCAATATACATTAACCCTTATAATTTAATCCACATTTAGTAAGTCTTGGTATGTGCAGAAATGGCTTTTAATTTTCTGTGGCTTAATCATGACTGTGTATGTAAGGAAAGTAATATTTGACACTCTAAGCAAAACAACATCTTTAGCAGCTCAGTAGTAGTGGTTACCAATTACATCTTATTAGTAAATTAGGTATGAAAGCAAATTAATATTTTATATCTATAGACATAGGAGTAGCCTTTTAGTAAAGGAATATTACCTTTGTGGTGTGACTTGAGCTTATGCACTATAAAAAGTTAAGATGTATGAAAATTTCTTATTCTTTCCTTTTGGATATCAAAATTTAAATTTCTCTGGTAGAAGGTGGAATTGATAGCACTTAATGTGTAGATGTGGAACATGTGGGAAAAGGAAGAATCTAAAATAATATTTATGGTTTTGTTTTGGAAAGTAGTACTTGTTCATCCCATTCACCAAGTTAGCTAGCACAGGTTCACTAGGTTTTCAGGTAAACATGTGAGTTTTCAGTGCCTGTAGGACATCAGGTAGACATACACCCTACCAGATGGAGTCCAGAAGGGTGGTCTATGCTGGAAATAAAGATTTGAGGATTATCCTGGTGATAATTATTGAATAATTATTATCAGAGTGAGAAAGAGAAGAGGATCAAAGTCAAGGAGTTTAGGAGAACATGATCATTTAAGAAGAGGATAGAGGAAGGAGAATTTGTAAGGAGTCTGAATGGGAGGAGAACCAGGAGTGAGTGGTTGCTTCAGAAAGTAGAGGGAAGTTATAAGGAAGGGAGTAGTCAGTAGTATAAAATTCAGTGTAGCAGTAAAGAAAAGCATTATGGTGCATGTATTGGATTTGACAATTAAGAGATTATTGTTGATTTTAGCAAAGTAGTTCTAGAAAGAATAGAGAAAAAATGTAAAAATAAGTTACCATTTTAATTTTTAAGTTAAATTCAGTAGACTTAAAGTTACTGCTATTAGAGTTTTCACATGTTTACTCTTGATTTTACTACTTATCCGGCCAAGTTCCTTTATTGGTCTGTGTCCTACCCATGACATGACACTATTGTACAGCATCTGAAAATTTTCAGATTGCCAAGAATCCATCTGTAATTTGAAAAATACTGCTCTACAAATTAAACAATCACTGATGATCACTTTGTACCAATGCACATGTGATCACTGAAATTAAATAAAATACTAGTTACAAGATAGTTAACTCTAATATGCTTAAATTAATTTAAAAATTAATAGAAATGTTAACACAAACTTTAAAAATTCTTGTATGGAATTTATAGACCTATAAAATATTTCTAATAACCCCCCAGTGTTCTTGCACCTCAGTTTCATAAACACAGACTTGATCAGTATCTGACATACTGCTGCAGCTTTGCCTTTTCTTTTCCCATCACAAAATTACTTGGGAAATTTACTACCAAGGTATAAAGAATTGGGACTAAAAGTCCAAGCTACCACAGTCATATTTCTTGGTTATAATTATTCCTATCACTCCTGTAATATGATATCTACTTCTTGTCTATCTTAAGAACTCAAAAGTATTATCCAGTCACAATATCAATTTTGAAACCCATGATGTGATATATATATCAGGTCCAATTATGGTTTCTATTCATACTAAGACCTGTGACCTCAGAAGACACTCAATATCTGTTTCCTACAAAAGTAACACATAGTGGTAAAACTGAGATAGGAAAGCCACAATCAAGATTCTTTAAAAAAAAAAAAAAAAGAATGAAAAGTGTATAGGAGGCACCGGTCCATTTTATGCATAAAAATGTATAGACTTGTCATTTAGATTTATGTTCTAAGAAAAGGTAGTAATGATGTCTTCTTTTATGCTGAGTTTTAAAACAAATATATAAATTAATTATAGAAAATTTAGAAAATGCAGATATGCAGAAAGAAAGTCAAAATTTCATTTCAAAGATTTTAAGTTAAAGTATTTTATGGATGTGATTAAAAAGTCTGTGTAAACTAATTACAGTTAACTACTATAAATTATTAAGATATTAAATTTGAAAAACTTCAACCTGGTATGAAACTTGAATATCATTTTAAACTTTTAAGCTCCATTTAAAAAGTGCCAAGGTTATATTTAATTAATACATGTATAGTGCTTTTGTTTTCTAAAGAATTCACTTAAGTTCGACTAATTTTTATTGGGTGCCTGTTGTATGCACATGCTATTTACTATCATTTTACTCTTGAATTTTATATTTTTTCTCTTATTCGATTATTTTTTTTAATTAATAAGCTTTATTTTTTAGAGCAGTTTTAGGTTCATAGCAATTTGGAGCAGAAAGGAGAGTTCCTGTGTTTCCCTGTTTTCACATATGCACAGCCTTCCCTGCTGTCGACATCCCACACTGACTGACTTCCCAAAAACACTTGAACCGGAAATTTCTTTACCTGTCCACTGCATGAAACTCAAAGATGGACATAAAATTAATGCAACAAGATATATATTGTACCTAATATTCCAACATTCAAGATGTTGGCTTTTTCAAGCTTTGCTCATTTTAACTGTGAATTTTCTACACTATATTGATCAAACCTGAGACTTCATTAATGTAGTTAACTGAATGAAGAGTTACTTAAAATTTAAGAAATACCTAAAGTAACATTTGAAATATTTCTCACTTAGGACTGGTATATTCTAAACCTGTTTTTATACTAGACCTGTATTAGAATACTGCTGCTTTTTTTGTGTGTTAAGATGGCTTCCAAACCTTTCCTGGATGTAACAGGCTTTCCTTTCAACAAAATTTATACCTTTCATCCACTTAAAATTGACTATGACTTCATCTGAGGCATGCTTTTCCAACTAGAGTCAGTTTCCCACTTAGGTTGTAGGCCCAGATGTGAGAGCTAAGGAAAGATGAATGAAGTCAAAGTCATCAGGGGTTGCTTAGTTGAAGAGGCAGCATTTGATCAAGGTTTTATAAAATGGATAGTAGTTTAATCATCACAGAAGACATTCCAGGTATGTATAAGGCATGACCAAAAGTACAAAGGAAAAATGATCTTAGTATAGATTTTCATTTTGGTAAAAGGCTAGGTTGTTTCAACCAGCCCTGCTTATGAAAATCACTTAAAATTCTGGATGAAATTTAAGAAACAATAGCACTGAAAAGCTGGCAAAATGGTAAGGCATTGTAAGGCAAAATCTTAGTGAAATAAGGAATTTAGGTGGAGAATGGAAGATACTTTTCCTGGTGAACTTGAGCTTTTGTTATGTGGCCTTGCAGGTGAACAGAAGTCAAAGCCAAGGGTCTAACCAGAGTGAGAAATCTAATAGATTTTCTCTTACTGTCCCTAAAGGTGTACACTGTTGCGATAATGATTAACTAGAAGCAAGCCCACCTTACTCTCCCACCTTCACTTGGTAACTTCAGAGAAAAGTGCCTTGTATAAAGCAGAGCACAGAGATGAAAAGCTTCTGAGAGGATGTTACCACAAATTGATTCTTTGATGGATTTGCAAATCAAATTCCATCTTTCCTTCTAGGAAAGATCCAGAAAATCCCAAGTCATGCAGACTAGACTGGTGCTTGGTATGAGCAAATGCAAGTCCTTCTGGAAGAGGAAACCTTTAGTGTAGATAGAAATATTTTTTTCAAATTGCAGATTAATGCTTTAATTCATGATTTATGAATCGACCATACCGTGCTCATTGCTTTGAAATTTCATCTTTCCAAGGGATTTGGCAGATTCTCTTGTCTTCATTTGCTTTGATTGACATGATAGATAAGTCTTTTTGCATGTATTTCAATATCTCAATTGAAACTTAGCTGTTACGTAGCAAGACAACATAAAATTATGATCATTTCTACAATAATGAATATTTATATCGTTAATGTTAAATTATACCGTTTATCTCTTCATGTGTTTCTGTATATACAATAACTTCATTTTAGTGCTTGATCATAGTATGATTTTTAGAAGACATTTTCAAACAACACACTACATTCTACCAATTATGCACTTAAATCTAGCAAAAGGACGTCAATATCAACACCTTTTACCAGGTTTGCACTGACAGTGACAAGTATATCATAACAGCAGCCTCTCTAAGAGCAATTATTGGACACATTTTGATTTCAAAGATACCAAAATGTAAAAAATGTATCTTAGAGTCAGGGAAATATGATATTTAAAAGTGACTTAGCAGTTTTAAAAAAGAAATAGAATGCTTAGAAATAGGAAAAACCCAATAATAATAATTAAAAGCCAATAAAGGGGTTAATATGAGTTTAGACAGCTGGAGAGAATGAGAATTGTCGGGGAGATCACAGAATTCTTAAAATATACCCTAGGGAAGGCAAAGAGGTAGAAAATATGGAAGGAAGGTTAAGAGATAGGAACGATAATAAGAAAAGGTTTTACATGTTTAATTGAATTTTAAAAAGAAGAGGAGAGGGAAAATGAAACAAATATATTATTTGAAGAGAGTACAGGTAAAAGCTTTCCAGGATTGATGATAGTCCAGTGAACCTCAAGGAGAATAAATAAAACAAATTCCATACCAGGATACATCATAGTAAAACCATAGTGGTTTTGCAGGAAACCAAAGAGAAAGAGAAAAATCTTAAAAACTGCCAGAGGAAAAAAAGTATCTTCAAGAGGATGACAGATCAATAGCTGATTTTTCCATAATAATGATGGATGGAAGGGGTAATGAATTGTTCTCTTTAAAGAAAAGACTTGCCAATCTGTAATTTCTAACCAAGTGAAAAGATTTCAAAGAGGAAAGTGAAATAGAACCATTTTTAGCAAAACAAAAACAGTTCAGTTCACCAGGAAAATACAGCAATTTTAAATGTTTGTACTTTATAACATAATCTTAAAGCAAGCATTGACAGAACAACAGAAAAATGGACATAAAGACAATCATGTAGTAGGCTTATAAAAAATTTAACACGTTTTAGTTTTTTAATGTACCTTTCTCTGTAGTTAGAATGAATAGACAAAAATTAGTAAAGATACAGAATTAAATAAGAAATTGACAAATTTGATGTTAGGGATTTATGTAGAACACTATACCCAATACACATTCTTTTCAAGCACGTGCAAACATTTCTAAAAATAATGATGTAACAGGCCTTAAAGCAAGTTTCAACAAAATCAAGTGCTCAAAACAATAGAGTATGTTTTCTGATGTGAATGGAGTTAAGAAATCAGTAGCAAAAAAGATTTTAAAAAATGTTTGGAAATCACAAAATACACTTTTAAATAAACCTTTGATTAAAGAACAAGTACTAAAGGAAAATTAAAACTTTTTTTGGAACTGAATGGTAGAAGTGCTGCATTTTAGAACTTGGGGAGGGGCAGCTACAGCATTACTTAGGAAAATTTATGACTTTAAGTATGTTAGAAAAGAAAAGGCTAAAAATTAATGAACTAGTCATCTGTGGTAGCCAGCCTTCAAGATCCCCACCTCCTGGTATTTACACCCTTTTGTAATCCTCTCCTGCCTTGTACCATGTTTCGTCTGTGACCAAAGGAATTTGGCAAAAGTGATGATGTGTCATTTCCAAAATTAGAAAAGACACTGTTGTTTCCATCTCAGTTACTCTTTATTTTCCTGGATCATTTGCTCCGGGGGAAGCCAGCTGCTATGTTGTGAGCAGCCCTATGGAGATGCCCATGGTGTGAAGAACTGAAGTCTTGCCAACCACCATTTGAGTGATGGGGAAAGTAGTTCCTCAAGCCCAGTCAGGCTTTGCTATGACTGCAGTCCTAGTTGATGTCATCCTTGCAGTCTCATTAGAAACTCTGAGCTAGAAGAAACACCCATCAAAGCTGCTTCTGAATTCATGACCCTAAATTATAAGAGAATAATTGTTTAAGCTCTTAAATGTAATTTGTCTAGTTTTTTATGCAGGAATAGATTATGAATATATCATTCATTTTAAGAAAAGAACAAAATAAACCCCAAGAAAGTAAAGGAAATTGTACGGTTTTTTCTGCAATGTGGAAATTCTCAAATTTATTATGTTTATCTTTCAATTGTTGCAGGAAATTTATAAGAAAGTTGACATTTATTAAGGGATATGTTTAATTTTAATAAATCATCATATAACATCTTGGATTGAATAGCATTAACACAATCTGTATCTGGATATAGTCTTAAGAATCTTGAAGTAAGATTGAGAGTAAATAGCTCTTTTTTCTGCAAATCTTTCTAATAGTCATGGTGGTATCATAGGAAATTTTAAAGTTTATTGCAGAAATTACTCATAATAAAATACTGGATGTAGGAAATATTGCTCAGTAGCTTCTAACGTCAGATATGTACCTTCCAAAGGACATATATAACAACACCTATGTAGTATTTTTTTGTCAAAAAAAAATTGAACCTAAATCTGATAGTCTCTAGATTACTAATTCATAAGAAATACAGAAGACTGAGTAACATAAGGATATACAGTCAGCAAAATCTCTGTTGCGAGACATACTACATCACAAATGACTCAGTGTCTTCGACAAATAAATTAGGGCAAAAAAGAAACGTAATAGCAACCTGTAGGTTTAAAAAGACTTTGGATACATCAGCCAGTTGTAATTTATGGAATTTATTTGGGTCCTGATTTTATCAAAGGCACTTAGGAGTGAATCAGGAAAATGTGAACACTGATATTAAGTAACTACTAAATTTTTAGATGTGATAATATTGTCCTGTTTTTAAAAGATGTCTTTTTAGGGACATATGTTGAATATTTGTGGATGAAATGAATTCTGGTTTTGCTTCAAAATAATACAGTTGAAGATGGGGATGGATATAGGTGAAAGAAGATTGATTATGCATGGTTTGATAATTGTTGGAGTTGAGTCATTATACCATTCTCTTTTATGTATGTTCAAAATTTCATTGATAAAGTACCTTTAGAAAGAGCAGACATTAATGAAATAAACATAATGGAAAGGACCGACCAAATGAAAAGTAGGTTCTTTAATAAAATTATGAAATTAAGTCAGAAAGATAAGGTTTGTGGTTATATAGGTTTTGGAAATTGCATATATATTCACGCCTTCCAATGCCATTTACAGGCATATTTCATCTCAAAGATAATATATTATTAAAAATTTTATTTAACTTTGCTTAATTAGTGCTTCTCAAACTTGATTAAGCACAACCATCTTTTTCTTTTTTAAACTGATCCTAGCTTATCTCTTACCCTCTTTTTGTCCATTAACCTCCATTTTGTTCCTGCTCACGGTTGAAATACAGTGTAGTAGAAAGAGCACAATTGGATTCATATATCATCTTGCAATTTAAACCCAGCACTATTGATTACTAGCTGTATGATTATGGATAAGTTATATATCCTTAATTTCCCTTTTCTAACCTTTAAAATGGGGAAAATGAAACCTTCTGGATAGTCATAATAAGTAAATGGGAAGAGATAGGTAGATAGGTAGATTTATATAGATTGTCTATATATGTATATTTTAATGCCTGCTATAATACTTAGCACATAGCAGGTGGTCAAAAAACTAACAGCTTTACTGCTTACTAAATGAAACATTTCCAAATTTGAGTACCATTTCTTAAAGTTGCTTAGCTTCCTAGGAGAACTCTGTAGTTGCCAAACACTTAGTAGCCCTGACCTTTAGATTTTTAACCAGATACTATAGAGTTCCTAAATAAACTATGAGGAGAACTGCATTAATTCTTTATGGCATTGTGAGACTGTTTTGTTTCTGACTTTTACAGAGAGATAACTCTTTGCTTTATTAAAAAGGAACAATGATTAGGAAAACTCCAGCTACTTTTATTTCTGGAGTCCTATCCTGAATGGATAAATGAATGAACAAAGGAAAGAATGACATACTGGTTGGAAATGACAAAAGCAAGTAATGAAACCCTTGAGAAAATTTCTCACAAGATAGTTCTTTTTCTGAAATATTTCCATCTTATTTCTCAATGATGATTTAGCTTGTGGCAATTTACGATCTGATTGTGGAACAGTATATTAATAGAAAAACAAATACACAAAAGGTCAGCAGTCTGCATATTCTGGGAACATTCTTTTAGGAATTCTGATTTGTAGTGTAATGCTTTTATTTTAGGGAAATAACTTACTTGAATTCCCTTTATCCAAGAGCAGTTTCTATTTAATGACAAAGTAAGACTCCTAAGTATCATATTGAAATTGACTAGCATAAAGAAATGTTAAGGAGGTAAAGGAAACAAATTTAAGCATCATTTTTAGGATGCAGTTTATATTTAAAGTATTTCTGATGAATCCATTTTTTTTTTCAAATCAGCTTTGAGACTTACAGACCATAAATGCACAGATTTTAAGTATAAATTTGATGAGTTTTTATACAAGCAAACATTAATGTAATTACCACCTTAATCAAAAAATAGAAAATTTCTGTTACCAGGGAACGTTCTCTTTGTGCCCTTTGGTAGTCATTCTTCTGAAAGATAGACAATGATCTAATTTCTGTCACTAGAGCTTGCTCAAGAACTTTGTATAAGTGAAATCATACAATGTGTATGCTTTAATGCCTGACATCTTTTGCTCAACATGTTTTGAAAATTTTATTTGTATCAATAGTTCATTCATTGTTTTGGGGGATTAGCATTCCACTGTGTGAATATAGCACATCAGTTAACCTGTTCATGGAATTTTGGTTTGTTTCTAGCTTTTAGCTATTAAAAATAAATCTTCTATGAACATTTTTGTGCAAGGTTTTTTGTGGCTATGTTTCACTTCTTTCGAGAGGAATGGCTGTGCTATGTGGTAAATCTATCTTTAACTTTAAAAGAAACTGCCAAACTGTTTTCCAAGTGATTATACGATTTTATACTCACACCAGAAATGTGTGTTCCGATTATTCTACATCTTTACCTACACTGGCTATCGTTAGTTTTTTTAATTTTAGCCATTCTAGTGGTTGTGTAAGGTTGTTTCATTTGATTTTAATTTGTACTTCCCTGGGTAAGTAATGATGTTGAGCATGCTTTTGTGTGTTCTTTAGCCAGTTGTGTATCCCCTTTTGTGAATTGTTTGAGTTTTTTGCCCCTTTTTAAAATTGAAGTATTGGTTTATAGGAGTTCTTTGTATATTGGTATAAGTCCTTTGTCAGATATTTGTACTGAGAATATTTTCACCTGGTATATGGCCTTCTCATTTTCTTAATGATGTCTTGATGGGTAGAGGTTTTTAATATTGATTAAGACCAATGATTAATTTTTTTTTTTTTGGTTTGTGACATTTGTGTCCCAGGTACAAAATCTTTGTCTACCCCAAATTTGCAAAGGTATTATCTTACATTTTATTTTAAAAGATGTTAGTTTTTATGTTTAGGTTACTGATCTGTCTTTGATTTTATTTTATTTATGCATTTTATATTTCTTATTAATTCATTGAACAAATATTTATTGAGCACTTGGTCAGTACTAGGCACTGTTTTAGGCACTCAACAATAAAAGGTCACTCATGTGGGCTCTTAGATAGTCCTTGCACTTGTGAAGCCTACATTCTAGGGGAAATGACAGGTTAATTAATAAATAAGTAAATTATAGAATATGTTAGAAGGTGAGAAGTAGTTATGACATGGACAACAAAATAGGGTAAGGTAAAGTTAGTAAGAAGGTTTGCAATTTTAAGAATGGGTGGTAAAATTAGGCTTCATTGAGAATGTCGTTTAAAGAGTGACTTGAAAAAGATGATGGAATTAGCCATTCAGCTATCTGAGGGAAGAGTTTATGGATGAGAAAACAGCTATTACAAAGGCCTTAAGATGGAAGCATGTCTGGCATGTCCCAGTAACAGCCAGCAAGCCAGAGTAGTATAGGGTAATAGTGGATAAGGTCACAGAGGTAGGGGAGGGAAAGTTGTTTAGAATTTTATAGGACATTGTTAAGACTGTAGCTCTTTGTGTGAGTGGCAAAAGCAATTTGAGGGTTTACTATACTTAATACACATTTTTTCCCCTCTCTTTAATTTCCCCCTCCCCCCACTTCCACCCCTGACCTATAGATGTTGCCATCTCCCCTTAAGAATTGGATCTCTGAAGGCGGGGCATCTCCTCCCGCAAGCTCAGGGCCCTGCACGCATGGCCTGGCTCACCTAGGGTATGGTCCATGGCTCCACCTGGGGTCCAAACCCAGGACCTTCTGCATGTAAAGCAGACATGCTAACCACTACACTATGGAGCCACCCGTTAATACACATTTTAAAACAGGACATATGTCTTCCTAAATATCACGTAGAGATTTCATTTTATTGCCTCTTTAGATTTGTCAATTTATATCTGCTTAATAGGAGTAAAAGCTGTTTCCCCTCTCCCCCTACCACCCTTTGACAGGTACACATAATATTCTAACTGTTTTCTTATTTCAGAAAGATCCAGATTACCTGAAGCTATGGCTGGACACTTTTGTTTCTAGCTATGAACAATTCTTAGATGTTGACTTTGAAAAGCTGCCTACCAGGTATACAGAAACACTTAATTTCTTACTCTTTGGGTGAATTTGTTACGTTTTGGCACAAAAACTTCATTGGTGACATAAATAAGCTTGGCAATTATGTGACACACATGATACTCCTGTGTAACCCTGCTCTCATGGCAGACATCATTAATTGATCACAGAGTCTTTTTTGCTGTACTGGATTTGGCTTATAGAAGCCTCTTCTCTACTTTGGTGAGCCATTTGCAACTAACTGGGTGTCCTGCAATTCTCTTGAATTCTGACACTACCCAGAGTTAGCACCAGACCCCGGAAGTTAATGGCAAAGTCCTCCACAAGACTGCCTTTACTTCAGACACTGTTTGCAAGTTGGGGAACCACCCACACTTCTGACCAACCAGCTGTTAATTTGGGGGTTCTCACAACTCCATCAGTTTCAATAATTTGCTAGAATATCTGTAATAAAACAGATTTTTTAGGATTTGAGCTTAAAATTCAGTTCCTTTGTGAAGTATTTTCTTCCTGTATTTCAACACTCATCTTATTTTGTTCCCTTTGTATTGTAGGGTGGATGACGTGCCTCCAGGAATATCTTTGCTTCCTGACAATATTCTGCAGGTTCTGAGGATCCAGCTACTATACTGTGTTCAGAAAATGGCAGATGGGTTAGAGGAACAGCAACAAGCCTTGTCAATTTTGCTTGTCAAGTTCTTCATTATTCTTTGCAGGTATCTGGTACAAATAAACTAGTTGTCTGTTTTAAATAGTTATTACCAAAATGATAATGTATTTATTGATTATTAATGGTGTTTTTATATGGAGCATTAAAAGATAAGTGTACCTTTTGCAATAGGCTTGTGGTTTTATTATATTGGAAAACCTTCTAGTTACAATACATAGTTATTGAAAGATTCAGCCAAGACAAAAATAAATTTGCTTTAAAGTGATGACAATGACAGGCATTTTGACCTAACTCAGAATTTATTGCATTGGTATTTTCTATGTAGTCCTTGTATATACAGGCACACATTTTTACTGCTATACATTATCATTCATTCATTCATTCATTTATTTATTTTTTATGGTGCCATTGGTTATTGAAATCCAGTAAGTTTCAGCTGTACACTTTAACAGTAAGGCATATATATGTTTACACTGTGTATTCACCTCCCGTAGTTAGATTTCTTTCTGTCACCACATATTTGACCCTCTTTACCCTGTCTACCTCCTCCCTCCTCCTCACCTCCTACCCTCTTGTAACCACTAGTCTATAGTCCATGTCCATGAGTCTCTGTTTGTTTGTCCTGTTTATTTGTTGCTTTTAGATTTATATCCCATATATAAGTGATATCATGTGATTTTCAACTTTTTCTGTCTGGCTTATTTCACTTAGCATGATTATCTCGAGTTCCATCCGTGTTGTCACAAATGGCAATATTTCATCTTTTCTTATGGCTAAGTAATATTCCATTGTATATATGTACCATAGCTTCTTTATCCAATCATCTATCATAGGGCACTTCAGTTGCTTCCATGTCCTGGTCACTGTGAATAATGCTACTATGAACATCAGTGTGCAAATATCTTTTTGGATATGGGTTTTCAAGTCTTTGGGGTAAATACTCAGTAGAGGGATTGCTGGATTGTATGGTAGATCAATTCTTAGTTTTTTGAGGAACCTCAGTACTATTTTCCATAGTGGCCGTACCAATTTGCAGTCCCACCAGCAGCGTATGAGGGTTCCTTTTTCTCTGCATCCTCTCCAACATTTGTTATTACTTGTCCTGTTGATTATAGCTATTCTACCAGGTGTGAGATGGTATCTCATTGTGGTTTTGATTTGCATTTCCCTAATAGCTAGCGATTTGAGCATCTTTTCATATATTTGTTGGCCATTTGTATGTCCTCTGGGGACAAATGTCTGTTCAGGTCCTCTGCCCATTTTTTGATTGGATCATTTGTTTCGTTGTTGTTATTGAGTCGTATGAGTTCTTTGTATATTTTGGATATTAAGCCCTTATCGGAGGCGTTGCTTGCAAATATATTTTCCCATTTGGACGGTTGTCTCTTTACCTTGTCGACAGTTTCTTTTGCTGAGCAGAAGCTTTTTAGTTCAATGAAGTCCCATTCATTTATTTTTGGTTTTACTTCCCTTGCCTTTGAGGTCAAATTCATAAAATCCTCTTTAAGTCTAAGGTCCTTGAGTTTCGTTCCTATGTTTTCTTCTATGCATTTTATTGTTTCAGGTCTTTTATTTAGGTCCTTAATCCATTTTGAGTTAATTTTGGTGTATGGTGATAGACAACAGTCTAGTTTCATTCTTTTGCAGGTGGCTTTCCAGTTTTCCCAGCACCATTTATTGAAGAAGCTTTTCTTTCTCCACTGTATGTTTTCAGCTTTTTGTTGAAAATTATTTGCCCATATAAATGTGGGTTTACTTCTGGGTCTCAATTCTGTTCCACTGGTCTGTGTCTGTTTTGCTGCCAGTACCATGCCATTTTGATTACTGTCACTTTGTAGCTCTTGTGTGCAGATCCTATGCTCAGACGTGCTAGTATGCAGCTTGCGTGTTTTTTGTTGAGTTTTAGATGTTCAGCTTATTGTTGTTTCAAGGAGAGAGACTTGAGGACGTCTCTGACTCCGCCATGTTTCTCCAAACCCCTAAGAATATTCTGATTTTTTTCTCTTCTGTTTCTACTTTGTGATATTTTCCAATTTTTCTATGATAAATAAATGCTAATCAGCATGTGTGTCTTATATATTTTCTCTGTTTATAGTGTATAAATAATGCTTGAATTGTGTTTCATATTTTCAATGAGAATGCAGTTACGTAACTATTGATTTTAAACTAATAACTGTCATTTGTATTTCATTTGCCAACATGTATTTTCAAAATTCAATCTAAATGAGCATATTTTTTTCTCACTATTCATACATAATAAATATGCATGTGTTCTTTTTTTCACAGAAATCTGTCTAATGTAGAAGAAATTGGGACTTGCTCTTATATCAATCATGTCATCACTATGACAACACTCTATATTCAGCAAGTACGTGTGAATTAATATATTCCTTTTTGTTGCTTTACTGAGTAACTAGGCTTTACTTTTTAAAATATAGTTAATAAAGTTAAATGTTTTTAGATGACAGACAGTAATTGAGTATAGAATTAAAAATATTGGTACAGTATACTTCAGACATCTTACATATATTATTTAAAAGTAGAGAAGCAATTATCATTTTGTTTTAATTAAAAAATTAAAGTGTTTTATAAATGGCTTTAAAATGATAGTTGTTTTATGTATTTATTATTTATTCATCAAATATCTCTTATTGAAAAGATATTCAGTTTTGGAAAGATGTTTGGTTATTCATTGGAATCCCTTCCTAGAAAATATATAAAATTCGAGAGGCTAGATTTAGTCCATATGATTAATCAACTACCTTTAGAGTAGAACGGAACGTAGGCTTATTTGAATGACAGTGTTTATTGTTAGATGATGAATGAAACATGTAGTCCTTTAATGTAGGTAAGAATGTTATATACAGTTTAATATTTTTAACTAAATATAATTTTATGATTAACTTTATTCTCAGTTAAAAAGCAAAAAAAAAGAGAAGGAATTGGCAGATCAGACATCTATCGAAGAATTTGTGATCCATGCATTAGCATTTTGTGAAAGTTTATATGATCCATATCGGAATTGGAGGCATAGAATTTCAGGGTATGTCTTATAAATCCTAATTTTTCATTCAAAACCTGAATGTCATAATATGTGCAATTTTTCAAAGCAGGTCTATTTCTCTATGAAAACAGTTGGTAAGATGTGTATAAGACAACCCTTATCTCTGTCTCTGAGGTAGAGAACTATGTTCTAGGTAATGAATTCATGATAAATGCCACTTCCAGAACTTTTATTTTGTAATGCAGTTGAATGATAACAATCAGATAGGAAAATGTCAAAGCACAGTAGCCTCAAGTAGAGATTATATATTCTTCAAGGAAAGTTCTCTGTTTTTAAAGCATATTTCATAATTTGAAAATGATTTTTTAACAATATTTTGTCTTTATTTTTAATTGTGGAGCTTGTGTCAATCAGGGTCAAGTCAGGAATACAGAAATCATACTAGTATTTTAAAAGATAGAATATAATACAAGAAAATTGTTAAATAGGTATTAGAGAATTGGAAAAACATGGGGGGACACTGACGTAGTATGAACAGTAACTTCAGGAAGCAGCTACTTCCCTAGGGCTATGGGAACAAAGGGAAGAGATTGGAGTTATCAGAAACTAGAGGTTTGGAGAAGAGGTCCTATTGTGCTGGGCTTGGACCTCTGAGGAAGGAGCCTTGTTTAGCTGATGTGGGTATTGCTGAGCAGCCCTAAAGAGGCTGGTTCTGAGATTACCAAAAATAAGCTGAAGACAGGAACCAACTACAAATACTACAATTAAGAACTGTTGTCTGGTAAAAAATAAGAAATAAAGAATCAATTCCTTTTTTGCTCTTTCAATCTTTCAGGCTCCTTTTAGTACCCACTATTGGTGAACCCAACAGTGGGGTAGCTGGAAAGAGATAAGTATAGTTTGCAGAGCACCTCTCCCAGTATCACAAAGCAGATAAAATATAGGATGATGGGTTCAGAGGTTAGTAACAATAGCATAATTACCAGTGCAGAGTTAAAAGAGAAGAGTTTTAAACTCATATGTCTTTTTTAGCTGTGGATATAGAATAGGAAGATTGGTACCGTCACCCACAATTGGGCCTCTTTTTAGGTTTCCAAAATCTGCTATACTTTCAATCTCAAGATTTTTCCATTTTCATTTTCAATTTAACCTAACCCACTTATAAATAATTTCTGCTTTCTGCAACGTTACTGAAATACGTGGTTTTTATAGGCTTTTTAGGGTTTTAGGGTAGTATACCCCATTTTGAATAGCCAGCATGAATAGCCAGGTGAAGAATTGATATATTTTTAAATAAATATACTTATCTAGACTATAGAGTAATTGTTGTTTATGTTCTATGTAGTGATATTTTGTTGACATAATGCATCCTTTGTTAAAGCAAGAAGAAGTGGAATAACAGGAACAAATACTCCAGTTATTACATATAACAATCTTATCTGCTTATTTATACATTTGCTTTCCTTTTTGCATTGAGAGAAGTTGTCTTTATTAGGGTTCTCCATAGCAACAGAACCAGTAGAGTGTGTCTGTTTGTGTTCAGAAAGAGTTTATTATAAGCTATTGCCTCACGTGATTTAGAGGCTGGCAATTCAGTTCTGCAATGTGGACTGACAGGCTTGTGCCCCAGGAAAGTCCATGATGCAGTTACATTCTGAAGACTGGTAGAGAGCCAATGTTGCATTCTCGTCCAAAGGCAGTCAAGGTGGAGACCCAGAACTGTTGATACAGATGAAGTCTGAAGGCAGTCTGCTGGAAAATTAATTCCCCCTTGCTTGGAGAGGCCAGTCTTTTTCTTTACTCAGATTCTCAACTGATTGGATGAGGTACTTTCTGGAGGACAATCTTCCTTATCCAGAGTTTACCAATTTAAATGTTAATCTCATCCAAAAACACCCTCCAACTTGACACATAAGATTAACCATTACACTATCATAATACTTTTCTTGACTGTTTATTAATAGTAAGGTATTAATGACGTTCTGAATACTTTCTTTTCTATTGAGCTTTAATATGTCTCTTTTCCCAGGGAGACAGTGCTTTGAATTTTCCTTGACAAAGCTGTTTTATCAGTCAGGGTAAGATAGATTATGCTGCAGTGACAGTAAGGAGTTAGAATAACAAAAGTTTATTTCTTGTTTATGCTGCCTATCTAACTGGTTGGCTTGTAGCCTCTAATTGCCAGTCACTCAAGATCTCAAGCTGACAGCACAGCATATAAGGTTTTGCTAGTTAAACCTCGTTAGTGAGAAAAGAAAGCTCTGAAATGTCTCACATTGGCAATTTAATGTTCTTGTCATGACACATGACATATCATTTTCATTCAGAACTTACTGTCCAGACTAATCATGTCTTCATCTACCCCGGTGAGGCCAAGAAGTTAGTTCTGCCTTATGACTAGAAAGGTAATTGTGGAAATAATTGGCAAACAGCACTGTCACTGCTCTGCCCATGCACTGCTCAGGACTGCTTAAGATTCAAAGAGGCACATAACAGTGTTCCTTTTGTAGCCTTTCTACGTATTTAGCACTTTGGTTCTCAACTAGTTAGTGTTCTCTCTATTTTGACATTTATTCCAGGGAGTACTTAAGGATATTATGTCTCTTCTTCTCACTCTTGCTACTTCCTCAGCGTCCACTTTAAACTTGTCAGTAAGGGCAACTCTAAGATAACACTTTAAATTTGAAACTATGACAGTTTTCTTTTACATAGTAAAATATATACAGGAGGGGAACATAAGATCAGACTGAAAATGACAGAGGCTTTTAAAGGAATCCTTAATAAGAGCAAAATGAATTTTAAAATGAGAGGAGAGAAGATATAAAAAGATACACCTGAGAACAAATTAAGACAAAAATTGGTAATTGAAAGCGAGAACAACTTTCGAAAGCTAAAAACAAGAAAAATTTAAATATACTATAGAAAGAGAATTCTGCATATGTAAGATGACATCAAGAAGAGGAACAAAGAGTAGAAGAATGAGTAGTGGCATTTCGTGAATGTGTGCAATATGTATGCCAGGAATTATGCTGGAAGATGTCCATGTATTCTCTCTAATAGACAACAATTTTGCTGGTAATAGTAACAGTTGCTTCAGAGGTAAACAGTAAAGCAGGGATTTAGAATTGGGTTCCTTTGGCTTTTTTGATAGGGAAAGAAAACAATGCAAATAAATTATGTAGTTAGCAATCTATAGGTCATGGAAGACCTGTACAAGGTCTTTCTAGCAATAACTTATACCTTATATATTAATCTGGCTCTGAAGTTAAATGGAAATTTGGAATGTATATTTTTTCTTATTTATTTTCGCTTGTTGCTTACCAAAACAGGTAAAACAGATTAAACAGATTTAATTAAAATTAACGTAATTCCAAATACAGAGCCTTTAAAAATTTCTTGTTTGATGAAACAAATGGATGTTTACATATCTCTATATGTAATTTGATTTAATTAATAGATTTGATTAATATGTTAGCTGAATTCTCTTTGTAGAATCTCACATATTTAGAGAGATTTCCTCAAGTAGAACTAAAGTATAGGGAGAGAAATCTTCACTGAAAATGATTTACTCATTCAAGCATTTATTTGAAAATAAATTTATTGAGTTCCTACTTTGTGCCCAGTGCAAGTTCGTAGGACTCATCGTCTACCCAGAGAGAAAAATTATTTAATTATATGAAGTTATGCCCTTAATATAGGCTCCAACTGGTCAAACCTGGAATAAAGTATGCATGAAAATAATTAATTACAGTAAAGAATTAGAAATTATTGGGGGGAAAAAAGGAATTTATAAGTCTATACCAGTGATGATAGATAGATAGATAGATAGATAGATAGATAGATAGATAGGTAGGTAGATAGATAGATAGATAGATAGATAGAAAGAAAAAAATAAAAAGAAAGGAAGAGGAAAGGAAAGGAAAAAGGAAAGGAAAGGAAAGGAAGAAAGAAAGAGGAGAGGAGAGGAAGGGAGGGGAGGGGAGAGGAAGGAGGAGAGGAGGAAAGAAAAGGGAGAAGAGGGGGCTTATGCTTATAGTAGAAGGCCAAATGTCAGTTAGTAATTATACAGGGGTTGCTAGTGTTGGGGAAAAAAAATCAGCATTTTGCACACATCATGGGAAAGATATGGATCAAGGTGCTAATTTAGGCAGAAATTTTGATAAGGGCCGTGATTTTGCATGGTTTAAAATGTTTCCCCACAGATTACATATTTGTTGCAAAGGAAAAATTAGCAACTTTTATACATTACTAATAGTATATTGACTAGATGATCAAAATTAACATCATCAGTGAGAAGCAGGTGAACATTTGTGCCTCCAACTGTGCCATTCAAAGAAGGACTCATCATTGCTTTTATAGTATACCAGCCAAGAATGAGTAATCTGAATCTAATTGTATGGAAACATCAAGCAAACCCAAAGTGAACATTTTAATGAATAAAAGGGAGTGGGGTCAGCATTCTTTAAAAGTGTCATAAAGAAAGGCTGTAGAAATATTTCAGATTAAAGGAGGCTTAAAGAGATGTGGCAACTAAATGCAATATCTGACCCTGGACAGTTGTATGGGGGTAGGGTGTCGGGTGGTACTGTAGCAGCGATCCCCAACCTTTGTGGCTCCAGGGACCGGTGCTCCTATGAGAATTTTGTGCTCCTATGAGAATTTAATGCCTGATGATCTAAGATGGAGCTGAGATGGTGATGTTGGCGCTGGGAAGTGGCTGCAAATACAGATGTAGCTTCACTTGCTTGCCTGCTGCTCACCTGCCGCTGTGTGGCCCCATTCCTAGCATTACCACTCTGTGGCTCTGGGGTTTGGGGACCTCTGCTATAAAGGACACTATTGGGTCAGTTTACAAAACTGGATTAGGAATAGTAGATTAGATAAATATATTAATGTTAAATGTATTAAAGTTTATAACTACACTATGCTGTTATTTAAGACAATATTCCTGTTCTTAGAAAGTATTCACTAATGTGTTTAGAGTTAAAAGGCCAGAATATACATAATTTCTCCTTAAATATTCTGGCAAATATTGTATGTCTGAACATGTGCATTTATAAATATATACGTACTATATACATAGGGAGAGAGTGAGTAAACGATAAAGCATTTGGGATAAAATTTTAACAATGAACCTAGGTAAACTATATTTGAAATTGTGTTATTTTTATTCTTTCAACTTTTGCAAGCATTTGAACTTATTTCCAGATAAAAATTTAAAAATTAGGAAAATGATTATGTCCTAGGCATGATGAGATTATAAAAAAATAAGCACAGAAAAATTGGGGGAACATGATCTTAGAAAACTGAGATGTAGACAGATCTTTTGCAGACCTCTCAGAGAGCTGTTGATATGTATTAGCATCTGCTAAATCTTAGGTGCTTGGCCCTAATATCAGATAATAGTGTAGCAACCAAGTATGTCATGTTCTAAAAATGGTATAAGACTAAGTTGATTATTAGCTGTTCTGTATCAACCTATTGAAAACATATAATAATACTACTTGTGCTTTAATATTTGTTTTATAATAGTTTTCACCCTTTTTATTTATGTTAGCATATTAAATTTTCTAACACTTATAATGGAAATTATGTTCATATGTTACTTCTAATACAGGGCCTTTAGAATGAGTCAGTCATAAATTGAAAGTACATTTTCAAGTGAGAATGTTTATTGTTTGTAGCATAGGCTGTTTGGATAGGATATATCCTATCTATATTAATACCTTAATTGATAATAAGTGTGCAAAATGTAAATCATCTTGTGGAAAGATGTAACCGAAATATAAATCAAATTTCATTTTTTTTTTAATTAATTTTTCTACCACATGACTGAATTTTTTTAAAGATGTAACTAAATGTTTTATTTCAAACATCAGTAATATTTGTATTGTTGTAAGGACAAAAAAACTTTGATAATGGTATTAAGAGGAAGATCCAATAATATCCTAGGATGTTATGCTTGAGATTAAAATTAAGATAAAATGTGGTAATTCTTATGCCTTCTACACAATGGAAGTAGTCTGTTCTGGAAGACACTGCAGTAGTAAATGGTGTCTGATGATTTCTAGTGAATCTGGATCTTAGATCTGGATCTTAGAATTCTTTATTCTGTAATTAGGGAGTCCGGCTGTGCCTATGCTATTTGGCTTATTCTATAGTCAACTGGCTTTTCTTTCTGGCTTTGAATAATTGTAAGAAAAGTAATTTCAGTATCTCAGTTATAGTTGTTAAGAAGAAGATGTCTTAATTCAGCACTTTATCAGTAGATCATATTTAGGTGTATAGAATTTCTATGTGGTTGTTCCAGTTTTTGTTGGTTTTATCTATCAATGTTAAGAGATTTTTCAGGGCATAAAAAATATGTTTTTTTAAAATTTTTTTAGCAGTCTACCTGTTGGATGTATCATTATTACAATAGCCTTTAATCACCAATTCCCCACACTACCATGTCCATCTAAGAGACTCATTTTGTGTTGAATTGAAATGTTGGTAAAAGTACATGCTATTTGTGTTGGCTTTATAAAAGTCTTTGGAAATATTTCAGCTCTCAAAACTACTGGAATTAAAAAACAAAAATAATCCCAGCTTATACTGAAGTTGTATCTTTAAGGTGGAAGAAGCCAGTAGTGTGGACTCTTTGTGTCCAGATAAAATTTCAGAAAATGGCACAAAGTAGTCTGATTTCTGATGAATTTCACTTGCACTGTAGTAATAAGCTACTACCTTAAGTATCAGATTAACAGTACTGCTGAACAAGTTCTTTTGTAGATTGGAAATTTTAAATGGCTAGTTCCTTTTTCTGTTTCGAGTTTCGAGACTTAACTTGGCCTGCTCTGTTTCATCATTAAGCATTTAAAACTTTTGCTCACTTCAAAAGAAGAAACTCTTTCATTGGTGAGCATTAGCTTATTGGCTAGACTTCCTTTTAAGATTGTCAGTCCTGAAGATGTATTTTTCAGTACCCAAATCAAATGTAAAATATTAAATTTCTTTTATAATTATTTTTGTAATTGTGCCATCTCTACATGCCTATGATATAATTTGGTATTAACTCCTTTTTAATCATAGACGAATCATTAGTACGGTGGAAAAGAGCAGACAGAAATATAAACCAGCTTCTCTGACTGTGGAGTTTGTCCCTTTCTTTTATCGTAAGTAATAGCTCTAATTTCTCTTTGATTTTGGTGTTATTTAGTAGCCCTGTGATTTTAGACAAGATATTAAATTCTGACCTTTCATACATTCATTTATAAATGGGGACAAAATATCCTCATATGAAGTGTTATGAGAATTAAATTTGATAACATAAATAAAGCATTTAAAATACTACCAGACAAATGATTTCTTTTTCTTTCCTTTGAAAAAATACATATCAACCTTGCCTTTTAACAGATTTTAACCTTTTCTTAATGTTTCTTAATGTTTCAGTGTCAGACATCCCTTAAACATAAATCATACTGCGAAAGAAAAGTCTTATTTGTTTGTTTGTGTATTATATTCACAGAGTGTTTTCAGGAAAGTGAACATCTCAAGGAAAGCCTTAAGTGTTGCTTATTGCATCTCTTTGGAGCCATTATAGCTGGTGGTCAGGTGAGGAAAGTGTTGAATGTTAATATATAAAATAATAGTTAATAGTGCAAAAGAGGTTTCCATGGATTATTTAATATATTCTTTGTCTTTTTGTAATTTCATAAAGCATACAAATATTTTTCTAAGTTTATATCTTGCTTAAAACTAATCTACTTATTTCTTTCATTTATTAACTTCCAAGAAACCTAATAATATTAGCACTAAAAGTAAAGTGAATGCATAACCAGATTTAACAATTTTTGGTATTATATGTTCTTAGTTATGTTGACTTTCAACTCCTATAGTAGTTTCTGCTTTAGAGTACAGAGGATAGTCAGCCCTATTAGTCCACTTGATAAAGTCAAGCTCTAGCAGTTTGATTTCCTAAGACATGAATTTAGTCACTCCTCTATCTACATATAATGACTAAATGCATATAAAGGTTTTTAACAAACTCTTAAGAAAAAAATTCTGTTTTTTTTTTTAAATTGAACTTCTTAAAAGCTCTCTGTGGTAAACTGAGTATAATTACTAGTTGAAAACAGGATTATAGTTCAGAAAGAACATTCTATGTGTTTTCTTTAACTACAGAGTTTAGTAGAGGTTTCTTAACATTTTTTGTATCACATACCACTTTGGCAGTTGGAGAATGCCCCTTGTCAGAATGTTTTCGAATGCCTAAAATAAAACATATAAGATCACAAAACTAATTTATTGAAATGCAGATACTAAAATATTAATAAAACAAATTTGTGACATAATAATACATGCTTCTTTGTAACACATGAAATAAAAATATATACCAGCAAGTTTAGTAACTAATGTAATTTCAAGAAGAGATGAGCATAAATGTTTTACGATACAACAACTATAATATATGAAAATGTATATGATTTCTGTTGGTGACAAAATCACAGAGTTTCTTGGTGGGCTGCCTTGCTGTCTTCTCTTCACTCTAGTAGAAGAGTAAGATGGTGACTAAAATTGTATTTTTTAGTTTGCTTTGTCATTTGCCTTTATTTAAGTGATATCCTTTGTTTGCCTCAGTATCTCTCCATTTCCATCATTCCTCCACTACTAACTAAAAATTAATATGTATATGTGAGTAAAATTGAGAATGACCTTGTTTTTAACTAATAGAGAAGCTTATTTGATCCCATTCCCTTTTGAACACACAGAGACTTGTTTGGGCCCACGGAGACTTCCAGTAGTTAAAACTGAGAGACTTCCAGTAATTAAAACTCAGATGGAAAGCAAGTAGATACTAGAAAGCCAGTTTATTATTTTGTGTACTGAAAACATTCAAAATCCTTATAATCAGATTATAGCTATAGTTACAGCTGTATTGAAGTCGAGGTGTTGTTGAATATAGCATTGGTACTAGGATATTTGGATGAACGAAATATCTAAAGGCATAAGAATGGCCTTATCATAAAGAATGGAAAAGTCTCATGACTGGTCTTCCTTTCCAAAGCATCTTGCCCGGGCTTTTCATTGGCATATTTGTTTTGTTTTGTGTTGTAAAGAGCAAGGGCTTTGGAGCCTGACTGACATAGGTTTAAATTCCATGTCCATCTCTAAGTAGCTTTGTGACCTTGGATAAACTATATGTGTTATAGTTTCTTTATTTATAATATGGAAATAGTAATACTTACAGGGTTGTCATAAGGACCAAATAACACATAATATATATAAAGCATTTAAAGCACCTGCACTCATAAGAACTAAGTAAATAACAGGTATATCAGATTTATGACGCCCTGTAAGTAGCAGTAAATTCTAAAATCATAACAGCTTGATTTGGAAGTTTATTTTTTTCTTTCATTAAAAAAAAAAATAGCGATCCAGAGTTAATCTGGTGGCTCTAAGATCTTCAGGGACTCATGTTCCTTCCGAATGTCAATTTGTTGTTATTTCTTGTGCTACAAGATAGATTCTAGTGTCTGGCCATTATATCTGCATTTTAGGCACAGAGGCGAATAGGGAGATGAAGAAGGAGACAAATGGCATGTGACAACTATTTTTAAAGGAAATACTGAAACACTGTCTTTATCTCATTTGCTGAACTCCATCAGATGACTATAGAAAGGGCAAATACGTCCAGAAAAAATTTGCTAAAACTTGCTTCCTTAGCCCTGTTAGCAGCAAGGGAAGTTAGGAAATGTAGTCTTTATTTCTGGTAGCCAAGTAAAATATCAGGGATTCTGTTAATAAGGAAGCAGAGGAAAACAGATGTTGGATGGGCCATCAGCAATTTCTTCCATAATAGGACTTGTTATATCAATATTATTTATTAATGTTGGTAATAAATCCTAATGGCCTCAGTGCTGTTATTTTTATATGATTTTGCATGACTGTCTTTTTATTCATTATTTATCTTTTTAACAATTTAAGGCAATATATATTTATTTTTAAGTTTAATAGATCACTTCAGTCACTCTTTTCTTAGAATTTCAGAAATATGTTTGTAGACTCAGAGCCATGCTAGTCCTTTTATATATGTATATTATTTGAGATGGATTTGCTATAACCAGCAGAAAACCTAAGAGAGGCTTAAGCAAATCAAAGTGGTTTTATTTGTTTTGTTTTGTCTTTTATTCTTGTTTAAGAAAATGTAGACAGTTCTGGGCTGGTACAGCAGCTCAATGTTATCATCAAGGACTATGGTCTTTTGATATTCCTATTCTCTCTGTAGCCTGCATACTTTAATTCTTGGGTTTATTTCCTTGTGATGTAAAGGTGGCTCTAAGCAACCAGGCCGGAAACAGGTAAAAAGGCCAAGAGCAAAGGGTTGTCTTTTCCTTATTATTTGTAAAGTGATATCCTTTTCATAGTCTGCTGACAAATATCCTTGACCAGAACTATATCCCATGGCTATTCCTAACTGCAAGGGAGGGTGGTGAGTTTTTTATGTAGGCAGATTACTATCTGAATAAAATCGGAATTCTGTTAGTGAGGAAATGAAGACATGCATAAAACACTAGCAAAGTATCTTTAAAATTTTTTTATATGTTGATTTATTAAAATAAAAAGTTGTGTGAAGATTTATTAAATTCTCTTTGTTTTTGCAAACATATAGAACTTCAGTTAGGTTTGGATTTCATTTTTATTTTCTTTCATGTTTCAGAGGAATGCTTTGCAAGCAATTTCTCCAGCCACCATGGAAGTTCTTATGAGAGTTCTGGCTGATTGTGACTCCTGGGAGGGCGGAAATCCTGAAGAAGTGGATAGGAAGGTAGAACTTACTCTGAAGTGCCTTACAGAAGTGGTACATATTCTTCTCACGAGCAGCTCTGACCAGCGTCAAGTGGAAACCAGCACTATTCTGGAGAACTATTTTAAATTACTAAATTCAGATCATTCAGCTTTACCTAATCAAAGGAGGTCTAGAGAATGGGAAAACCAGTTCATAGCTCTACAGATCAAAATGCTGAGTAAGTATCACATCAGGTTTATTATACTCATTTTTCTCTGAGTCTATTTTTTTTACTTTATTTTCCACTTTCATTCGAAATGCAAGGCCATTGTGTAGAAAGTATTGATTATATAATTCAGATAGCACATGACTATTCAAATTTTGATTTCGAGATAATTAATATGGAATTCATATGTGTACTTTTTTGCTTTAACTAACAAAATCAAGCCTCAATACTCTTTTTTGAAAGCGTTATCCTCTAAAAGCATCACTGTAAAAAAGAAAGTCAGCTATGATTTTGAAATTCTAGGAAAAGTAAGTTTTCAGAAAGTGCTATTTATAGTTTCTAATCTATTCAGTTTTCTGTATACTTCTATAACATCTCTACAGTGATTACTTCAACATCTGACCTTCCTCTAGAACAGCAATCCTCAACCTTTTTGGGTCCAGGTACCGGGGCTCCTCTGAGAATCTAATGCCTAAAGATCTGAGGTGGAGCTGAGGTGGTGATGCTAGTGCTGAGGAGCAGCTGCACAGACTGATGAAGCTTTGCTCACTTGCTCGCCCACTGCTCACTTCCTGCTCAACTCCTACTGTGTGGCCTGGGTCCTAACAGGCCACGGACCCGTACTGGTCTGTGACCTAGGGTTGGGGACTCCTGCTCTAGAGGACCTCTGTTTTGTTTTTTTCCTCAGATACTGTGTGTGTGTGTCTTATTTTTCTTTTCCTCCATTTGTGTTGGTTATTTGTTTAATTCTGTGCTTGTATATCTCTCTGTATCTCTATGTAAGCTCCTTCACCAACATATGTGATTTTTTATTATATTCTCTTGTTAAATTGATAGATAAAAATATTACTGAGAGTTCTTTTTTATAGAATTAAATATTTTTATTACAACTAAACTAGAAAATTCAGATAAGTAAAAAGAAAATAATAGTTTTTATTTCTTATCACTCAGGCATAACCAACATTCATGGTTTGTTGTAAGAAAATGCATGTGTGTGTGGTCAGTATAAAAATACTAGATGTCAAAAATCTTTGTGAAACTTAGACATTACAACAGTATTTCTGTAAGAAAATAAGATTCATCTTATATACATTCTATCCTCTTATGTTATAACACATTTATAATTATTATAAATTGTAAGTTTATAAGGAAGTTTGAGACCATATTGACTAGACTTTTTTTTTGTTGTTAGAAACTGTCATATTACCTATGTCAAATGTTCTTTGATTTTTTTTTAATTCCTTTCCCCACTCCCCGCCTCCACATACACTTCCACCCCTAATCTAGGGGATATTGCCATCTCCCCTTAAGAATTGGATCTCTGAAGGCGAGGCATCTCTTCCCACATTCTCACAGCACATACCTGGGGTCTGGCACACATGGGGCCTGGTGTACCCGGGATATGGACTGTGGCTCCACTGGGGCTCAAACCCAGGACTTTCTGCATGTAAAGCAGATGTGCTAACCAATACTCTATGGAACCACCCCCAGTTCTTTGATTTCTTAATGGAGGTGTTCCTTCAGTAGGAAGCGAGAACAAAGCATCATCACAAATGGATTAATTACTGGAGTCTCATTTTCATAGTGGCCATATGTTAATTTCATACTCTATAAATGAGACTATGTTGCCAAATATAACCATGTGTTATTTATTTAAAAGCAAATTGGGAATCTCACTTGGTTATATTTGAGCATTGTAATGGAAGAACAACTAAGTAAACTAGGCAATGTATATCACTTATATAAAAAGTTAAATATTTTTAATAACAGTATAGATATGTTCACTTTTTTATTCAAGTAAGAAGTATAGATAATTTTATCTGCTCATCCCTATTATTTACATGTTTGTCAACTGAAAAGCCTAAATTAAAAATATGGCTAGAATAAATATTTCTATGATTCCAAATTTTCTACTTTGTAAATGGATGATTTGTGTTTATTTTTCTAGATACCATTACAGCCATGTTAGACTGCACAGATAGGCCTGTTCTTCAGGCCATTTTTCTTAACAGTAATTGCTTTGAACATCTTATACGACTGCTACAGAATTGCAAGGTATTTTTCTATTATCATTATCTTTGATTTTAGGAAGTTGTTTTGTTTATGTTTTGATTCAAATTCAAGCATATTACTAAATATTTTTATTGTGGTAAAATACACATATAGAATACACCATCTTAACCATTTTTAAGTGTACAGTTCAGTGGTATGAAATACATTCGTATAGTTAGTTGTGCAGCCATCACTAACATTCATTCCCCATATCTCTTTTCATCTTGTACAATTGAAACTCAGACCTATTAAACAACTCCACATTTTCCTCTCACCCCAGCAACCACCATTCTACTTTCTGTCTATAATTTTGACGACAGTAAGTACCTCATGTAAGTGCAATGAAACAGTATTTGTCTTTTTGTGACTTATTTTATCTAGCATAATGTCTTTAAGAGTTTTCCATGTTGCAGCACGTTACAAATTTTTCTTTCTTTTTAAGATCAAATAATATTGCGTTGTGTATATATATTATACCACATTTTGTTCATTCATCTGTTGATTTCACCTTTGGGCTGTCATAGATAATGCTGTTATGAACATGAATATACAAATATATCTTCAAGACCTTGCTTTCAGTTCTTTTGGGTGTATATCCAGAAATGAGATTGCTGGATCATAGCAATTAAATTTTTAATTTTTTGAGGAACCACCATATTGTTTTCCATGGTGGCTACACCATTTTACATACCATCAGTGCGGAAGAGTTCCAGTTTCTCCACATCCTCATCAGCAGTTATTTTCTTCCGCCTCTTCTTCCACTCACCCCTCCTCCTGCCCTTTCACTTCCCCTTCCCTCTCCTCCTCCTCTTTTCTTTCGGGTGTGAAGTGGTATCTCATTATGTTTTGATTTGCTTTTTTCTAATGATTAGTGAGCATCGTTTCATGTGCTTTTTGGTCATTTGTGCAGTCTTCTTTGGAGAAATGTCTATTCAATTTTTTTTGCACATTTTTTAATCGGGTTGTTTCTTTTGTGGCATTTTAAAGTCTTTTTTGTTATGCTTTTTTGTTATACTTTTTTGTTATGCTTTTTTGTTATACTTGTGTTTTAAAGTCTTTATTGTTAAAATTTAGTGCAAGCCTTAGATGCATATAATTTTGAGCTTTTGTTTCATTTAAGATTATTAGTATTTTCCTGTTACGATTTTAATGTTCATATAATATTAAGTGGATGTATCATAATTTATTTAACTGTTCCCTATTGGAACATGCTTAATTTGTTTCTTGTTTTTTTTTTTTGTTTTTTGCTATTACATAACTCTTTCAAGTTTCATAGAATAGAATTTTATTTCTAATAGAATTACTAGGACAAAGGGCACAAACTTTTTTTAATTTAGGGAACATCGAAAACAACTCATAAATAACTGGAAAATGTAGAAAAGTAGAAAAATAGTAATACTGTTAAAGTTCTTGATATATACTGCCAATACGCATATTTTTCTTATTTTTTTACTGATTTACACTTGTGGTACATTTGTGTGTGAGTACGGAATACCTAATATCTCTGATTATTATATCATATTTTCATTAATTTCAAGATGGAATCAGAAACTTTTTAGAGAGCTTTTTTAGAAGCCTTTGAAAAGTTACTGTTAGGTAACTAGTCAGACATGAGCAACAGGGGGAACAAAAGAATAGGGACCCAGCCTTCAAAGAACTTTTACCTTTCTATTTAAGGTATTTCTTTCATGGACTCCATGCTGAAAAATATTAGGGTTTCATTCTGATTCTGTGAGAATATTCCAGAACAGGATTTTAATATCAGCTCCTTGAATTTTTAGGAGGGCTATCCCTGAAAACATTTCTGTAACTAGGTTGCTTAACTTACAGAAAAATAGTAAAGAAGAACATAAAATAGTAAAGAATATATTAATTAATAGTAATGAATTTTTATGAAGTCAACAAAAGTACCAAATTACCTGGGAGAGTCAAGAGTCCTCCTCCCACCTTTTAAAAATCATTTATTCTTGGGAAGGAAATCCTGGTGAGATGAAAGCAACATAAGAGAAATGTTTATAAAACCTTTTGTTTATTGTAAAAAAGCGGTGTGGCTTTATCAGTTATAAAGGCAACTTAAGTAATAAAGACAAAATCTCACATATATATAGAACTTACCAATCACACATTATAGAAGGTAAATCACTAGGATAAAATGTAGTTCCTACTAAAATTTACTAGTATATGCTTTTCTTCAGTATATCAAAACTATATTTCACTGTATTGCAATTTGAAAGGGGGATATGGTTTGAATTAATGTAAACATTTTTTAAAAGCTGTTTAATGATATTTGAATTAATGAGAAGAAAATAACAGCAACTTTATATTAGCAAAGACAAGGATTCAAAACCATTACATTGACTTTAATACTCTGCTTGGAGTTGAAATCATTTTTAAAAAATATAGGCATTACAGAGTCAGATGACTCTGGAAAGCTCTTGATATTTTTGGTCTTGTTCATCTTTGTTTTCTTTATTTTCTTCCCTTTCTTCTTCACATCTACCCCTTAAAATCAACTACAGTTTATCAAGACAGTCTAAGTAGGAATGAGAATTTATGAAAGGAGCAACTGAGGGATGCTCTATAGAAAGAGTGTTGGGAGTGGATAGATAGAATGCTGTAATTGAAAGCCTGACATTGGAGTCACACCTGTTTGGATACATATATATGTCTTAGTGACCTTGAGCAAATTTCTTTTCTTTTTTTTTAAATAGATTTTTATTTAAATTCTAGAGCAATACACAATAAATATAGAGATTATGGAGGAAGAAGTATAAAGATATTTTTTCTTAATCTTTTTACAAAATGCATATTTATAATATTTAAATTATAGAATTGTGGCAAAATGCACATAATATTTGCGTGTATATTTTCAATGTGAATATATTTTCCTTTACAAAATTGGAATACTACTGACTATTTTTGTATCCTGCCTTTAAACGTGTTGCATCATGAGTCTTCCCATCCCAAAATGAGTCTTTCCTTCCTCAAAATATATGCCATCATGTATTTTTCAAAACATTGTTTTTAATGACTGCGAATATTTCAACCCAGATATTCTCAAAGTGTGGGGTCCCCAAGATCATTTTAGGGATTCTGCAGAGGCTAATATAAACAGCATTCCTGTTTGAGGCTAGATTTTCTTCATTAACCAAGACAACATTATCCTAACAGTCTGAATGCAAAAGCAGATATGAGAGTTCATCTATTTTCTGTTAAGCTAGACATTTAAAGAGAATTGTAAAAATGTAGAAACAGTGCCATCCTCACAAAGGTATATTTTGGAAAATATAGTTATTTTTCTTAAAAATGTTTTTAATGTGAACACGTAATGTGTTCTTGTTATTTTTCAAATGAATAAACAAATATTTTAAAGTATCCTGATTTTAATTTTTGATATGGTGAATATTGATAGATGTAACCCAAAAGGTCTTTGGGGTTCTCAAGTTTTAAGAGTGGTAAGGGGTCCTGAAACCAGAAAGTTTGAGGATTTCTCTTTCAACCTAAAGGTATACCATCAATTATTTAACTGTTGTGCTATTGTTGGATATTTGGGTGGTTTCTTACTTTTTGCTATTGTAAATAAAGCTGAAGTGAGCACCTCTATTCTAAAATCTTGGTGTGAGTTTCTAACCATTTCTTAGGGTAGATTCCTAGAAATAAAGTTACTGATTTAAAGAATAAGAACTTTTTTAAAGATTCTTGAAATGGAATACTTTCTGGAAAGACTACTAATTTTTGCTTCCCTCGGTATTGGTCATTCTGTGTACCTTAAACTAGATATTATGGAATATTACTATTTTTTATACATTTGCCAATAATAATAATACCAACTTTCATTTATTAAACTTTTGTTATGTGCGAGATACTATGCTAATAACTTAGCATGAGTTATCTCATTTAATCTGCACACCTATTTCTTGAGATATTATTTTCCTTTTTGAGAAGTGGCTTTTCTTAAAACCAGACAGCTATTAAATAACAGAACCAAGAATCACATCAGGTTTCTGATTCCAAATCGTATATTGTATACACGAATCTATTTTTAGGTTAAGCTTTACGTATGCTCTTGCATACCATATCATACTACTACTTTATCCACTTTATTTTATATTGCATTATTTCAGGACATACTGGACTTTTCTTATCTCTGAAATGATAGAACTGCCTAAGAACTTTCTTCTTAGGATGCTCTTGATAAATCCCTTTATAAATCTAAATTTCTCTCCCTTTTCACTCTCATTTGAATTATTTTTCTCTTTACCTGATCTGTTACCGAGGTATTTTGGGATGCTGAGTTTTATATACTTCAACCAAAATAGTTAATTCCTTTTATTTCTTTCAGAAGAGGGCAATCCCGTGTGTGTTTAAGATAATTCTAATCCCTTTTCTAGTACACAAACTAATACAAATTATGCTCAACTCTTGATACTGTTGATTTGTATTTGGAGAATACTGTTATAGAATTTTTAACAAAACGTGTGCTCAGATAAATTTGGGAAATGCTGAACACTGACTTCCTCATTAGCGTATTTGAGACTCTGAGAAGTATTTTTAGAAAGAACCCTTGTAAAAGCTAGTTTAATAGCACTTCATAAATGCTGTTAATTAACTACAGAACCCTTACTGTGCATTATTTACTACATTATCTTTAGTCTGTCTCAATAAGAAGTCTGTCTCAAAAGAAGCATATTTCCTTCTTTTCTCTGAGACATTCTCAGCTGATTCTTTGAGACTTTAGGAAGATTAATTAAATTATTGCTGTTGTTTCTTATTTTAGTAACTTTGAGTTCTAAGAGATAAATAAATAATAATTAATTATATGGTATATGAACTAATGTCTGTTACCCCAAATATGAATAGTTGATTGTCAGTTTAAAAGTGGTATACTTCACAAGTGAATTCTTGGATTTATTTTCAAAAGACAAGGAAATCCATTTAAACTTCATTTCTGCTTTTAGGTAAGAATTTAATGTTCTGTCTCCATTATTCTTGTTTAACAGCTGTTTTTAAATGCTAACAGTAAGGTGGCAGACAAGAATGAGAAAGACCTTGCCAACAAATTACTGACAGAAATGAATGAGGACCAGGTATCTACAAAGCCTGCATCTTGTTTCAGCTGAAGTCCAAAATCAATCAATGGGATCAATGATTCCTGTACTTTTTTTATGTCTTAAAATACACAAACATTATCTTAATTTTAATATTAATTATTTTTGAAAATTGTTAAAAGCCATTTTTATTTTGAATTTTTTTTCTAAAAGATAAAATATACTGAAATCTTGGTAGTTGATATAAATGATCAACAGTATTCCATCTATGTATGTGTGTGTGTTCTTTTTTTGAGGAGATATAAAGTACAGGAATGGGATCCCTGTATCAGCACTGTTCAACTGGTGGTGACTTCATATTTGGGGGCTTCTTTTCTAAGCATTATGGTGTATTGGGACTTCAGGGCTTTGTTTGTAAATATGTATGGTCAATTTTAATATCTTGATTCTTTGCTTCTTGTTGACAAGTAATGATTATAATTCAATGGACAACCTGAATCTTGGAGGAAGGGAAGAAGATGCTGAGCTCGTTGAGTCTTAGAGTAAAACTTAATTTTTTCTTTTCTAAAAATTCAGCTCTATGTGGGAGTAAAGCAAAAATATGCAATTTATGTTGCTTTTTACAATACATTAGGTCATTTAGTTTGGAAAAACTGCCTATAAATGTTGCTTTGTTATTTTTCTTTCCCAAAATGTTTGTGAAAGAGCTTATTATGTCATTATTAATATTATCTTAATGTCCAGGTTTATAAACAGAGCTGTGATATAGAAAGAGACATGATAATCTGTTATTTTGTATTCTGGATGTCGAATATCAATTACAGAGTACTGTTTTAGATTTCTATATAAGTGTTAGTCCCTCTTAAGGCCTTCTAATAGTGTAATAAACGAGTTATAATAGTCTTCTTAGAGGTTATGTTAGTATTTCTAGTTGTAGGTACTATGATGCCTAGTCCTATTGGATAAAGTCTAGGAATAATATTATTTGTATAAAATTCTGTATGCAGAATGTTTAATGCATATTATGTTTATTACATATGTAATATGTTTATTATATGTAATAATGTTTAATGAACAACATCAACAAAAGCTAAGATCTCAGATTAGATTACTTGCCTGAAAGTATCAGTCCCTTTACTCAAATCATTTTTAGTGGGAGTGGGAGAGGAAAATCCTATTTATGGATTAACTAGCATCAAGTCATAGTAATGTATTCCACAAAACAGATTTTCGGAACTTAGTTTCTATAACTCTCTAGTCTTTATGCTATGCCTCCGTGGTTGCATAAGCCTGATGATAAAACAGTCATGTTCAATTTTTTTAGTATTGATGTTACATTTATTTTTGTTTTCTTACTATAAATGACCTGAAATTTAACACCTCTCTTTTTTATGGTGAAGCTTACACAGAAATAGACAAAATTGAGCTGGTTTTAATTTTTCTTACAACTTTTGGCATTATAGATTGCCTTCTTAAAAACATGACAATGTTTATAGATACATATTTCATTTTATGTTCTGCTTCAAGTTCTGCATTTTGTGTAAAAATAGATATACCCTATTGTTTGCAAGCGTGATTAATTAGTTGTATGCACAAACCAATTTTATTATAACACAGAGTTTGGAAACTAAGTAGACAGGACTATTTTAGCCATCTTATTATATATGCTGATGAAATTTAAACCTAGGAAGTTCATGTGTATTTTGAAGAGAAATTAAAATAATAGAATTTCCAGTGATAGACCTCCCTCCCTTCCTCTTGAGATTGTCCATTAGGGTTTTAAAAAGCATGTCTTAAAGCTTGGTGTTTGTTTTTAAATATATTAATGTAATGAATGAACGTAGCCTATCTTTCTTGAAACGTGGCTTATTTTCTATTAAGTAGGTAACTTTTCCTTGCAGGTTATAGTGTTTCAGAAATTCATTTCATTGGAAGAGGAATGTATTGCATGTTAAGTAATTATTTTTTCAGGTTTTCAGAACAAAGGTTTCCTAACTGAATACAAATCTTGAGCACATTTTTAATTTCTTGCCCTTTTTCCCCCCCTCTGGTAGGTGTTTCAGGGACAGTTGGATTGTCTGGCTGTATCAACCATCCAGGCTCTGACAGCAGTAATGAACAAATCTCCAGCTGCTAAGGTGAAACAGATATCTCCAAGCTTTAAAGTGTTACCTTAGATATACCAGTTTTCATTATATAGTTCCCAAAGTCATGTATGAAAATATGTTATCATGCCTGAAATAAAATAGTTCACAAAATATCTCATCTTAGATGGGAATCATTTTGCTAATAATTTTAAAGACAGATACCTACGGTCCCTGGTTTGGGATTAGTTAAGACATTAATGACTGAACTGCAAACTAGTAGGGATTTACAGCGTCAGTCAACAAATGGGAAGAGAACACTGGTGTTCTGTGGTAGTGTATTTAAAGAATTAAATTTTATATCATAATTTTTCTTCATTAATAGAATAATCACTCACTATTTGGTCAGTTGGACTAAGACATGAACATTTTTCACATGTCAACAGCCTTACCAATTTGGGACTTGTTTTTCCAGATGGCCATGGAAATTCTGCTTGATTGTTGTATAGTCACTAACCTTCACAATTTTCTTTTCGTTCTTGTTTACTACCTCTGATTGTTTTGCTATCTGCTTATGCTGATTTTGTGCTAGTAGTCTTCTCACTGAATAGTTTTAAGGATTAGCGAAATCATATTTGTAAAGTGGTAAACATAATGCCAGGCACATGGAGAGTGCTTAAAAATGTCATTGTCTATTACTATTATTACCATTCTACCTTCTTGAGTCCATCACCTCTATAAATTTCATGCCTTACCCTTTCTAGTTCCAGAAATGAATGAATTATTCTTTGTTCCCTAAGCCATGCCTTTGTATTCCTTACTCTGCTTTGGTTTTTGTTAGGAGACTTAACTTTTTCCCTGTAAATGTTGCTATTTATATTTATAATTCTTGGTTAGAGTCCTGCTGAAGAGGCTGTTACAGGCTGGCTAGGGAATCTAATCTCCATTGATAACAATTTCTGTAAGGAAAATCATTTTAAATTCTAATTGGTTTATAAGTATAATGGATTGCGTGTACTATATTATGAAATTCAAACCTAAAATGATGTTCAAGTCTTTATAATATCAACTTTTTTATACTGTTATGCCTTGCATGATTTAAAATTAAAAAGATGACTTACAACATACCTTTCGAAAAAGATTTTCTTCCTACCCTTGGCCCACAGTCAACTAGTTCCCCTCCCCAGAAAGAGCCAATCTCATTTTGTTTAAATCTTTTGATTTGATAATGAGTGTATATATTTCTGCCTCCTTTACTGGACCAATTTAGTGTTATGAGGATTTTTTGGTTGTCTTTATATTTTCCTTTATGGCTTAGACCTTACTAAAATGAACTCAATGTTCCAGATAATTCAGACCATTTAGATACTAAGAGTAGAGAGAAAACTACCCAGTTTTTTTCTGGTCAGTACTCAGAATTGCCAAGACTCTTTATACCTTTGAGGCTGCTATCTGACTCCTCTTACCCCAGATTCTCCTCATTTTTTTTTTCCATTTTTATTTTGACATCATATAACACTGTACTTAGTACAAATCAAGTGAAGAAGGTAAAAGAAGTGTTCTGCGATCTAATCAGTAAGTGATATAATTTATAATGTACAACTATTGCTAATTTCATTTATTTTACATGTTGATAGGTTATTGTAACATTGTATTCCAAAAGGTAAATGAAGTTTATTTTAAGGTGCAGCACGATTTGAGAAAACAAAATGTTGAACTCATAATCTTTTTAATATTAAGTTAATAACCTTAAATGGGTAGTATTTAACACTTTTGAAAATATTTCAACAAATCTAGTCTTCGAAAATCTGGATTGATGTGTTTATTTTCCCTCTCCTAGGAAGTATTTAAAGAAAGAATTGGTTATACACATATGTTTGAAGTATTAAAATCCCTAGGTCAGCCACCACTGGAACTACTGAAAGAACTTATGAATATGGTGAGTTTTTTAGCTTTATTAAAAGAAGTTCCATTATCTCCATATCAAGGATGGTAACTAACCTTTGTCTCTTACGTTGCCTTACAGGCTGTAGAGGGTGATCACACTTCAGTTGGGATTTTGGGCATTAGTAATGTCCATCCTCTCTTGCTTCTTATTCAGTGGCTTCCAGAGCTAGAATCCCATGACCTGCAGATCTTCATCTCTGATTGGCTGAAAAGAATTTGTTGTATTAATAGACAGAGCCGAACTGTTTGTGTCAATGCAAACATGGGAATTAGAATCATTGAAGCCCTTCATTCCCATTCTTCCCTTCATCGAACTTGTGCTGAGAACCTGATTGCACTTCATGGTTCCTTGGGGAGTCAGTCAGTAAGCTCAGAAGAAATCCGTCAACTACTAAGATTGCTGAGGGTGGATGAATCTGAGTGTATTCATCCATATACTACTCCCGTGACTCGAGCAATCCTGACAATGGCTCGAAAACAAAGTCTAGAGAGTGCACTGCAATATTTCAATTTGTCACATAGTATGGCAGGAATTTCTGTGCCTTCTATACAGAAATGGCCAGGGTCTGCCTTTTCCTTCAATGCTTGGTTTTGCTTAGATCAGGACCAGTCGACTCTTGGCAATGCTAACAAAGGAGGAAAGAGAAAACAATTATACAGGTACTGATACAAGTTATGGAATATAAATGAATTCTGTCATACAATATATGTTGTGTTTCTTAAATAGGAAAAAGCTTTTCCAAGCATCTGGATTTTAAATAAATGTACAATAATTTATTTGAAGCTTCTTCATCCTTAGAGTGTACTCAGTTTAAGTGCTTTCTTGCTTTCACAGTAGTAATTGTACATCTCAAATATTTTGCTAGTTAAGTTCCGAGGTTAGTTTAGAAACAAGTTCCTTCCTAAAGTACTGTAAAAATGAAGAAAAAAGGAATAATAATCTTGAAAATGAATGGTAATCCATCTGTTCCATTGAGAGCGCTATATAGTTATATGAAAGACCAGAAAACCATGTATATATAAATCCAAACTTAGTAACTTCAGTAGCAATTTTTAATATGCCTTGTGATTTTAAGACCTTTACTCATGCTTTTAGAATCTTAATATGGAAGAATTTTGAAGATTTGAAAGTTTATAGCTTTACTATAGTTTGCTAATGGAATTCCATTTATAAGGCTGGCTACCTTTTATAATTTACTAAAACTCTTATGCCAAAAAAAAAAAAAAGATTTAAAATTCATTTTTGAAACAAGGTTGGACTGATATGTGGCAACAAAATGTAAGCCACAGTGTGTTTGATAAAGATATTCATGATGACATTATAGTTTTGTGTGCTTCAGTGATGATAAAACTAAACAAATGACTTCAAAAGTTCTGATAATATGTATTTTTGTTAGCTTTTTTACAGGAAGTGGCATGGGTTTTGAAGCTTTTATTACCCATTCAGGTATGTTGGTTGTGGCAGTATGCACAAAAAGAGAATATGCAACAGTTATGCTTCCTGACCACAGTTTCTGTGATTCCCTCTGGGTAAGGCTTTAGGGCATCACGTTTAACTTCTTGATTTTTTTCCTTTAAAAAACACATTTGGTGCATGTACATAAAGTGCTATCAGCTGCGTTTTGAGACTTGATTAATTTTCACTTTCTGTTCATGTTGAAGTTCATCTATGAGGAGGTTAATACCATTTACATCATCATTGTAAATGTCAGTAATCGTTTTTCTGCTAAAAATTTAAAATGAAATGTTATGATTTCTTAACTTTTTTAGAATCAAATTTGATTTTGAAGTTCAATTAAAGTGAGGATATAAATTGTTAAAATGTATTTCTGTTGCTTTTTAAAAGATTATTCTTATTAGAAAAATTGATTCTAAAGAATACTCATAGACTTGGAAAGTACAGAAAAGATACTGTATTACAGTTGTGTGTAGATTTTCTAGAATAGACATAGTGCTTTTATAGTACTACAGAAAAAAGTATTATTCACTTTAAAATCATGGTTTTAATCAGTATTTAGTTATGCTTAATCTTAATGTTCTGCTATTTACACAAACTAATTAGAGTAATACTCTGAAAACATTTGTCATTCCAAAAACTTAATGTGCTCTTCACCTTTTGAATGTGTATTTTACTTTACCAGCACAACATAACTATTGTTCACATGCCTGGAAAAAGGCCTTTTGGTCAGAGCCTTGTCTATATCTACGATAATGGACAACAGAAGGTCTCCGCCCCTCTCAGATTTCCTGCCATGAATGAAGTAAGCACATCTAACGTACTCTTTATGGGACCAAATGACTGAAACCTCTTGAAAAATTTCAATCTAATATAGAAGGTTCTCTTTATTCTAATGTGTGCCCATAAATTTTTGTCTTTTCTACATACGAAGTTATATAGTAAGTTAATATTTAATTCTGTTAGCCTATTGTCATTTAGATGAAGTCAGACAACATGTAAGAAAGAAAAAACAATTCAAGGAAGAAACAATGTAATTAAACACTTAGAAAA
The DNA here is from genome assembly GCF_902729225.1 of Pteropus medius. NCBI lineage: Eukaryota > Metazoa > Chordata > Mammalia > Chiroptera > Pteropodidae > Pteropus > Pteropus medius. Next base: position 11,146,772 of record NW_024351729.1, read on the forward strand.
AAAGACATGTAACAGCCATCGGAAAGCCAAAAAATTGAATAGAGCAGAGCAAAGGATCTTTTAATAAAGTTCTCCAGGTATACAAAATACTTAGGGATTATTATGATGGACTTTAATAAATTAGACACTTTAAACCTTTACATTGTCATTAGGTATAGGATAGAATTTATTTACTAGGGTGACTCTTAATGAACATTAGTGTAAAAGTTCTTTGAGAATAATTTTGAAATGGCCTTTTCTGTAGGTAATAGAATGGATTAGATTACTTCCCAGTCTTAGTATTCTAGGAACTTCTTGTTGCTGTTCATTTCAATGACCATTTCACCATAACCTATAATTAGTGTCATTATACCGATGTGTCATTCTCTGTTCATAAATTTGAAAGGAAAAAAGTAGTTTTCTCTATTTTAGAATATAGTAAAGTTGTTAAAAATTTTTTGTTAATATACATTCATTAAAAATTCCAAATTTACAAAAGGATATAAAGTGAGTTATAAATGCATCCAAATCAAGTAGGCCAAAAGTAACTTCTGTAGTGATTTCTTCTGTATTTATTTGCTTGATTTTATGTACTGTTTCATTTTAAATGAGGATAGATATATAATTTAAACTGTGTAATTTGTTTTGTTTGTTTCTTTCTTAATTTTTAGCCTTTTATTTCCTGCTGCATTGGTTCAGCTGGACAAAGAACCACCACTCCTCCACCATCCCAAATCCCAGATCCACCTTTTTCTTCTCCCATTACCCCTCATCGGACATCATTTGGTGGAATTCTGTCATCAGCCTCCTGGGGAGGAACAACTGAAAAATCAAAATTGGTTACCAAATTGATATCAGCTGGGACCCAGGACAGTGAATGGGGATGTCCCACATCTCTGGAGGGTCAGCTAGGGTCTGTCATCATCTTCTATGAAGCACTACAGCCTCCTCAGGTGAAGGCATTATATTTGGCAGGTGAGTATTTATAGTCATACTATTTAATAAAACTTAGTTTTTTCTGTCTAAATATGAAGAATGTATTTAATTGAAGATAAAAAGGAAGAGGAAGCCCACTATACACCATACTCTTCCCCCTTGGCTTTATTGAAATGTTACTGACATATAATGTATGTACATTTATGGTGTACAATATGATGATTTGGTAAATGTATATAGTGCAAAATGATTGCTGTAATAGTTAACACCTCTGTCCCCTCACATAATTACCATTTTTATGTGTGTATTGATAATATTTGAGATCTACTTGCTTAACATTTTCAAGTCTATTATTCAGTATTAATTATAGTACACCATACTCTTTTTGGTAGACAAATAAAGCAGGCCTTTGGTAAGTATTTCAAATATCCATAAATCTACCTAGTATTGGCTTCTTATGGCTGCCATAACAACGCATTACATACTGGATGGCTTAAACACTATTTTATTACAAATCTGGAAGCTAGAATTCCAAGATCAAGTTTTCCTCAGGTGTGGTTTCAGGTGAGGCCTTTATTCCTGGCCGGTAGATTGCTGCCTTCTTGGCTGTGTCCTCACATGGAATCTGTTTTTTGTATATGTGCCAAGAGATATCTCTGGTGTCTTTTCCTCTTTTTATAAGGTACCCTTTTTAGATTAGGTCCTGACCCTTATGATATCATTTAACCTTAATTACCTCCTTAAAGGCCTTATTGCCACATACAGTCACATTGGGGATTATATCTTCAACATATGAATTTTGGGGAAATACAATTTATTCTATAATACTTTTGACAGATTTTAGTAAATTGATGAAACAGAATATAAGCCTGTTTTCATAAGAAATTACACGACTGATTCTAAAATCATATGAGTCAATTCAAAACTTGTCATATAAAAATGAATTTTTATAACTTGCATATGAATACGCCTGAAGAATTCATGAAGGCAGTGGAATTAGGAGTTGTTAGATAAAATTATGAGCTGTTTTTATTTTGGCTTTTTATCTTTTGGCTATGATTTTAAATATACACAGATTGTTATTGGATCATAACTATTTTTAAAATTATATCTGTATTTTAGTAGATTGCTCAGGAGTTAAGCCTCTAGGTAGTCATATATATTAACTCTGCAGAATAGTTTATTTGTCAACATTTCTTTTTTATATTACATAGGAGTTTTGAGAGGAATGAGAATGTTTAGATTTTCAAAGTTTAGAAACTTCTCATTAGTTTAAAACTCACCACAGTGTTTGAAGTTTATAGTCTAAATAAATTCCAGGTTAATAATAAGTCATTTAGTGTAATCATCTCAACTCTGTAGTTTGGATTTTGTTCTTCTAGTTTTTTTCTACTTATAATTCTCATATAAATAACAATTATTATATAGTGTTCATAATGATTTTTAATGGCTGCCCAATATTATATTGGATTCATAATGCATGATTTACTTAGGCTGTTTATAATTTTTAATATTGATGGAGACTTCAAATATTAAATATGAAGAACTGTTGTACTGATTGTTTTTTTTCCTTATTTTGTTGGATTTACTTATGATAAATTTTCAGGATAAATATTCAAAGTGTGTAAATATTTTTATGGCTTTCAATACATGCTACATAGTCTCCATAAGGTATATATACCAGTTGACAGTCCCTAACAGTAATATATAAGTGTACCAGATTCATCACAGCCTCATTAAGATGGAACGCTCACTACCGTTTCCTTCCTTTGTTGATGTAATGTAGAACCTTATTTTAATTTGTATTTTTTCTTTCTTTTTTTCTTTTTTTTTTTTTTTTAGTAAAGTCAAGAATTTTTCCTACTCATTTGGTATTCCATTTCTTTGATATCTATTCACATTATTGTTTTGCTATTTTGTCTTAAAATTTTGAGTTTGTGTACATTAGCTGAATAAATAGATAAAATTTTGTTATATTTGATATTAGTTGTATAAATTTCCTTTCTATAGATGAGCTTGATCCATTTCCACCCCCACCCCCAACTTTTTTAGGTTTACATTGAATTAGAAGTGACATAAACATAAAGTATGTTTTGTTTAGTGTGTTTTAACTGTGTTATGTAAGTAGCTTAAAACAGCTTAATTTTAAATTTTGTTCTGATTACACAGAACCGAAGAGGCCATATCTATTCAATGATATGTGTATATGTATAAATAATTTTCAGGTCCAAACTGTTTAAGCCCTTGGAAATATCAAGAGTCTGACATGACCGACCTGCCTGGTAATGTCCTTCTTCACTACACTGCAAAGGTCAGAATAAAAGCATGGACTGTCTATCTAGTTGTCAAATGCTACGAACTAGAATTTGTTTTTAATTTTTCTCATTTCAGTGGGTAATTGAGAAAAAGAGGCTTGAATTGCCATTAAAAAATTACTAATTTTCAAAGCAAGATGAGAAGCATTAAAAATAAAGGTGTACCTCTCAAGTAAGGTTCAAATGTGATCATTATGTCATCGCAATTGTATGATTTGGAATAGCGGTAGTGGGACTTTGTACTAATGAATTGACTGCAGTAAATAAAATTGTTTAAACTTTTTTCCCCTACTTTTTTGGAAGGGTAGATGAAACAGAATTTGTTCAACATTTTCTTTGTTAATTTTTAAAATATGATGTTAGAAAACAACAACAACAAAATGTTTACTTAAGAAGGAGAAAAAAGAAACCACCTATCTGTATGCCATGCATGATTTTTTCTTGGAGGAAAGGTTAGCAAGAGCTGAGGGAAAGATCAAAAAATAGAATTGGGAGGAAGAAAAGGGAGAAGTGGCATAAACAATATCAGTTGCCTTAATTATAGTCAATGTTACCTTGACCCAGAAAATGCTTTTGCTGTATGACATTATACATTATAGAATCTTTTTTTCTAGTTTAGCCTGCTAATACATGGCTATAATGTATTACTTCGAATACTTGTTATATTTAAGCTAATACAATTTACTTATCAGTTAGTATTTCCCCCTAACTTTTTATTTTGATTAATTTCAAACCTAGAGAGAAGTTGAAAGAATGGTAAAGTGAAATCCTGTGTACTCTTCACCTGAATTCCCAGTGATTAACATTTTGCCACACTTGTGTTTATCTATCTGAAGTTATTTGTGAAAGCAGATTGACATAGCTGTCAAGACACTTTCCTCCTAACTTTTCTACATGATTATTAACCTAAGAAAATTATCAATAATTCATGTACTACATAACCCATATTCAAAATTTCCCAGTTTTCCCAAAAATACTTATTTAAACAAATTTAAAAAATTAAATTAAAAAATTTAATCCTGGATCCATTCGAGGTTCATACATTGTTTATGTCTCTTTTTGTTTCCTGTTTGTACCACTAACTTTTTCTCAAAGATTTTTTTTGTTTGCCAAACTAGATTTTAAATTATTTCTTAATAACTTAAAAGGACTATATCTTATACTTATTTTCATTACAACTATCTAGTATAAATAGATAAGAAATAATTAGATTTAATTTCACTAATATATTTGGTATATGTCTAGACGTGTCGTTTTGGCATTATGGTTGCCGTATTCTTTTCAAAGTAATTTTGAAAAATAAAGATTGAAAGTAAAATTTATGTAACATTATAAAAAGCCATTAGTACTTTTCCTCAAGAAACCCAACATGATAAATATATATAATAAGACAATTTATTGGAGGAATACTTCTCGAAAATGGTGATATATCGTGATACAAGGGTTCTGTGGTTATGTTAAGTTTGGGGGATGTTGCATTTAGTATATCTCTCTTAGAGATTGATGATACACTTGAAAAATCATGGTATAAAGAAACTAGTTTATTTTTGTTTTATCCTACTTTTTTACTAGTTATTTGAACATAGAACATTGTTTTTTTACCTCACTTAGTAACAAATGCAAGTTTGGAAAAGGCTACTGTAGGGGATTTTTTGACAGCAGTTTCTGATTTTTGCACTTATTTTTGGGAGGTGTTTAACTACTCATTTGTTTAAAAATGTTTTGAGTGTCTTCTCTGTGCCAAGAATTTTCTGAACTTTTAGAATAGAAAGATGAAAAAATTAAAACCTCTGGCTTAAGAAGCTTAAAATCTACAGTGAAATAAATATGTAAAAAATAAGTGCAATATAATTTCATGAGCGTTTTTCTTTTTAGCTACTATTTATTGAGTGTTTATCTTAAGCTCTATGTTAAATGCTTCATGTGTATTGTTTCACTTAATATTCACTAAAGCTCTAAGGGTTAAGTGGTGTTACCTCTATCATTTCTAAGCTCTAGTTCTCTGAAACTGACTAAAGATAAGTAACCTGTCTAGCTTCATAATTCTAGTGATTGGCCGGCCTGTTTAATGCATATACTTAACCAGAATACAATATTTCTGTGTTGAAATTATGTACAAAATACAATGCAGATACAAAGGAAGGGTGGTTGGTTCTTCCAGGAGGTTAGAATATCATAGAAAAGATGATTTGATTTGTGACTTAAAAGGCAAAGGTGAAGAGAAAGATGTGCAAGGTGTAGCAAGCAGCACCTACGAAGGCAGAGGCTATAAAACTGGATTCTACATGTATTTGGGTGTAGGTGACTAAGCAGGAAGAGAAGATGGCAGGAAATGAGATTAGAGGACAGGAGGAGGCCAGATTATAGCAAAAATCCTTTGCAGGCTTTGGATAGGATTTTAAGCACTAGAGTAATGTGATCAGGTTTGTATTTTAGAAACGATCTCAAGCTGCAATGTGAACGTTGGATTAGAGGGTTAGGAGACTGGAGGCACCCATGCCGTTAGGAAATTAGGTCATAGATACACAGGTACCTACACTAAGATAGTAACAGGAGAAAGACATTTCTGTCTCTGAGACTAACGCAGTTCACGTTGAGTTAAAAGTAAACTCAATTTACATTTGTTTTATTAAAGCAATTTTTCTCAGTTGCCTTAAGAGGAAAAAAACAGCCACATCATCTGTGTTAACATTTACAGGTTTCTTTATTTCCTTTTGCAATGGGGATTACATTCAAGGATACTTTAGTCTGCAAATTCACAGATTGAATGTGAAGTTACCTGCTTTATAAGCCTTTATGGAAGGTAACAAATAACTTTAAGAATTTCTGAGTTGCAGACTAAGCTCTTCATCTGACTATAACAGAATGTCAGTAATATGAGAGAAAATATTATGTCTTATGCCTGTGGTTGGTTTTTTATATTGTAATATATTTTTCTGTTCTGTAGTTCCTACTATCTCATACTTTAGTCACATGTTTTATATGTATCATGAAATTACGCTTAGGGAAGTACTAAATGAGAATAAAACATTGAATTTTTTTAAAAGTGAAAAATTTGCATATTAAAAGAGAAAAAATGATAAACTATATGACTGATGAATAACGTAACAAGCAGCAATGATCTGCATTTGATGAATGAGTACTTTCGAATCTAGATCCTGATTTTTTTAAGAGACAGTCAGAATAGTAAAAGTTGTATTTTGTTTTCATTGTGCTTAGCTGTTTGCCATATATATATTTTTTTATTCTTAGGCCTGCAAAAATTCAATCTGTCTTGATTTATCTACTAATTGTTTGCATGGAAGGTTAACAGGAAACAAAGTAGTAAACTGGGACATTAAGGTAAGTTAATGATAAATGACAAGCAACATATTATATATGTTTACAGATCCTTTAGAACAGTGGTCCCCAACCTTTTTGGCACCAGGGACGGTGTTCCTATGAGAATTTAATGCCTGATGATCTGAGGTGTAGCTGAGGTGGTGATGGTAGCGCTGGGGAGCAGCTTCAAATACAGATGAAGCTTTGCTCGTTCACCCGCCTGCTGCACACCTCCTGCTCTGTGGCCCGTACTGGTCCATGGCCCGGAAGTTGGTTTAGAAGAGTTTATCTTTTAAGCACCACCAGATTCATCTGAATAATAAGGCTCAGTTAAAATGTTTTCAGGCAAGACACACAGTTTGAAGGATGAGCAAATAAGTAGTTCAATGACTGTTTGATTTGCTTGAAACTTAATTTTAAACTGCCATGAGCTTAACACTTTTCATGAGAAAAAGATACTGCCTTACTTTACTGCTCCACTTAAGGTATTTAATCTCTAAAACTATGTGGCAAATTTCAACCCCTTATAGACTTCATTGATTATCCTTTTTCTCCTGAATTATATACTCCCTGTCTATAGTCTCCTGTCTTTCAGCTTTAAACAAACTCAGATCTTTCCTCTCTCAGGTTAAAGATGAGTAATTTTTCCTCTTCTTCATATCCTGCTCTAACTATATCTTGTCTGCCTTTTTCATGTGCCTCATATTTTTGTCTCAGCTGGACATAATGTCTTTGTTTCTATCTAGAGGCCTCTACTTATTTTCCAAGACTGAGTCAACTGCTCTTGTCATGGGTACCTGTAGCACTTTATCATTTCACTTATTATGGTGAATAGTAAGTGTGTGTTTGCTCGATTCTCCAGTAATCCTTAAGACCTTCAAAGGAAGGACCACTCCTTTCTTTACCGTGCCTGGCACAGGGATATGCAATAACATTGTCGACTGAGTGATTAAATTAGTGTTATTTGTGTTAATATGAAAGAGATTTTATCCTATTTCTAAAATATAATGTTTCCTTAAAGGATATCTTAAATAGAAATTATAGCTTAAGTAAAAAGAAGTATAAAAGATAGTTGTAGGGAACTTGTTGGTAAATGAGCAAAAACCCCTTTTATATTATAGTCACTTAACAACAATCAAATATGCTCATTCTTTCAGTGGAACAGAAGCCATTAAGATAATTCAGCCTGTGTAAAGATGAATACATCAATTAGTATTAATCTCATGTTATTCGTGAAGTATAAGCTCTTTTATTCTTTGACTTTGAGAGAAGAATACTTATTCTCGTTAGCATACTAAAATTTATGGCGTATTTGCCAATTCATAAGGTAACTTTTGTTGTCATTTGTAAGAGTGATTTTACAAGGCTAGCTCTATTACTTATGTATAGAAAGCTGATTACTTGTGCCATACATTATATTTGAAAATCAAAGCAGTCTTAGTTGAGTTATAGCTATGTGGAAATCAAAAAGGAACAGAATTATGAAGAAGAAGACTATTGCATTTTTATATTGCAGCAAAATCAAAGACAAACTTATATGAAATGACAACTGGAAAAAAATACTTGCCACCCAAAAGCTAGTTTACTTACTACATAAAACTCTTAAAAATCAATATGAAAAATAGGCAGAGAATGTGAAGAGGTTGTTTACAAACTTAAGCTGGGTCTACATGGCAGTTCAGAATATTTTAGCTGTTAATAATAGCTAACTTTGTGTAAGCACTTTTCATGTATTTGCTTACTTAATCTTTATAACAACTTTACAAATTGGGAATAAATATTATCCTCATTTTACAGATAAAAAAACCGAGGCAGAGAAATTAATAACATGTCAAAGGATATTAAATATATTTTGTTACGCTATCCAAAATAGTAACTTTGAATTTTGGTCAAAGCCACCCATGCCACCTTTTTTTGTTAACTAAAAGCAGAGAAGTCAGCCATATTTATACTGTCGAATACATTCTTTTTCCCCATGATTTATTCTCCTGTTCATTATGCCTAATTGCCTTGTGACACTTTGCTCTTACATCATTCGTATTATAAAGTCAAGTTAGGGGTCATGTTTGTACTGCCTATGTTTGAAATTCTAAAACTTTAGAAAACAAAGGTGCAGTAAAAATGTTCTGGCCTAGTCTCTCTTGAGTATTGATTATGGCAACCACTGAGATATGGCTGCTCTTAATAGCATATGGCCATACGAGGGTTCCTTTAGCTTAGACTGTCCTATACATTGCCTAAAGATTTAGTAAATTATAACCTCTTATGTGCTGTGTAGATATTAAATGAAAAAATTGCCCATGTTTTATAAGATGAAAAAATTGTAATTTTCTTTTTCAGGACATCATAAACTGCATAGGTGGATTAAATGTACTCTTTCCTCTCTTGGAACAAATAAGCCACTTCAGTGAAGGACAGATTCTTGAAAGAATGAATGAAAGAACAGTTTCTGAATTGATAACACCTGTAGAAGGAGATTGGGTGGTATTGACCGCCACAAAGGCATCAGGTATTAAGATGAAATTAATACAAAATAGGCATTGATAAATTTGAGAATTAATTGAAAAATAGATTAAAATGTCTTGCTACTGTTAGGAAGAAACCTAACCATTTGTAGCTGAAGCAGCCTATGGCTAATTTTGCTAATGTAGTTCAGAGAGTTCATAACACTTTAGTCAAAATTTAAGATGTTGGTTTTACTCTTGATTATCCTTCGTTTGTACTCTTAGTGTAAACATGACAGCATTGTTAAATTTATGGTAGGAAAAATATTTACATGGGCATATAAGTAAACAATATGCAGTTGTTGCCTCCTCTATTTGTATTCTACAAGTAACCTTTGGAAGCAAATTTCTGAACCAAAATCTTTGTTTGTTACAATATGCATTGTGATATAGAAAATGTGATATAAAAGTGATTAGAGTAATTATGATAATAACATGTTCACAATTCCACAGAGTCAAGACTAGAGAGAAGCTTAGTTGCAACATTTATCTTGATTATAAAACACTTTATTCAAAGACATCCTATTAACCAGGACAATCTTATTCACTCCCATGGAGTTGCCACTCTCGGTGCCTTACTTCAGAAGGTGAGCTAGTCTAACATTTTGTAGGTGTGGCTGATGATTATAATTAGCAGTTAGTGTTGGAGTTTTTGTTCCTAATAAGTAAGTATGTTTTTTAATTACACTATTATAGCTTAAGTTGTATTAGTGGATATAACTTATTTCACAGATTTTATAATTTCTGTATATACACAATCACCTTAAAAACTTATATTGAATCACCTTATACAATTACGTATCTTACATAACAGTATATTATCTTTGATCTACAGGACCTTGTTTGTTAGCTTTGGTGTTTGGGATATTTGATCAATTTAAGATTATTTTAGGAATATGATATTAGGAACATACGTTCCAGCATTATTTTAGAAAAATTAATGTTTAAGTTGTTTACATTTTCCTAACCAAGATTTTTGTATTTAGTAGATGTTCTGAATAATTTATTTGAAATTATAGCTTAACGACAATTATTTGAACATTACAGAACCCTCTTCTGTTTGGATTTCAGGTGCCAAACACCTTGATGGATGTTAATGTATTGATGGCAATTCAGTTACTAATTGAACAGGTATCAATAGAGAAAAACATGCAGCTTCTGCAACAGATGTATCAGTATTTACTCTTTGATTTCCGTATTTGGAACCGTGGAGATTTTCCCTTTAGAATTGGTGAGAGCAGGCTATTGATAAAATTTTATAGTTGTTTTAGAAATTTATAACTATGTATGTGACTTTATTTTAGGTATATCATTTAAGAGTGAGCTTTCTATTTTAGGTCATATACAGTATCTTTCCACCATCATCAAAGACAGCAGGAGAGTTTTCCGAAAGAAGTATGGTGTGCAGTTTCTCCTAGATACACTTAGGATTTATTATGGGTATGATGTTCTTATGCCTTTTCAGTTCGATAATGTTTTCTGCCTGCTAGTTGATTAGAACATCTAGGTTGGTTTTTTTCCCAGCACTTCTAATATACTTTAACTCAGAGAGGTAGGTTAGTGTAGAAGTTAAAATGATGAACAGTAGATCCTATACTGTTCATCATTTTATGTTTGAATCTTATGTTTCATTAATTATCTAACTGTAGGTGACTTACTCAACTTTTCTGTGCTTAAGTTTTCTGGTCTGTGACAAGGAGATAATAAAATTGTGATATCCTATGGTTGTTTTGAGGATTAAATTAAATGAGTTAATGTATAAAGCACTTAGAACTGTGTCTTCCATATAGTGAGTGTTGCGTAAATATAAGCCATTTTAACAGTTTATATCTTTGTCATTGAAACTCCTAACTTTGAAAGGTTTTCCTTAAATAGAAAAAGAAGTCAAGATACCATGAATTTTTTTTTTCAATTAAATTTATGAGGGTATTATTATATTGTGAATTCTAATGATACGGAAACACCTTTTTTTAAACTATGAATTCTTTTATATAAAAAAATGCAAAAATATAAATTTTAAATTTCAATTCTGGCACTTTTACTTTCTTTTTCAGGAGTGATTGTAAATATAGTGAGCTGTCTCTAGATGATATTCGAACAATAAGGACTTCTTTATATGGACTAATTAAATATTTTCTGTGCAAAGGTGGAACTCATGAAGAGATACAAAGTATTATGGGTTACATAGCTGCTATTAATGAAGAAGAACAGGTATTATGTCTGAGATAATCTATTTTTTCTTTTTAACAGTTAAGTTACTATATCATCTTTTAAACTTATACATATAAAATAAATATATTTTAAGAGTAAAATGTTTACAGTGTCACATACAATATTATGCAATTAAAAAAGTAATTTTATCTCCTAACTGAAAGTGTAATAAACTAGATGGCAGTGTAACAAAAGATTTTAATGAACTAGAAAGTGGTATGTGAAAATATTTGCTTTAGCAATTCCGAAGCCTATTTTCTTAGGCCACATAATGTATATTTACCTCTTATGAAAGTTACTGGGCAGAGTTCTAACATGAATTTTAGCATAACATAGGTTCAAAAAATTTTTGCATAAAGACTAAATTATAAATGTATTTCTATTCTTGAATACTTTTATACATATTTGTCATTTATACTTCAGAACTACTCTTTAAGACAGTGGTCTTAAATATATGGTTTCTGACCAGCTTCACATGGGAACTTTTTAGAACTGCAAATATACTGCTGACTCAGACCCTCCAGGTGATTCTGGTGCATGGTAGAATGTGAGAACTACTGATATAAAATATACAGACCAGGAATTACTCTTCCCATTTGCACTTTTGGAAATGTATGTTCAGAAAGATTATGTGACTTAAAAAGTCACACAGCTGATAAATTTGGGACTAGAACCCAGGTGTATTTACTGTTATTTCTGTGTTCTTTCTATATATCACTTAACACCAAATTTGAGCAGCCTTAATTTATGTTGACTCAAATATATATTCCTCTTCTTGAAATATTCATTGTCTACTCAGTGGTTACATGACTTCATAATTGGCATTGTATAGATGAGTTAACGTTAGCTATTTCAGTATATGGTTGGACTACTTCGAAAGCTTCTCATTAGTATAATGAGTAGCCATTTATTTCAAGATAGTTAAATTGTTACCTGCTAAAATTCATTGCCAATGGTATATTCTTGGTCAGTTCAACCAAAGAATTATTTATTAAAAACGTACTGCATACATAGAATAATACTAGACATTGTAGGTTTATAACAGTGAATGAATTATCATTCTTACTTTTAGCCTAATGGAGGCAGGAGTGGATAAGAGGTTTATAAATAATTATGAAACAAAAAAGAGTATGATAACATCTGTAATAGAGATGCAAAGTCCTATGCGATTTTTATAGACGAGTATTACATGTTGAGGAGACCAGGAAAGGCTTTATGGAAGAGATGGCTTTTCACATGGACAAAACAGGAGAGGTATGGCTCAGCAGGTAAATATGGTATTGAGAAGATATAGAAAAGGAAACGGAATAAGCCAAAAGCATAATCTGGGGAAAGGCAGAGTTCAGAAGACGTCAGGTAGTCCAGTTATGCTAGAACGTTAGGTTATGTAAGATTTAGTTAAATAACTGTTTTATGATTTTATTTGTGCTTCCATATATGAGTATGGTTGTCTTTGTGTGTGTGTTTTTTACTTTTAAAAGCTCTTTGGAATTTTGGATATAATCTTCAGTCTCCTACATACCAGCCCAATTAGAGGTCAGCTTTTCTTACTGCTGTTTGAACCAGGAAATGCTGACATACTATATGCCTTGCTCTTAAATCAGAAGTATTCTGACAGATTGAGAGAAATCATTTTTAAGGTATAAATATTTCTTAAATGTCTTCATATTTTGGGGCATTTGTGGGTATATGAATTTACTTGTAACATATCCATTCTGTGACTGTAAATTCTTCTTTATATCTACTTCTACTTATAATTTTGAATTGTCAAATTTGTTATGACATGTATTTTTTGTTTTCGTTTGCATATTAAAAAACTAATTATATTGTAATTTGATCAATCATTTTAGTGCAAAATGTACTTTGTCATACCATCCTCGGTATAAAACCGCTCATCTCCCTTTTGACTTACAATGGGTCTACATGGCAGATTATAACTAACCTTATGTAGCACTCATTATTTGTCAGGCTATAAACGTTTTTCAAATACTAGTTGATTTAATGCTCTCGATAACTTTATTAAGCGGATATTTATTAACTGAGGCAGAGAATTTTGTAACTTGTCAAAGGATATAGAACATATTTTATTAAACTATCCAAAATATCCGGAACTTTGAACTTTGGCTGAAGCTGCCCACTCCATCTTTTTTTGTTAACCAGATGTAGAAGAGTCAGTAATATTTCTACTCCAAATACATTCTTTTTTTCATGATTTGTTCTCCTGTTCATTATGCCTAATTGCTATGGAACAGTTGTTTTCTCTTACATCATTAGTGTTAGATTATAAAGTTTACTTATGAGGTCATGTTTGGAATGGCTGTTTTAAATCCCTAAACTTTAAAAAACAAAGGTGTATTAAAAATGGTCTGGCCTAGTCTCTCTCCAGTATTGGTTATGGTGACCTCTGAGGCCATTCTTTAAAGCATCTGCCCACACAAGTGTTGCTTTATGGATATTAAATGTTATTTCTTCAGAAATGGCCATGGAGGGATAGTTAATGATACTATTTTGCCAAAATTACCCTTTCCATATAAGGTTTCAGTATCTCACTTTGAAAAATCTCACTCTAAGAAGTGTGGAGGTTATTAATTCTCCCATTTTAGCATATGGAAGTGTTGCTTCACAAAATGTTTCCTTGTTATTGAAAATTATTTTGATAACTGTTACATAAATAGATTACTAGGTTGATGTAGAAGTATCTTTGTTTGCTTTCAGAACGCACCTTTGTTCCTCTTGTAAGCTACAGCATTTGTTTCCACCTATGTCATAGCCATTAAAAGAAAATTTTTAATTTATCTGCCAAGAAATACATGTAAACTAGAATTTTTAATGTATAAGTTATTCAAATATATGTGTATTTCAGTCCAATTTATTTTAAAATCCATTTTTTATGATAGTATGATACAGAGTGCTCCTCATTAGTGCTGTTATTTTTATATACTTAAGGAATAAAATTATGCGCCATAAACATCTTACAGTAATAGTTTATTCAATATTGACCTGACAAACTATTCTTAGTTCTCTCTATTGAGAAGACTATATTACTGTTGTGACCAGGTTATGGAACAAATGTTGAAATGCACGAATGTTTATGAACGAAGTAAACAACGTATTCGACTCAGAGAAGTTGGCTACTCAGGATTGGGACTCCTTCTCAGTGAATCACTTATTAATACTTCTCTCATTAAAAATCTCACCAATCAAATTATAAACACAGGTATGACTAGAGCTGATAATACTGATAACTATTAAGAACTGTTCTTTATACTTGTGTAGTTTTGTTTGCTGCTTCTCAATTTTTTTTTTCCAGAAGATTCTTTTTCCCTTCTTACTCAGGTTGTTTTTTAAATACCTCTTATTTAACTCAGCAGGGCCTTCCTTGGGTACTATTTCTTATGTACCTTTGTTATTTTTGTCTCCATAGGATATTACAGTGTTGTACTTAGTAGGCCTTCAGTAAATGTTTATTGACTGAGTGAATAGTAAATGATTGCTTCTATATAACAAGAAAAGGACACCAGAGAAAATATGTATAAAAAATTTTTTTTCTTTATGAAGCTTAAATTCTTAAAGACAGAATTAACACTAATTTCATATAGTCTCTTTTTTAATAAACCTTTTTTTTAGTACATACTACAAACTGTAGAATTATAGCAGTTGCTGGGGCTTTAAGAAGGTATAGGGTAAGGTCTTTGTCTTGAGTGGTTTACCATCTTGTTAAGATAAAACATATACATAAAATGACAAATAATAGTATAAGTTCCAAGCAGCCTGGACAGTGTGCTCAGGTAATCAAAAAAAGAAAAAAAAAAAGTTATTTAGGGTTTGCTTAAGAAGGTATCAAACATTTTAAGCCTATTGTCTTTTTAAAATTTGAACATATCTATAATTTGTATTTAAAATGAAACAATTATTTCAGCATTTATATAACTATTACTATAACTATATATAACTATGTATATAACTATTATTATAACTATAACTATTACTGACAGTTCTTTTGTTGAGAAAGAAGAAAGCCGGAGGCATAACACTTCCTGATTTTAAACTATACTACAAAGCTATAGTAATCAAAACAGTATGCTGCAGGCATAAAAACAGACACAGACCAATAAAACAGAATCAAAAGCCCAAAAATAAATGTACACATATATGGTCAGCTAATATTTGTCGGGAGATCCAAGAATACTCAATGCGGAAAAAGTAGTTTCTTCAATAAAAGATGTTAGGAAAAGGGAAGATCCATATACAAGAGAATGAAAGTGGACCAATATCTTATACTATCCACAAAAATTAAGTCAAATGAGTTAAAGATTTAAATGTAAGACCTGAGCCATAAAACTACTAGAAGAAAATGTAGAGAAAAGCTTTTTGACACTGGTCTTGGTAGTGATAGATTGAATACGACACCAAAATCACAAAAAATTTCAAAATGAACAAGTGGGTCTACAGCAAACTAAAAAGCTTCTGCACAACAAAAGAAACCATCAGCAAAATAAAAAAGTAACCTACAGAATGAAGAAAAACATTTGCAAATCAATATCTGATCATGGATTTTAATATCTAAAATATATAAGGATATCAGACAACTCAGTAGCAAAAAAAATCCAATTAAAAATGAGCAAAGGACTTGAATAGGTATTTTTCTGAAGAGGATATCCAAATAGCCAACAGGTCCGTGAAAAGATGCTCAACATCCTTAATTATCAGGGAAATGCAAATCAAAGCCACAAGACACCACCTCATACCTGTTAGGAGGGCTATTACCAAAAAGACAAGCAATAAGTGTTGGTGGAGAGAAGGGAACCCTTGTGCAGTGTTGGTGGTATTGTAAATTGGTCTAGCCACTATGGAAAATGGTATGGAGGTTCTTCAAAAATTAAAAATAGAACTACCATATGATCCAGCAATCCCACTTCTGGATATATATCCAAAGAAAATGAAATTACTGTCTTAAAGAGATCTGCACCCACTGTTCATTGCACCATCATTCACAATAGCCAAGACATGGAAACAACCTAAGTGTCTGCTGATGGATAAATGGATAAAGAAGATACTGGGTATGTGTATGTGTGTACATACATACAATGGAATATTAGCCATAAAAAATAAAATAAGAAAATCCTGCCATTTGCGGCAATGTGGAAGAATCTGGAGAGCATTCTGCTAAGTGAAATAAGTCAGAGGAGGACAAATACTGAATGATCGCACATGTGAAATCCAAAAAATCAAACACATAGAAATGGAGAGTAGATTGGTGGTTACCAGGGCCGGGAGTATGGGGGAAATGGGTGAAGTGGTTATAGGGTACAGATTTCCAGTTATAAGGTGAATAAGTTCGGGGATCTAATATACAGCGTGGTGACTGTAGTTAACAATACTGTATTGTATACTTGAAAGTTAGTAAGAGAGCAGATCTTAAATGTTCTCATCACAAAAAGAAAAATGGTAACTGTGAGTTGCTGGATATGTTAACAAACTTTATTGTGTTGATCATTTCCTACTATATATATATATATATATATCTATCTCAAATTATCATGTTGTATATCTTAACTTTAATGTTTTATGTCAATTATATCTCAAAGCTGAAAAAAAATAAAGGGTATCTGTTGTTGATAGCAAAAAATAAAAATAAAAATGAAATAATTTATTGCAGCATTTATATAATTGTTACTCACAGTTCTTTTTTCAGTTATCTCTGTAATTTATTTTTTAATTTTTGTTTTTTCTTTTTCCCACTATAGATCCTGCTGTTAATTTTAGAGACCTGTTATCTGTGGTATATATATCTCACAGAACACATATAAATGTCAGAGTAGTCATCTGCAGAAAGGTTAGTACTTTTAAGATATACTTTAAAAAGAGCAATGTTATTATACTGTGAATAACTTCTAGAGTACTTCGTACCTAGAGATATACATTTTAATATTTATTTTATAAATGACATAATTTTATAAATTGTTTCCTTTTTTGAGGTGAATTAACTTCATTTACTCAGAAGCAATCAGTATATGAATTTGTTCTGAGAGCTGCATGGGTTCCTGGAATTTTTTTGATTCTCTTATAATATACTTTTGATTCTGCCCTTTCCAGAATCAAAAGTATATTATAAGAGAATAATTTCTGTATTAAGGACCTTCAATGATTATAACCATTTCTAATACATATACCGTATTTTAGAATTTCTGAATCTTTTGAACTTCGTGGAAAAAATTTTCTATAATTTTATGAATATTCCAGCAATGATTTGCCTTTAATGCACCCATTTAACCTTTAACTAAGCCAACAATTAGTTCTTCTCCTTGCTTCTTCCTGATTATAACATTCTCTCTACTCCACTGGTAACCACTGACCTGTCTAGTATTTAAGGTTTCATTGCTTTTCTTTTTAATTGACTTCCTAATTATGTCACAGTATTTTTCCATCAGGAAATATGGTTATATATCTTTAATGGCTACATAGTTTTTCATTTTTGGCCTAGTCTCTAAAGTGTTAAATGATTCTCTTTTGATGGACATTTAGATGGTTCCCTCTTTTTCCATGTTAATAAACTTCCGTTAAGAACATTTTTTAATACATATATTTTTATGTATTTGTGGTAATACATCTGTAGGAATTGCTGTTGTCAAAGGGTATTCACTTTTTACATTTTGATGGATTTTGCCAAATTGGCCTTGAATACACGTAAATGTATCCTTTCCTTTCAGTGTGCAATTAGAAACAGTTTTGAGTGCAGCCTAGTTTTTATTCATTATGTGTATATTAAGTAGAAATACAATAAGTCTAATTTTATGGAAATTTGCAAGTAATGAAATCATGATAAGTTTGCCAAGCAAAGCTTAATCTGGAAAAGAAAAGAATTGGTATTCAGAACCTGCAGAATAATGAGAGCTCACTGATTGATAGCATTAATAAAGAAACTTTTGATGTCATTGTGACTCATTACTTTCTGTATCAGCATCAGTGTAGATTAGAACTGTTGATGTTGAAATTCCTACCAACATTATTCATCTCCTGCTAGAAATTCTGATAGATACTCTAACTGAACCCTGGCAGCTAAAGTTCTTTTCGTTTACATAGGAGTTTATTGGCTTTGTGTTAAAATGTCTTAAAGATCTTAACTGAATTTCTGATAGTGTTTGAGAACTTGTTTTTATTTCAAAAAAAAAAAAAGTGAAGTTGGATAGTAGAGATCATACCCATAGCCATGTCAGTATCTCCTTTTTAATTTCCATTTTTTATTCTAGCTAAAGAACAACATCTATCTTATTGGAATTACTTTTTGGAATTAAAGTTTAGGTCTTGTTTACTTTGTACAATATAGAGTTAATGAAAAAACAGTTTTACAAAAGCAACATTAACTTTGGGGAAAAAGTGAGATGGGGAAACATTATCCTTGGGGCACCTAGGTTCTATTAGTGTCCTGTGTGTCCTATTTATTCCCCTAAGCCTAGTGCCAGAACTGTGCCTGGCACATGGTAGATATTCAGTATTTGCTAACCAAATGTTATATGCTCATGGAAAGTGTTTAGTTAAAAAGATATATCTTTATTATATTTTAAAATATATCTTCATTCTATGTATGTGTTCTCTCTGACTAAATTAAATTATTAACATGAGTGTGTTGACATGTGGAGGATCATTTACCTTTTTTCTTTTTTATCTTTCAGCACATATTTGAGTATATCCTTACTCTGTATAATGAGTAATATTCAGATTAGTTACAAACACAGTGTTTGCCCTCCAAATAGTTTTTAATCCAGTTGAAAATATAATCTTCTGAAAGTATACCCTCTGAAAGTTTGTCATTACTTTGTCCTTAAAATAACTGAAAAGAAAGTACTTTTGATGTAAAGTACTGTGTACTTTTTGATGAATTTTGTGTTCTTAATCTCTTTACAGATTTTACAGATTTTACAGTCCCAGCCAGATGCAGCACATCAAATATCTCAACAAGTGGGTTGGCAAGACACTTTAGTTAGGCTTTTTTTTAAAACAAATTTTGAAAATGGAAGTGCTCTTCATAAGCAGAATAGGGCTGTCTTAATGAAAGACAATGATAAAAATATATCAGCTGAAGATGCTACAAGGAACTTTGATGAAAAGACAGATGATGAAAAAATCAACTCTTTTGCCTCAGCTAATGTATCTTTGGATCAGTGGAGTTTAGAGGATAGACATTCTCTAGATTCAAACACACCACTATTTCAAGAAGATAGCTCTGTGGGAGAATTGTCTTTCAAATCAGATAATCAAGAAGAATTCTGGCACAATAACCCTTCACATTTGAGTTTAGATCTGAGTGGAATCAACTCGTGTGAACTGAGTGATAGTGGAAGTCAAATGCCAGATAGTGTGCCTAGTACACCATCCCCAGTAGAGTCTACTAAATCATTTTCTGTGCAGTCTGACAAAGAAAGTAGCATCACAAATGACATGGGCTTTAGTGATGACTTCTCTTTACTTGAAAGCCAAGAGGTAAAATACTTATTTGTCCAAATGCTTTTTTTATTTTTATATATCTATTATTCTAATCCTTAGAAATGTGTACTTGTTAACAATTTCATATTATGTTTATATTGTAAGTGTCATGATCTAAGACATTAGAAGCCTATATGTTACTAATTTTTGAGTGTCTTGAGAACAAACTAGTGTCTTATTCATCCTTTTATCTCTAGGACCTACCTAGTAAAGTTCCAGGTTCATATAGACACTTTAATAATACCTTAAAGGATTGCAATCTGTATATGTGATGGCTTCCAATGATTTAATATTACTTTATATTTTTAACATTCCTTCCAACGATTTAATATTACTTTATATTTTTTATAGAGATGTGAAGAGGAGCTTCTTCAATTGCTGACAAATATTTTGAGCTATGTAATGTGTAAAGGACTAGAAAAATCCGATGATACTTGGATTGAACGGGGACAAGTGTTTTCAGCACTAACTAAGTCAGGAATATCCAGTGAGCTACTTCGACCATCAGATGAAATAAAACTAATGTAAGCCTTCAGTTGGTGACTCCCCCTTTCTTTTTGGAGTAGGCAAGAGTCTGAAATAATATTCATTATTGAACATTTATTCAGTATTCACTAGTTGTGGAGAGAGAAAAATGGCAACTTTGTGCTCAGCCCCTTTTCTATGTTGCCATTCTAGTGGGATCTAGAGAGAAATCCAAAACTAATTCCAATGTGAAGAAATTTAAGCCTTAAATTAATTTGATTTTTAAGTGATTATATAGTTCTTGTTGTTTAAGTTGTTTTCTGCAATATCTAAGCACTTGTGTTCTACAGTCTTGTCCAAATTTTAGTGTTTTTGTGCTACAGGAATGGAATATTGTTTTCATGGAAATTACTTCTCTAAAGCATTGAGTTTCCTGCATAAGATAGAACACTATAATAATAGCTCACTAGGAGAGAATTTCTTCTTTGTTTTTCTACATAGCTAGACCCACTGTAAGGCATAATAAGGCTTTCTTTTCTAACCTTTCCAATTTCAGCTTTAAAGAAACTTTTAAGTATCTTAAGGGGACTGGAATGTGAATTATTTTCATAGCCTTTTTATAGTCAACAGGTTAACTTTTATTTTGCCATTTATTATTGGGTATATTAAAAATAGGTACTCCAAGAATTAGAAAGTTGCTTCTTTGCTATTAAATTCTATACAAATGTTTTATGATACCTGCCAGTAAGCATGTCTATGGAGATAACAATCCTGTTAATAATTGTTTTTTTTTCATGCCCTACTATTTTTCTAAACTTAAAATGGTTTTAAGAAGATTTTATTTTACACTTAGTTTGCTACAGAAGATGTTGGAATGGGCAGTCACAGAAAACAGAGAAGCAAAAACTAATCCAGTAACTGCTCAGAATGCCTTCCGACTCATGCTGATCATACAGGACTTTCTGCAGTCAGAGGGACTAGTTAATTCAAACATGTGGACTGAGAAGGTATAGTAATATCTCTTTGAAATTATTTCTTTGGTAATGAAGGACTTTATTTAAAGAAATTTTGTACCCGTTCTTTTTCGAAGATTAATATTTAATCAGATGCAATAAACCATGGATAAGATGTGATAGTCATAGATTTTGTTTGCTGTTACTAGGGTAATTCTTTTGGCAACTGGACATTGAACTAGTTTTGAAATATTTATAATTTGTTTTACGTGGGGAAAACTCATCAATAGATTAAAGAACTAAATGTTTTTCTTTTTCAATTTTTCCTTTGTAATAGCTTTTAGAGGATATGATGCTGCTCTTCGACTGTCTGTCAGTTTGGTATTCTGAAAGTCCAGTATGGGTAAAACTCTCTCAGATTCAAATCCAGCTGCTTCTAGGATTTATTGGAAGGGGTAATTTACAGGTTTGTCAGTTCTTTTACGTTATTTTCTATACTTGCATGCGGCATAGGAATTATTTGTGTGATAACTAAATGGTAATGTTTTTAGTATTGTTAATTTTTTTATTCCAAAAATATCTACGAATTCACAATAGTCTTAATTTTTTTGAGATTAGAAGCTTAAAAGGCAGCTAATTATTTCTTCCTGATATTTATAACCTAGTATAATTATAATGTTTCCTTTTAAAGGATTTATGCATAGCTTATATTAGAAGACATTACTCATATTATCTGTATTTAGTACAGCTAGGGGCTATCCTGCTTGCATAGACTATTTACAACTTGAGCGGTTTAGGGCTTGCATTTTTAGGAAAAAAATTTTTTTTTTAAGTTGTTCCTTTTAGAATCTTTTTCAGTTACTTTAGTACCCCACTAATCTAGTTTTACATTTTGTTTTATAGTTTTTCAGTCATCACTTACTGAATACCTATCAGGTGTTAGCATTGTGCTAGTTTTCCAAAATAAAGATAAACAAAATATAGACCCAAGGAATATTTATTATTCCTATTTTAAATTAAAATTTTAAAGATTGGGAAAGTTCCATGTGAATTTTAATTTGTTATCTTTATATTTTCCTATGTAGCACCTACAGATAAGACTGATCCTATATAACAGTAGTTAGTGATCTGAAATATTTCTAACTAGCTACTTGTTTAATTTCATTCTTTTGTAAATAAAAGCATATATTCCTGAGGCTGTGTATGTGAGAGGCTGGAAAAGGAACCTCTTCCTCGTAGAGGTTTAAATAGAGCTGCCTGCAAAATGAATCTGGCTAGCAAACTTCTTTTGCTTGGCACATACATATTAGCTAATTGCCAATATTTTAGTAGTAGGAAATGTTACATAATTTTCCCAGCTTGTCTCTCAAATGGGACTGGATGATTGTTTAGATTTGCTGCATTTATTAAGATGTAGTATATGGTCTTGATTTTCTCTGGGTTTCTACTCTCCCAGTTGTCTTAGCTCTGCCAGTGGTGATTCTCATCACTGACTGCACATGAAATGACCTAGAGGAGCTTTTTATAAATACCTTTGTGGGGCATTACCCATAATAATTAAATTAGAAAAGGAGAACTAGGGCATCAGTATTTTTGGTACTTTATCAGGTGACCCTAATGCAGTCTTTATGATAAGGGAGGATCATCCCTCTCTATGAAGTATGTGTGTGCATCCAAAATTAAGGCAGTGGTCAAGTAAATTATTTTGTATTCATTAAAAGTATCTTTATGCTTTTAAATAAACATATAAATTTATAGTTTATTTAATACCATGATATTAAGTTAAAAGCAAAGCCCCAAATAGTCTGTTTTTTATATTAAGAGAGGAGAGGAGGCATCTGAAAAATGCAAAGGAAAGGGCTTGCAGAAATAACTGACTCAGCTGGTTAAATTCCATTCCTGACTGCCCTCCTCCCCCCACCAGGACTTCCCAGCTAACTTGTTTTTCCATAACTACCTCCCCCACCTCAAGGACTCTCCAGCTCACATCTGTTGATTCATAGCTTGCCAACCAACTAATGTTCTTCCTTATCTGTATAGGAATAACAAGACTGTATAAAACTGCCTGTTATGTTACAATCGGGGCTCAGCCTTTGGATAGGAATCCTCTGATCTGGTGCCGGCATCAATAAGTGCTTTCTGCTTATAGCCTTGGTGTCCCATCTCTCCGTTTGAGAATCCTATGACAGTGTTAATAACGCCAAGGTTGCGGGTTCTACAAGGCAAACGACCTATAAATAGATAAGATCAGTAGTCTGGAAATTCCTTCCCTCTTGCAGCCCCCTACCTGAAGCTCCTCTTCCCCATCCTGAATCATTAGGCACATGTGAAACCTCGGAATCATGCACCCCTTGCATAGACGCTGCAAGAGTATATAAGCAGTAAGAAATCTAACCAAAGGGAGCTCGTGTTTTGGTTCTGGTGAAAGTCTCACTCTCTCCGCAGGCAGTAAATTCTCCTTCCTCTAACGAAGTTGTCTGAGCATCCAATTCCCTCCATCAGGTGTCGCTTCCTGCAACAATATAAACAGTATTTTAAAAAAACACATAGCACAAAACCCCCAGAATATTAGCATTGTGGGAAAATGTATGACTTTGTTTCTTACCTTTGTTGGCCTCTATTAGAATTAATCTGCTTTAGTCAGATTCAAAGACTAAAGTAGGGGAGTTTAGGGAAAATCTGAAGAGGATAGAGAAGGTTCATAAGTAGAAGCTAAAGTTAAAAGAAGAAAAGTTCAAAGTTTTGAGTCATCTTACAGATTGTTTCCTCCAATGCTGTTTGCTGCTTTAATGCTTGAATAGAAAGAGTGCCTGAGGTCTGTTTGTTGCCTTGTCATTCAAAGACATGTACATACAGCTCAGGCCAGCTTTTGGCATAGACACGTTCTTGAAGTGATGTCAGATTTTAATACTTTATTTTTTCTCTTGCTTTTCTTTATTTCAAAAGCAGTAAGATCCAAAATTGCGATATAGGTTAAGAAAGAAGGAAGCACTTTATATTGTTTGTCCTGTTATGGTTTTAAGGCTTAGATTTTTCTCTAGCCTGGACAAAAGGAGGCTCCTTTGTGACCTAATTTTCCTTCCTATGTTGAGATTTAAAGGCCAAAGCTTAATAGTTATGCAGAGTATTCCTTTACATGGGTTTGTGATCTGAATATGTATTTTGGAAACTTTAAGGGTAATTAGATTTCTGATCAAAGACTTGGTCTCCTATGTACCTTTATGTATCAGAATGCTTTTGATTCTGAATAACAAAAATATCAACCAAAACTGACCTAGTTAAGATTTATTGGCTCATATAATTGAACATTCCATAGTTAAGAGAGTTTAAGGTGTAATTCAGCCAGGGCTCCAGTTCCCTTTATTTGCTGTTCTCAGAGCACTTTTCTCCATTATGTGTCAGCTTGTTGTAAGCCTGGCTGTCCTTATTGTCGCAAAGTGGCTGCCAATAGCAATCAGGGCTACATGCTTCCTTGTTCACATCCAGAGAAAGAGAATGCTTCTTCCTGCAGTTATTGTTGGTAGACAGCCTTTCGTGGATCTCTTGTGTTTCTGCATATCTTGTGAATAGAGACACTAGATGCCTTTGTTATGAACTGTTTTTCTGAGGATGTGTGTATAGTGAACAACTTTGGAAGACAGAAATCATGTCTTCCCTCTAGAACAAAAGACAGGTTTGTTTACTGTCCAGTATACTAAAGTAGTGTCTCCTTCCGAGGCAAAATTCAGGCACACTTACTGCCAATATAAAAGATTTGGATTCCCTGTGTTTGGAGTTCCTTTCCTATAATGCAGCCATTGTGTGTATAGGCATCATCTAGTCCTGTTCATCTCTTAATATGGGAATTGCAGTTTGGGGACCCAGGGTAAATAGTGATATTCTGGCTATTGCTAATGTTGTAGATCTTTGTCTCTGACCCAGGAGTCTCATATCTTCTGCCAGTATCTCATGAAACTGTGGTAGACTAACTCATTACTGTGGACTTGAGGTAAATTCTGAGACCCTTTATTATTATTAACAATTATGTAAAAGTTCTGATATTGCATTGATAAGGCTACCCCTGAATAAATCCCTGTGACAGAGACAATGACATGAGTTGACTAAAAGATTCATAACCTGAACTAGTCACTGTGGCAAGGCATTGGATACTCTACTTTGGCTTATAACCTTTAAGATCTGTTGTTGGAACTAAAAATGGAATCATTCCCCATCCTTGCAGACTATAAGAAGGAATAGAATGGATGTTGGGTGATTAATTATCCACCACAACTTTTCTGTTCCACGTTAAACATGTGTTACTTTTATAATTTTTTTTTTTTACAAAACCAGAAGAGCCAAAGAACTTTTGCTATCACTAAATGTCTGCTTTATTCTGCTCTTTCTCATCTATTTTCCTCTAGGTTTGTGCAGTGGCATCAGCTAAACTAAACACCCTCCTTCAGACGAAAGTAATTGAAAATCAGGATGAAGCATGTTACATTTTAGGGAAGCTGGAACATGTTCTAAGTCAGTCAATCAAAGACCAGACAGAAATCTACTCATTTCTGATTCCCCTTGTCCGTACCCTCATTTCCAAAATTTATGAGCTTCTCTTCATGAACTTACACCTGCCTTCTTTACCTTTTACCAATGGTAGTTCCTCATTTTTTGAAGATTTCCAAGAATATTGCATTTCAAATGAATGGCAAGTTTACATTGAAAAATATGTAAGTTTTATCTTTTTTTGAGGTTTTTCTACT
The DNA here is from genome assembly GCF_902729225.1 of Pteropus medius. NCBI lineage: Eukaryota > Metazoa > Chordata > Mammalia > Chiroptera > Pteropodidae > Pteropus > Pteropus medius. The sequence continues at coordinate 11,172,679 of NW_024351729.1, forward strand.
AAATTATTTTTATAGAAGTATATATTAAATTTTGTGTATATACATATATTTTTAAGATTGTACCTTACATGAAGCAGTATGAAACTCATACATTTTATGATGGTCATGAGAACATGGCAATATATTGGAAGGATTGTTATGAAGCCTTGATGGTGAATATGCATAAAAGAGACCGGGAAGGAGGAGAAAGCAAGCTCAAGTTTCAGGTACAAATTTTTAAATACTTTAAGTATTCAGTTTTTTAATGTTGATTTCAAGCATTTAATATTCAAATGAGAGTAATAACAAGTCTGAACTTTGAAAACCAAAAGTATTTACTACTGTTTGTCTGAAAATCATTTCAGAATTGGAAGAAAAACAATCAGTAGCAATTAAAAATTTAATATCAATATTTTCTGTACATAGTAATTATGTAAGTAGTCTATTAAGCTGGTAGTGGATCTCTCTGAGGAGTCTGGGTATAAATCAGTGCTCAGGGAAATTTATAGCATGAAATATTTATATTAGAAAAGAAGAAAGGCCTCAAATTAATAATTTAAGCTTCTGCCTTAAGAAACTAGAAAAAGGAATCTAATCCAAATTAGTTTTTAAATAAGAAACCAATAAAGAGCAGATATCAATGAAATTGAAAGTAGTAAAACAATAGAGAAACTCAATGTAATTCAAATCTAGTTCTTCAAAATATTAATAAAATTTCTAGCTAGATTGACAAGGCAAAAAAAAGAATAGTTAAAAATTGCTAATATTAGAAATGAAAGAGGTGGTATCACACTGACTCCTCAGACATCAACATGATAGTAAAGGAAAACTACAAACCAACCTATACACATAAATAAGATGCTATAAATGCAATGGATCGATTTCTTGACAAATACAAATATCCAAAACTAATTCAATAATAAATAGATAACCAGGATAGTCCTCTATTAAAGAAACTGAGTTTATAGTTAAAAACTTTCCAAAAGGGAAAACTCTAGGCCAGGCTGTTTTGCTAGAAAATTTTACCAAACATTTAATGGAGAATTTACACCAGTTCCTCACAATCTCTTAAATAGAAAAGTGAGATCACTTCCCAACTCATTATATGAGAGCAGTATTCCCCTTATATTGAAACCATACAAAAATAGTACAGGAAAACTATAGACCATTATCTCTGAGGCTCGTAATTAGAAACCAAATCCAGTAGAGTGTGTGTGTGTGTGTGTGTGTAATTAGAAAAATTTTATATATTTAAATATATAAATTTATATGTTTATATATTTATGTTATCTATAATGTATATTTTATATATTTACATATAAATATTTTATATTTATATATAATTACATGTAAATATATAAAACATATTTTACATATTTATAAATATAAAATATATTTTATATATATATATATATATATATATATAAAATCACAGCCAGGTAGAGTTTATGTTGGAAATGCAAAGCTGGTTCTATATTTGATAATCAACATAACGGACCACATTAACAGACTTATCAAGAAAAATAGATGCAAAAAAAAATATTTGACAAAATTTATCATTTATTTATGATCACATTTCTCAGCAAACTAGGAATAGAAGAGAACTACCTCTATTTCTGCAAAAATCCTATAGCCAAGTTCATATAAAAAGGTGAAAAACTGAATGCTTTCCTTCAAAATAGAGAACTAGACAGGAATTTCTTCTCTCGTCACTTCCAGTCACTGTTGTTCTATAAGTCATAGCAAATGCAATAAGAATATGTGATTCATTGGTACTTTTTATTGCTTTTTCTTTCAGGAGTTTTTTGTGGAGCCATTTAATCGAAAAGCACGCCAAGAGAACTTGAGGTATAATAATATGCTTAAACAACTTAGCAGTCAACAGTTAGCCACTCTGAGACGCTGGAAGGCAATTCAACTCTATCTTACATGTGAAAGGGGACCTTGGGCCGAAAGGTAGAAGTCTTTTATTTATTTAAGTGTCCTTTTATCTTTAGAACTCTGGTCTAGAACTTTTTAAGCCAATAGCCTCTCCAATCCAGTTAAAAAAAAAAAAATACATTCAATATATAAAAGAATGGGAGGTGGGAGAAATGGGTGAAGAATATATATATATGTGAAGTGAATCATGAAGATATACATCCTTTTTTTGGAATATTATGCATCCATTAGAATTAGGTTTACAGTTTTTAAAGACATGCAAAAATGCTAAAGCAATCATTAAATTTTTAAAATTTAAGATTTAAAATATTCTCTGGGGTATCATTAAGATATGTAAAATGCAGGGATTAAGACAAAGAAACCTGTTCAACTATTACCAGTGATGACCTTTGGAAAACAAACAATGGAGGAAAGAAAGTGCTGGCAGAGATTGTAATCACTTGGCCCATACTCATTTGGCTGCAAAATGAATGTTAAAAAAGTGTATGAATTTTAGAATCCAAGTGAAACTAGTGTCTAAGTTCCTTATATATCTTGGATATTAATCTCTTATTGGATGTTTCATTTGTGAATATCTTCTCCTATTCAGTAGGTTGTCTTTTGTTCTGTTAATGATTTCCTTTGCTGTGCAAACACTTTTTGGATTGATGTAGTCCCGTGTTGCTTTTGTTCCCTTGCCTGAGGAGACATCCAGAAAGATATTGCTAAGAGCGATGTCAAAGAGTTTGCAGCCTATGTTTTATTCTAGGAGTTTTATGGTTTCGAGTCTTACATTTAAGTCTTCATTTTGAGTTTATTTTTGTGTATGGTGTAAGAAAGTTGTCCAATTTCATTTGATTGCATTTTTTTCCCAACATTACTTACTGCTGAAGAGGCTGTCTTTACTCCATTGTATATCCTTACCTCTCTTATTGTAAATTAATTGACCATATAAGTAAAGATTTATTTCTGGGCTGTCTATTCTATTCCAATGATGTATATATTTGTTTTTATGCCAGTATCTTGCTGTTTTGATAATTGTAGTTTTGTAGTGTAGTTTGATACCAGGAAGAGTGGTACTTCCCACTTTATTCTTTCTCAAAATCTCTTTGGGTACTTGGAGTCTTTTGTGGTTTCATGTAAATTTTAGGATTCGTTCTAATTCTGAGAACACTATCAGTATTTAATAGGGATTGCATGAAATCTGTATATCCTTTTAAATGTGTAATAGTTAAAATATAAAATAAAATATATAAATGACTCATACAACTTAACACCATAAAAAGAAAAATTCAATTAAAAAATAGGCAGAGGACCTGAATAGACATTTCTCCAAAGAGGACATACATATGGCCAACAGACATATGAAAAGATGCTCAATATCACCACTAATCATCATGAGAATGCAAATTAAAACCACAATGAGATATCGCCACACACCTGTCAGAATGGGCATCATCAGTAAATCAACAAATAAGTCCTGGTAAGGATGTGGAGAAAAAGGAACCCTCATACACTATTGGTGGTATTATAAATTAGTGCAGCCACTATGGGAAACAGTATGGAGATTCCTCACAAAATTAAAAATAGAGCTTGCCATAAATCCGGTAATTCTACTTTTGGACATTTATCCAAAGAAAAAATCAATAATTCAAAAATGTATATGCACCCCTATGTTCATTGCAGCATTACTGATAATAGCCAAGATATGGAAGCCACTTAAATGTCCATCAATAGATAAATGGATAAAGAAGATGTGTGTGTATACACACACATACACGTGTGCGCTTGCACACATGCACAATGGAATATTATTTAGAAATATAAAAGAATGAAATCTTGCCATTTGTGACAACATAAATGGACCTAGAGGGTATTATGCTAAGTGAAATAAGTCAGAGAAAGACAAATAACTGTATGATTTCACTTATCTAGAGAATCTAAAGAAATAGAACAAATGAATAAAGAAAACAAAATAGAAATAGACACATAGATATAAAGAAGTCGAAGATTGCCAAAGGAGGTGTTGGTGATGGGAATAAAAAAATGGTGGTGGGACAAAAATAAAAAAATAAATGAAAGAAAACCTAGCGTCTCACACAAGAATTGCAAAGGAATTCCTCATGGATGAAGTGAACAACAGGATCTCATTTGTTTGCAAAACTTAAAGAAGTGCCCGTTTTATCACATTCAGATTTTTTCTTTAAAATATTCGTTTGCTACACATTCAGTAAAGCCATCATAAAATAGGCTGCACTATAGGCATCGTAGAGATAGGGTTACAATTGTAACCTGGACTTAGTGCTAGGATTTTATTTGCATAGCAGTCCTGGGGCATTTCAGGGCACCCCAAGGCTATTCCTGGACCCAGTTTGCATATGTGTCCCTGAAACCTATTTGTTAGAAAAGGGACAGTGAGGAAGTAGGTGAAGTATTATCTGAGGCTTTTGTTGACTCTTCTGGAAAACTGAGTTCAGGCACTACCAAGGGGAATGATGGTTCTATCCCACAACAGGCCTCAGGTTATTTGTCAGTTGTGAGAGTTCTCTTGAGGATGCTAGCTGCAGGAACTCTTGTTATTTTTGGGTTTCTAGCACCACATCCTCCTCCTTCTGGTACTAAAGCCCTTCCTTTTTGTGAGGAATCCACTCTAATACAGCCCCTCCCAACCTACCTCATCACAAAAGTATCACAGATTCAAATGTCAGGCTGTCACTGTTCCCTGATACTTTATTACTGGTGCTGTCAGGGTAAATTGTGTCTTTAGGGATCACCAAGCTAACAGAACATGAGTCTCAGGCTGTGGGTAGCCATCTCAGCCATCATGTGGGAAAATGATTTCTGGTGGAATTATTTAATTAAGCCTCTGGATCCAACCAGATTAAATGCACTCCCGAAGTTGCAAGTTATGAATGCTAACATATATCTTATGTACTTATAAGTAATTTGAGTTTTGTTTACTTAAAACCAAAAATGTAAAATTGACCATTATACTATGGTACCTGAAAGAGCATTTCAGATGAAACAGTGAGTGGTAGTTGCCAGTACGGAGGTTATTGGAGCTGTTCCCTGGACCTGGTGCTGAAGAAGAAACGATAATGTGGCCTGCATCTGAGATCTTAGCATAAGACAGAGAAGGTCCTAGTTGCCATAGGAAGACTACTAATTGGCTGTGTGGTTTCAGAATGAAGAACCATGCCAATTCACTGACATATGCCAGCAGCATGTAGTTAGTTTTGCTAGTAAGGTGGAGCCCAGTGGCAAAAGACAGGGGCAATAAGCAAGAACTCCATAGTAGCATCAATCTGGTAGCAGAAATCAAGGCATACCAAGGATCTGGAGTTGAGTTTTTGTTACTGAGAAAGAAGATCAAGTAAGACACCAGTGTTAGGGCAAATGGGTATTGAAGTCAGAGGCACTGGGTTCAAGTCCCAACTCTGACATTTATAAGCTACATGACCTTAGGAAGGTAGCCATTCTCAGCCTCAGTTATCTTACCTTCAAATTTGGGGATATTCATAACCATAATGATAATCAAGACATATACCTGAATTAGTTTTTATCTCTACCATTAGAGTTCTTTACATTCTGAATTATGGTGTAGTTTATATATCTGTCTCCCAAACTCTGCTCCTTAAGAACAGAGACTTATCTCTTTATCCCTCCTCAAAAACAAACAAAAAATTTTTATAAAAGATTGCTTTTAATTGATTTATCTTTGATAAATTATAGGTCTGGTATATTTAGAGCTTTGTGTATATATGTTTTTCGCCATGGATTTATTTCCTTTCCTTTTATCCTGTGATATAGAATTTGTTTTGAGTCAGTTTCCTTCTGTCTTACTGCCTCTTTGAACTAGGGTTAGTGATGCTTTGTGTTTGAATATTTTACAATTTTTTTATTCGATTCTGTCACTGTTTTGCTGAATAATATTATATTGTGTTATGTTAGATTTTTTTACAGTCCTTTTTTATTGTGGTAAAATACACATAATATAAAATTTTAACTATTTAAAAATGTACAGTTGAGTGGCATTAAGTACATTTATAATGTTATGTAATCACCACCACTGTACAGCTTAACAATGCTTTCATCACATCAAAAAGAAACTCTGGACTCATTAACTGGTCACTGCCTGTTATCCCTTTCCCCAGTCCCTGGCAACCACGAGTCTGCTTTCTGACTCTCTGGATTTGCTTTTTCTAGATATTTCATATAAATGGAATCATATAATATATGGTCTTTTGTGTCTGGCTTCTTTCACATTGCATAAGAGAATTATTTATTATGTTGTAGCATCTATCAGTACTCCTTTCCTTTTATGGCTGAATAATACTCCTTTATATGGTTATACCACATTTTGTCTATCAGGTAAAGGACATTTGGATTGTTTTTCTTGCGGCTGTTGTGAATAGTACTGCTATGCACATTTGTGAACAAGTATTTGTGTCAACACCTATTTTTAATTCTCTTGGGTTTATACCTGTGAACAGAATTGCTGGCTCGTATGGTCATTCTGTGTTTAATTTATAATTTATTGAAGAATTGCTGAACTGTTTTTTATTGCAGCTGTATCATTTTACATTCCCATAAGCAATATTTGAGGGTTTCAGTCTCTCCACAACCTTAGCAATACTTATTATTTTCCTCTTTTTTTTTTTATTATGAGCATCCTAGTGGTTGTAAAGTGGTATCTAATGATTTTGATACATTTTCCTAATGACATCAACCATCTTTTCATGTACTTGTTGGCCAGTTGTGTATTTCCTTTGGAAAAATATCTATTTAAGCCCTGTGCCTATTTTTAAACTGGATTGTTTAACTTTTTGTGGCTGAGTTGTAAGAGTTTTTATATTCTCAATAATAGACCCTTATTAGATATATTATTTGTAAATATGTAGGTTGTCTTTTCACTTTCTTGATGGGGGCCTTTGGTGCACAAAAGTTTTGAATTTTGAAGTCCAGTTTATCTGTTTCTTTCCTTTGTTGCTTGTATTTTTGATGTCATATCTAAGAAACTATTCCTAAATCTAAGGTCATGAAGATTTACCCCATATTTTCTTCTAAGAATTTTAATTCTTACATTTAGATCTTTGATCTATTTGCAATTATATTGTCTTTATTCGTATATAAGTGATTACTTTATTTTGAAAACTATATTTGGAATAAATTTGTATAACTGGTTAAGAACTTCCATATAACAATGAAAGAGTAAAAGATAAGCTGTAAATCTGAAGGTTTATGTTCAAATCATATTTCTGCTACCTGTAAATCACATGACACCTTGGGCAAATAATTTAGTCTGTCTTAGATACCTCATGTATAAACTATAGATACCCATACTCAACATTGGTTTTCTCTTAGGGTTATTTGAATCAAATGAGAAAATGAATGTGAATGTTTTTATAAAATTGTGTTAACCAGATGTTAAATACCTAATGCTTTCTTACTCTGTTTTAATCTTCGTAACTTTAAGCTAAATAATTTTTCTTTTTTATTTATGAATATTCATAGGAAACAAAATCCAGTTCATTGGAAACTAGCTAATGTAGAAAATTATTCCCGCATGAGACTTAAATTGGTGCCTAATTATAACTTCAAAACCCACGGTGAAGCTAGTGCCCTGAGAGATAATCTAGGTGAGTTCTAATGGCTGTTACTTGTTGAAGATAGCAAGGGTGTTGTTGGGGTCAGTTACTGTTTTATTAATTGTTTAAAAATTATTTACTCATGAAAGAATGGTGACATTTTAGAATTGATATTTAAACGGTTGGTTGTATATGTTAAATGCTGTTACCTTTGGCCTAAATCTAATATTACTTTCTATTTCAATTGATTATAATTTTTCAAACAAAAACAATTTAAAACCATGAAGTTATGCTATTGTTCATGTGAAACGTGTCGTTCCTTATATCCATTATGGCACAGTGAAACAATGGTCCTTTTCCCTTGGCCTTTCGCTTACCAAGGCTTAGTCTAAAGTTAAATATATTTAGAAATTTTAGCAACTCTTTAGGCTTTTCTTTTATGATGTGTTCTTACGGAATTCTAGACACACAGTATCTTAGATGGGCCATTGTCTTTTTCTAGAAAAAAGTGCTTAAAAATAAATAGGTTCGCTGTATTTCTAAAACCTATTTTAAAGAGTTTCTACAGTTCTTTAGGAAGCCATTCTTTACTAACCATCTGACTTGGCATTTCTCCTTTTTTGAAGAGAGGTCTGTGAAATACCCCAAAATATTGATCGTTTAGAGTCATTGGCAAATCATGATATACTAAATTGTAGTTACCATAGCCACCCGTATACCTTGTATTCAATAACCAAGTTATAGATGAATGGGTACCAGTTTTTAAATCTTATTTTTTAAAGTTGCTTTAATATATTGGCCAATACAGTTGATACCATAAAATTCATCAAGAGAGCTTAGTACCTTCTTTACTTGTAATATACATTATTATCATATAATTAACAGTCATAACTTACAGAAGAGCTATAATATGATTTTTTTTACTTTGTGTTTAATAAATATTTTGTGTTTAAATATTAAACAGGTGTCCAACATTCACAGCCTTCCAGTGATTCATTGCTTTTGGAAGTAGTGAAACAAGTAAAAGTTAGTGATATGGAGGAAGATAAATTAGATCTTCCTGAAGAGGAAATAACAGCCAGAGTAAATATGTATGTATATGTATTTGAAAGAATTTAAATTTATTTTGTTCTGAGAAATAGGATTGTGAAATTGTGGAGGATACTTGCTCGAAATTTTAATACTGTACATTTCCAAGATCTAACAGTTAATACTGTATTAGCTGTTAGGAGTCCGTCAGTGTTAACTGAGTTTATTGAGGGAGATTTCTTAAAACTGTGATAACTTGGAGCTAGACCTTGAAATTAGAAAGTATTTGAGTTGAGTGATTATGAAAACATAGCATATCAAATTTATGGTATGTAGCTAAATCTGTTCAAATAGCACGAAGTATAAACTCTTAAGCGTGAGGAAGAAATTATAAAGAAAAGCAGAAATTCATGAAAGAGAAAACCAAAAAACAAAAAGATCTAAAAAATCTAAAGCTGTTTGTTAAAAAAACAGATAACAAAACAATCAACCTCTAGGCTGGTTAAGAAAGAAAGAAAAAAATTACCAGTATCAGGAATGAAAGTGGAGATAATGCTACAAATATTAAAATGATTAAAAAGAAATACTGATGACTTTTTGCCAGTAAATTTTAGAACCTAAATGGAATGAACAAATTCCTTGAAAGATACAAATTACTAAACCTCCCTAAGGAAGAGCCTTAGATATATTTAAAAATTTTGAATTTTAGTTTAAAACTTCCCCTAAGCAAATATATTTTCATTTCCTTAGCTCTCCTTTATGTTATTATCATAAATATTAGAACTTTATATATTTTAAGCCCAACATTACAGTTTTATAGTTACTATTTTATGCACTTGTCTTAAAATCAGTTAAATGAAAACTATATAACTATTACTTTCTTTTATATTTGCTACATAATTACCATATTTATATACTTTATTTCTTTGTGTATATTCAAATTATTATCTGGTGTCATTTCCTTTTAGCCTGAAGGACTTCTTTTACTATTTCTTACAAGGAAGGTCTGATAGTCACAAAATCTCTGTTATCTGTGGAGGTCTTTATTTTGCCTTCATTTTTGTCTACTTTTTAAAAAATTAATAAGATACATTTTTTGGAAATTGAGATTCACATAACAAAATTTACTATTTTAAAGTGTAAAATTTAATGGTTTTCAGTATATTCACACAGTTATGCAACATCACCACTATCTTGTTCCAGAACATTCCCATCCCCCAAAAAGGAAATCTTGTACCTCTTAGTAGTCAGTCCCAATTTTCCCCTCCCCACATTCCTTGGCAGCCACTAATTGGCTTTCTCTCTCTATGGATTTGCCTATTTTCAACATTTTATGTATTTCTTACAATATGTGGCCTTTTGTGTCTGGTTTATTTCATTCAGTATAATGTTTCCGAGGTTCATCCATGTAGTAGCATGAAATAGTACTTCATTCCTTTTTATGAATAAATAATGTTTCGTTGTTAGATATACCACCTTTTTTATCCATTTATCAGTTGATGGACAATAAAGTTGTTTCTACTTTTTGTCTATTGTGCATAACACTGCCTTGAATATTCATGTTACAAAGTTTTGTGTCAATATATGTTTTCAGTTATCTTGTGTATATACCTAGAAGTGGACTGGCTGATCATATGGTAATCCTTTGAATAACATTTTGAGGATTGTGAAACTGTTTTCACAATAACTATTCCATTATACATTTCTCCAAGCAATGTGTAAGGGTTCTAATTTCTCCACATTCACCCTAACTTTTGTTATTCTGTTGGTTTTTTTTTTTCAATTTATACCTTCTTAGAAGAGTCAATGTGGTATCTCATGATTTTTCTTTGCATTTCCCTAATGACTAAGGAGCTGAGCATCTTTTCATGTGTTTTTTGGCCATTTATATGTATTTTTTTTGAGAAATCTTTATGCACATCCTTTGCCCATTTCTTAATTGAATTGTCTTTTAGTTATTGAATTGTAAGGCTTTATATATTCTAGATACAAATCTCTTATCAGATAAATGATTTGAAAAATTTTGCTCCCATTGAATGGATTTTTTTCACTTTGTTGTTGCTATCCTTTGTTAAATTTTGATGAAGTCCTGTTTATTTTTCTCTTAGAGTTTTATATTTTATCTCTTACATTTAAGTCTTTGATTTATTTTGTGTTAATTTTTGTATATGGCATGATATAGAGGTTCATATTCATTCTTTTGCATGTGGTTTTCTAGTTGTCTCAGCATAATTGCTTTCTTTTTTGAAGGATAGTTTTTCTGGATATAGAATTCTTGTTTGACAGTTCTTTGCTTTTAGCATTTGGAATATGTCATCTCACTACCTTCTTGCTTCCACTCTTTCTGATGAGAAGTGTGCTATAAATCTTACTATCATGTCCTTTATTGTGGTACTTTTAGGTTATTCTTTTCTGTCCATGGCTTTCAACACCTTGGATTTATGTTTATGTATAGATATCTTTTTACCCTACTTAGAGTTCATTGAACTTCCTAGATGTGTCATTTTTTTTCATATTTGGGAATATGTCAGCCATTATTTCTTCAAATATATTTTTGGCCCATTTTCTTTGTCCTGTCCTTCTGGGACTCCCTTTGCACATATGTTGTTTTGTTTGAGGCTCTTTCATTGTGCTTGATTCTTTTTTCTTTGTTTTCTTCAGATTGGATAATTTCTTTTGATCTGTCTTCAAGAGCCCTGCTTCTTCTGCAAGTTCAGATATGCTGTTGAGTTCTTCTGGTGAATTTTTCATTTAATTATTGTACTTTCTGATTCCAGAATTTTCCATTTGGTCCCTTTTTAAAAATATATATATAAAATTTCTATCTTTTTTGATAATCTCTGTTCGACTAGAATATATTACCATAATACATTTTTAGTTCTTTAAACATAGTTTCCATTAGTTCTTTTAATGTATTTATGGTAGCTACTTTGAGGTCTTTATCTACTAAGTTGAACATCTGCAGTCTCCCAGAAACAGTTTCTTTTTACTGCTTTTGTGTTTATGACTTGTTGTTTCTTTGTATGTCACAGAATTTTTTTTTGAAAACTGTGCATTTTAGGTAATAAATCATAGCCACACTGGTTTCTGATCCCCTCTCTCAATAGTGGTTGTTGTTGTTATATATATATATATTTTGTTAGTTTAGTGAATTGCTTAGATTAATTCTATAGAATCTGTTCTACCTGCAGTGTGTTGCCAGTGATGTCTGTACTCATTTGGATGTTTGTTTTATTTTGTTTTTAAAGCCTGGCCTACTAGGGTTTGCCCCTGGGTAAGTAGAGCTTAGTGGTCAGCCAGGATTAGTTTGTGTTTGAGTTTAAACCTCTTGATCCAGTAAGACTGCCACTCTTTGCCCATGGATCTATATATTGCTTAGGGAATGCATTCAAATTTGGTGATTTACACATCTGCCCTGAATTTATTTTCTGTGTTTGTAAAGCCTCGCATTTAGCCAAGAATGAGTAGCTAAGTCCTAAATATATAATTTATGAACATTACTTTGTTTGGGTTATAAATTACATGTAGGAAATATTTCTTTGTAATTTATTTTAATATTACAAATTGATCAGTTTTAATAGTCCTTTATTGGCATAAGCAGACTTTTTGTTCATATAATTTTAATAATTTTAAAAAATTTCCTTAATTATTTTCAGGAAACTTGGTTAGGGTAGTTATTTAGGAAGCTATCTTTAGTATATTAGCTTTTTATTAGGAAATTTTTTTTTCTTTAATGACTACTGACTTCAATGGACGTCAGTCTCAATCATTTTAAATTGAGAAGCCAAAACACTTTTTTTTCATAGACTTTGAATAACATTCAGACTGCTTACATTCTTAGGTCCCTTATTTCTCCATTTCATCATAATAAACACTGGAATTTCACTGTTTTAAGAAAACAGTCTTAATTTTTAAATTATTTTTAAAACTTAGCTTTAAATTAAGGGTTGCAACATTATCAGATAGGTTGGGGATACATGTAAAGCTTCCTCATGGAAATCCCTTGGAATTAAAATTAGACTTAGGTATTGCTATCCTGAAAATGAGACTTATGTGAAATAGCTAGGACGAGAGAACAGCTAGCTTGAAGGATCTTCTTTAATATTCTGTGAGTGGCAGAAGTCCTCATTTCTGTACTTGGCAGTTAAAAATTCACCTGGGCCACCAGAAGACTGTCCCTTCCCAGTTATTACCTTCAATAAATATAAATTGTATCAATCGTCCAAGTATGAGATGACTTCACTTTAAGTAAGGTATGGGATTAACAGTATTATCTTTAGTTCCATAGTGAGAGGATACTATGATGATGATGCTCTAGTTTGAGTTGCTTTTGAAAAATCTCATTTTACAGTTTAAGAATTAATCATAATAAGTACTTTTAATAATTATTTTTGAAACCACTAATGATGCAGTTCTTTATTCACAAATTCTTATATTTCCTGGGTCAGTTCATATCTCTCAGATATAACTAAAATGGTATTACCAGTATTACTGCATGTTTGAACTAATAACCTTTGCAGTAGTATTAAAGATTTACTATATTTTGTTTTAATAGGTCATATACAATTAAAATGTAAAACATTTCATGAAACTGAGTTATTGGGTAATAAGAATATTTGAACTGTATTTAAGTAATTTAATGCACAGTGGAATTTTTTTTATATATAATTCAAATGCTCTATTGGATGCTAATTTTACAGACATGAGATTTGTATTTGAATATGGTATTCTTTTCTGTTTACACAAAATATATTGTTGAATTTTTTGTTTGGTTGGTTTTTGTTTTTACAGTGATGAGAAGAAAGAGCAGGATCAAAAAGAAAAATTGGTGTTGTCGGTAGACTGTGAACTCATTACAATAATTGACATAATTCCTGGCAGATTAGAAATCACTACTCAACACATTTACTTCTATGATGGCAGCATTGAAAAAGAAGATGGTGAGGAGTTCTGGGGGAATAATTTCTGTTGTTTAATAGTTAAGTATCTAGTTTATCAATCAATGAGTAAAAAGCAATAAGATGAGACTGTGATATTGTAATCTATCATGTTAAAGGAGAAATGGAAAGTCAGTCTGGGATTAAATTTATTATCCAACAGTATATTAAAGGAAATGCTTTCATTTTATTATTTTTTTTAAAAAAGGTATGGCTAGAAGGAATTGCTATAAACATAAGTCGTAAAATATAATCTTAATTTTATTTATATGTATACTTATTTCTGTTGACTTTTCACCGAATCTTTTATATTATTTAAATCTAAGACGTCAACGTAAAGAGAAAAGGAAAAATGTTTCTAAGATATAATATTCAAAATTATTCTCTATTCTAATGGGAAGGAATTAGAATAGCTGTAGAGTTTTAAAATAGATTTAAAAGAAATGATGTAAGCATCCAGTAAATTTAAGAAATGGTTTTTGTTATACAGAAATTGAATTGCTTTTCCCTGAGTGCTATTTTTGTCAACAACTAGGAGATATTTTCTACATAGCACAAATAACTTTGTTTGATACCTTAGTCACAAGATTTCTTCTGTTTTAAGGAGTAGGCTTTGATTTCAAGTGGCCTCATTCTCAAGTTCGAGAGATTCACCTACGACGTTACAACTTAAGGAGGTCGGCCCTTGAGATTTTTCATGTTGACCAATCCAACTACTTTCTCAATTTCAAGAAAGAGGTATGTAAGACGCTACCTTTCTGGCAGCCCCAAACTATTAGCTTGAAATAATTTTTCAGTTAGTGAACTGTTATTAAACTTTGGACTCTTTAAAGTCAGAATGTTGCAGGAGAAAGTTTATACTTTGGGGGCTAAGCAGTATATGAATTTCTGTTGAAATTTATGTTCGAATGTTTAGAGAGTGCTTGTTTTCTGTTTTTATATATGGCTAGATTGTAGAATATTGAGTGTCAGCCAATAGGTACCTCACAGTATCTAATTGTGAAATAACATGCAATATATATGATATGACAGGATTTATGAAATTAGTTGGGTTCAAGTCAACAATATTGGGGCATGTATTTCTTCTGGAGTAAATTCTTAAATAATGTAAGTGGTTAATAGATTACTTCTGAAGCCAGGTTTCCTGGGTACAAGTATCGGCTCCACCCCTAGCTGTGTAACCTTTGGCACATTACTCACCTGCCTCTTTCTTTCCGTCTTTCACTTTGGGTCATACTTGCTTCACGGTCTAACATCTCTCTCCCCACCTTGCTTAGCTCTGCCTCCATTTTCTCTCACAGGCGTCCCTCCTAATAAAATAATTTCATATTCAATTGTCTTGGCGTCTGTTTCTCAGATGACCTGGATTAGCACAGTCAATAAGTTTCTGTTCATTTGTGAGATTGAGGTACTTGTATGCAATTTCATTCAGATGTTTTAAGAACATTTTTCTATTTTTACAAGTGAATACGTTTTTATTATTAAAAATAAATTTTTCATTATAGGAAAGTACAAAGTGTATGTAATTTAGAAAGCTGTGTCATGTAATTAAACTAAGTGTGTTTCTGTTGAATACTGTGCACTTGTATAACTTTATAATTTTTAAAGCACATAGCACCTTTGAGAATAGATATGGAAAATTTTGTTCCTTTTTTAATAGAAGAAGAAACTGAAGTTCAGAGATAAATTTTATTACTTTACATTTGTATAGACTGAATAATTCACAAAACCATAAGGGTAGAGATTATTATGATTAATGTACAAATGAGACTCCGTAATTAATTAATTTGCCAATGTGATTAGTAAATGACAGAACTAAATTTACACTAGACTTGAATTAGCTTTCTGATTCAATGTCTTATGATCATTCCATTATACAGTATAACTTTCTCAAGAAATACATGTCTTGACTTCACTAAATCTAGCATAATAGAGAAATTAAAACCACAATCCTCTATTTATGTGAAATGTCCAGTATAGGCAAATCCATCGAGAGAGAAAGTAGATTAGTGGTTGTTAGGGGATGGGAGGGAGTGAGAATTGGAGAGCGATGGCTAGTGAGTGTAGGGATTTTTTGGGGGATGATGAAAATGTTCCAGAGTTAGACAATATTGATAGTTGCAGAACTCTGAATATACAGAAAAGCCCATTGAATTATATATTTAAATGGGTGGATTTTAGGGTATGGCAATTATCTTAGTAAAGCTATTATAAAGTCATAATCCTTGTTTGTCTTGATCAATTTTTAAATTATAAAATGCTGTTTTTTATAGGTTAGAAACAAAGTGTATAGCAGACTATTGTCACTTCATTCTCCAAATAGTTATGGAACCAGATCACCACAGGAGTTATTCAAAGCATCAGGACTGACACAGGTGGGAAATTTTAACAGTAACTCTTTCGGTGTTCATTTTATATATCAGTCTTTTGCCTAAAAGTAAAACTTTCTTCATCTGATTACTTTTATTACAGCTGCTCTTCATCCATTTAGATTGATCTTTTGAATTATCTTTGAATATTTGTTTCCCTCACACATGTAGTACCCTTTCCTCCAACTCCCATATCATTCAGTTTATGAGCATATCATATGAACTTTTCCTTCTTAATAATTTTCTCTTTTTAAAAATGTTTTTTTTTCTTAATTCCATGCATGAGGTAAAAAATGGGACAATACAAAAGGGGCACCATGGAAAAAAATTAAAAAACAAAACAAAACACCATTCCTTCCCGTCAGCTAAAGCTAACTGATGCTCTCATGTATTTTTTTCTCACTTATACCCCATCATCTCTTGAATTTGTACTGCTAAACAAGGAAAGGCCATTGTTTTTTTTTTTTTGCTTTCCAGGACTATTAGCAATTTCCTAATTAGGTCTCTTCCCCCTGGCTCTTACATATGCATTACTCTTAACCTTAAGTGTTGTTCTTGTTCAGAAGTCATCAGCAGTTCTTTTCCTACCACATGAGAATAAGCTTTATTTAATCAAATATATTCCGTTTTCTGTGGAATAACCTTTATTCATTGAAGTACTGATGCCTCAATTTGGCACTCAAGAACAATTATAATTGACCTTTGTATGAAATCTGTATACATAGATTTTTCTTACCATTTCCCATAAGTATGTACTTTGCTTAAGGTGCACAGTAAGCTTAAAGTTGAATATTAATCTGTCAGCAAAATTCTTTGGCATACCCACATTGTGTAGAGTAATTAGCAGCCTAGGTGCAATGAGGTGATTAATGAAAATAATGATTATGTCTTTTTTTTAGAAAGTTTTGTATCTAATATAGCAAAATTTATCTACCGTTGTTCTATAGAGGTAGTTTTCTGAGGATAATATAATGTTTATTTAAAATTCGTAGATCATTCTAGTACACTAAGATACTGTTTTTTAATATGTGCACATGAAAATTTCATTTATGACAGAAAATTTTCAAAGTTGGACAGTCCTAGAATTAAAAATTTTAAGGTATCCAATAAAATATTTAATTGGAGAAAATAATTCTTATGAAGACCTTTTAGAGACTAGTGTAAAATTTATGTGTAATTTTCTGTTCCTCTTCTAGAGACCACCTTTAGTGCCCACCTGGCAGTATACCTAACAATTGCAGTATTATTGACTATATTCTCTATGCCGTACTCCATATCTCTGTGACTGTTTTGTAACTACTAATTTGTACTTCTTAATCCCTTCATCTTTTTCACTCAGCCCTCAACTCCCTTTCATCTAGCTATCACCAGTTTGTTCTCTGTATCTGTGAGTCTGTTTTCATTTGGTGTATTCATATATTTTGTTCCTTAGATTGCGCAGTTAAATGAAATCATATGGTATTTGTCTTTCTAGAGACCAGTTTTTAAAAGGAAATGAATTTAGGAAAAGTATATTGATTTTATGTTCCTGTTAGGACTTTTTTAAAGTCCCATTCCTTTTATCAGAAGGATGATAGAATGAAAGATAATGTTAGTACTGTCAGTAATAGTTAATGAGTTCTAAGAGATATAGATTAATCTTGATTTTGTTCTTTTGTGCTATCAGAAATGGGTAAATAGAGAAATATCAAATTTTGACTACCTCATTCAAATAAATACAGTGGCAGGACGAACCTATAATGACCTTGCGCAGTACCCTGTGGTAAGTTTTATATAACTTTCATAAATACAAAATTGCCTTTCAGTTTTATAATCAAAAATATATGTGCATGATAGTTATATTTATTTTTTAAAGATATAAAATGTGTTTTTACCTTTATTTATATTTTCTACCCGGCAATTTTTAAATATATACAATTTTCATGTATATAAACATGAAGAATAATTAAAAAAATAAAAGCCTTTTTACTTTTGCTTCATTAAAAATATTCCAGTGGCATGGTAGGACATAATGCTTCTGGTTATTGAAATAAAGATGAATAAATGTTTGCAGCAGGGAAAAAAAAATTTTAAAGACTATTCCTTTTTGTCTTTAGATAAGCACTCGATATTAGATATGAGGATAGTAGCTTTTTTAGGAAGGAAATGTCTAAATTGTAAATTGTGTCTTTTAGTTTCCCTGGATTTTACAAGATTATACTTCAGAAGAGTTGGACTTTAATAATCCATCTGTATTTCGAGATCTTTCCAAACCAATTGGGGTAGTTAATGATAAAAATGCCAAAGCCATGCGAGAAAAGTAAGTGCCTTTTATCATTTTGAAAGATACCCATTGCTGTCTGAATTTGTGTTGATATCTGTGGCCAACCAAGTGTTTGTCTTTAAATGCACACTTACTTTTGATAATCAGAGTTTGATAATTCCTTCATTATGTTTTCTTGAAAGTATATCAGGTGTCCTTCAAGTATTTTTAACTACAGTCTGTTTATTTCTCTTCTTTGCCAAATTTAAATTGATGTTTAGAATTTCTTTTCACCTTGTAATAAATGTGTGTTAAAGGATAATAGGTTCTTGAGACTTTTCTCCCCAGGTATTTTAGACTTAATAATGTACTAATCTAATGTATGAGAATATCCATCTAATATAATTTTAGTAGAAATAAAATTAATAATACTAACCCATTATTCACAAACAATATCAACAAAAAACAGTAAATGTGTGGAAATTTTAAAAGTGTCATTTTAATAAGGAAAGAAAGATTTTATAGTTCTGTATATTTATGATCCATCTTGTAAATGTCTCCTAGTTTTTTTTTTAAGCAAGCTGCTGACCTAATTTTAATTTCCCTTTTTCTCCATGTGAATTTGTGGATGAGTTGTCAGTTATGATTTCTAATAATAAGGACAAAGAATTGTTTTGCAAACAAACTTAGTTGTAGATATATTTAGGAGTATATAGTACTGGTACATTATTCTTTTTTTTTTTTACTTTTTATTTGCAAATCTTCCCCAGGACTTTTTATAGTATTTAATATTTGATTTGACTTACTAGAGGAATTTTGCTGTATATGTATTACCTCACTGCCATTAGTCAAACATTTTTTTCTGACAATAACAAAATAAAAGTTTTTAAATTAACACTATCTCACAGGAAATACATGTCATATAAACAACTTATTGGTAATCAAAGATACAAGTTGTTTTAAATTTCAATAGTATATTTTTTTGCATAGGTACAAATGACTTTGACCTGGAAACAATTTTTATTCCTCTGAACATTAATGATTTCTATATAAAAGAAATTGGCCTCAGGTTGATGAACTGATTAGTATTTTGGTTTAAAAATGTCAGTGTTTATTGCTTCAAAAATACTGTTCATTCTTATTCAGATTTTATACCCACTAATTCAGATGTCACCATTCAAATCATGACCTATGAATATCAGTGATCATGTTTGCAGAATTACCCTTTGCTAATAATCTGGTTTAGACCTTCTTCCTCTCCACTCTCTCCTTCCTTCATCTTTGACCTTTAGATTTTTAGGCATTCATTTTCATGGTTATTGACTGATTCTCCATATGTTTTTTTCTTTATCTTGGCCAAAATGAATATCTGATTATCACATCACTTACAATAGCAGAAAAATAGAAACAGCCTAAATATCTAAACATAAAAAATAGTTTAAATTGTCATACATTTGTACATGTATCTGTTATAAATACCATATAACTATTAAAAATAGACTAGTCATTTCGAAAGACATTAATAGAATATTGTTAAATGAAAAAGTAAGTTGTGAACAATATATTATGTGAAGCACTTTAATATAGAACCATATTTGTGTATTCATTTATATATTAAGGATTAACAGATATTCACCAAAATATTAATTATCTCAGGGAAGTGCAATTATAGTTGATTTTAAGTTTCTTCTTTTTTGGTTTTCTGTGTTTTCTGATTTATCCACAGCGAACATGTATTATTGCATAATACAGAACTGTTCCAGAATTCAGTATTACTGATATTTTATTGTTCAGAAAAAGGTATTAATTAGTAAAATTTTTTTTCATGTATTAACATAGTATGATGATACAAATACATAGATAATGAAACATTGAAAAGGACTTCCTAAATCTGTGTTTTCAATAATGCAATACAAGCTTATGTCCTCCTCATTTTACTATCATGGTTACAAAACTTCAGTTTTCTTTTTTAGATATGAAAATTTCGAGGATCCTATGGGTACTATTGATAAATTTCACTATGGTACTCACTATTCAAATTCTGCTGGGGTTATGCACTATCTTATTCGTACAGAACCATTCACCACGCTCCACATCCAGCTTCAGAGTGGAAGGTATGTTTTGGGTAAATACACTGTTTTCTTAAGACTACAAGTTAATGTTGAAAATGAGTTGCCTTCATGTCATGTGCTGTATAACCAGGTCATATCTCTTTTTTTTTTCCTCTATTAGATTTTGGTTCATGTAGCCTCCAGAAAAAAATAGCCAGACTAGTTTGAGAATGGGTCACTCAAATTGATTTACACAAATAATTTTTAAGGAGAATTCATTTTTACTGTTACCCAGTGTACTTTTGTGATCCTTACTGGTCTTAGGAACCCACGAGGGATTTAGAGTTAGAACTGATTTAGACCTAGATCAAGACATCTACCAGATATTCAACCCTAACCAATGCCTGTGTAGTCCTCCTAAGAATATTTCTTAATGAAGAGGAATAAAAAGAAGGAAGAACAAGGGGTTCTTAGATTATTAGTAGTAGCTCAAACAGGGCGATGATGCCACTGTATTATCATATTACCTGTCAGTTTTATAACTTACCTACATTACACATTTTCATAATGATTCTAAAGAAATGAACTTCATGATTCCTCAGTTCCCCAGTGAATCGTTTAGGTAACTCTCTACCTATTCACATTTTGTCTCCATTTTCTGTGTTGCTTTACTGTTTAGCATTACCATTTTGCCTTTCCTACCCAATCAAAAGCTATGTATACATTGCCTGTTCTGCTCTCTTTGTATGTAGCTTTTATATTTCAAAATTACTACACATCTTCAAATGTTACTTTTCGCTGTGATAACCCAAATTAATTTCTACCACCCCCCACCCAAGAAATTATAACTGGATCTTTTCAGCTTTTAATAATTTTCTGAATAAACGATTTTTCACAAAACTTCAAACATAGATTCTGTTTATACTTCAAAGGACACCATTAAGAAAGTGAAAAGATAACTCATTCAGTGGGAGAAATTATTTTCAAATTGTGCATCTAATAAGGGCCTTGCATCTAGATTATATAAAGAACCCATATAACACCATGATAAAAAGACCAGTGATTACTGGACACAAAAGATCTGAATGGACATTTCTCTAAAGAAGATATACGAATGTCCAATAAACGTTTGAAAAGGTGCTTAACATCATTGGTCATCAGAGAAATTTAAATCAAAACCAAATTGAGATATCTCTTCATACCCACAACGATGGCTATAATCAAGACATAATACCTAATGTCAGTGAACATGTTGAGTAATTGGAATCTTTATTTACTGCTAGTGGGAATGTAAAGTGATGGAGCTGCTATGGAAAACAGTTTGGCAGTTCTTCAGAGGGATAAACATAGAATTACCTCAAGATCCAGCAATTCTCCTCTTAGATATATACACAAGATAACTGAAAATATGTTCACACAAAAACTTGAACACGAATGTACATAGCAACATTATTTATATAGACAAAAAATGGAAACACCCAAATGTCCATCTACTAATAAAAGAATAAATAAAATGTGGTATGTTCATACAATGGAATGTTAGTTGGCCATGATTGAATATAAGGAATGAAAACTTGATCCATCCTACATGTGTGAGCCGTGAAAAAAATATGATAAATTAAAGAAGCCAGACACTAAGGCCACATATTGTATGATTTATATGAAATATCCAAAATAGGCAAATCCATAGAGACAGAAAGTAGATTAGGGGGTGGAGGTAGGGTGAATGAAGATTGCCAGCCAATAGATACAGGGTTTCTTTTTGGAATAATGAAAGTGTTCTAAAATTAATTGTGATGAATATACAACTATGAATATACTAAAACCATTGAATATTCCACTTAAAAAGAGTAAATTATATGTATGTTAATTATATCTCAATAATTCTCTCCAATCAAAACAAAAAGATTCTACCATTAAAGCTGCATGTCTTCTTGAATTTGGATACTACACATCTTCAAATGTTACTTTACATTAGACTCTCTATTGATGACCCAGTCATTGACTATAATTAAATTCAGTGTTCTGCTAAGTTTTGCTCCTCCTCAAACTAGGATTTGTAGGCACAAAAAGAGTCAAATTCATCATCAGTTTTAGTTAGTAAGTCATTACTTAATAAATCGAGGAAAACAAAATTGGAAATGAAACAGAATGAGTTTATGCCTTTTGTGATTAGAGAAAGAATAATCAAATTGCTGCATAACCACTTGAACGTCTTTAACTACCAGAGGCACATGATGGAACTTAAATATAACATTATAAGAAGATAATAGTATATCCAAGTAAAATATAAAACCTTTAGCCACAGAATTATTTTGTTAATTAGCCTTTGGTTTTTAGCAAATTTGTAAAGATATTTATGTATAGAAGGATTAAATAGCAGCATTCCTATAGATCTGTTAACCACATATATTACTACTATAATACTTTGATATTTAAACTTTGATTTAAAAAGATCCAAATAACATTCACTTTCTGTAATAAATTTTACTTAGCAAAAATTATGCCATTTTTTAAAGATAGATTAAGTTTATATTTAATTACTTGATCGCTTCTCAGACTTTTAGCTAAAATCAGGTGTAATTTAATTACTTGAAAATTTTCTCCACTGTCATTTGATTTTCAACTATTTTAACAAAGATGATGCTATTGATTAAAATGATAGTATTTATTCCTGACAACAGAGTAAGGAAGATAGATTGTCATAAGAAGGAGATCAAATTGTAATTTGATCTTTAGACATTAAATAAAAAGTTAAGAAAAACTCTAATCATTAGGAAACTTGAAAGGAGTTTAAAGGTTTGTTTCATGCTTGTTGCTCTATTTCTCTAATTCAGTATTTACTGTTCTCTTTCAACCTCCACATGTAGGTTCGATTGTGCAGATCGACAGTTCCATTCCATCCCTGCTACCTGGCAGGCTCTCATGGACAATCCAAATGATGTGAAGGAACTTATTCCTGAATTCTTCTATTTCCCAGAGTTTTTGGAAAATCAAAATCGTAAGAAATAGGAGATTAAATATTTGACTCTACAAGTCTCATGGAGTATCCTGAAAAATATCTTTCAGGACATTTTTATGATGTCCTATAGATTATTAAATGTTCATTCTGACTATTATTTAGTGACAGTGCTTAGTAGATGCCCAGATACTAGTCTTACCTTCCAGGGAAGTGCTGCAGTGAACTAAGATAATAGAGTCAAATTTAATTTTGTAAGAGAATTTGTTTGAGTAGTGTTCACTAGAGAAGCAAATGGGCATATGCTATTTCAGCCATACAGGTTAAAAGTGTTTGAATTAAATAAGATGAAAATTTAGACCAGGGATCAGCAAACTACAAGTTCATGGGCAAAATTTGGACAAATTCCTGTGTTTATAAATAAAATTTTGTTGGAACACAGCCAGCCAATTCATTTACATACAGATTGACTGCTTTCACAGTGTAACAGCAGATCTGAGTAGTTGCAACAGAGGCCATGGGGCTCACAAAGCCAGAAATGCTTATTCTTTGACCCTTTACTTAAAAAGTTTGCTGACTCCTCATTTCGAGCAAAAGACAGGAGGCAAATTGAAAAAAATGACAGGCATTAAGTTACCACAGTATTTGAAAAACCATGTTTTTAAAGTAGAGAATCATGGAGCTAAATACAGTCTTTAAGAATATCCAAGTAGTTTTTCTATGAGGTAGTTTTAGATTTAGTTAGAGCACAAATAAAGAAATTGGCAAGATTGTTACTATTGATGTTCTTTAGGGAAATTCACAGTGTCAGAGGACCATTACCAACTTATTTTTCCTCCCTTGCCATGTAATGTTAATGTTTGACCCTTTGCTTGCTCAATCGAATTACTTGTTGGGGAAAGCATATCAGGGCTTCATGTCCTTTGGTCATGCACCTTGGGACAGGCAATTAGAAACAGGGCATCTGATTCTCACATTAAGGTGGTTAGAATTGGTCACTTTCAGAAAATCAAGTGAATCGATTGACTGAGTCTGGATGCTTAGTCAAAGGACTGGAGTCTCCTAAAACAGAGTATATGGTATTGGAGGGATGAGCAGATTAAATTTACATGTAGAATTTAAGGTACTCTTAGCTTGACAATTTCTGACATTCACCAGAGCCAGCTGCTGTCTTGCACTGCTGTCCTGGTGGCTTCCATTTCTAACTATACATCGCCTCTTTCTTTGAAATAAGCTAGGTGGGCGTACGCAAAGTATATTAGTTAGAATGCCAAAAAACAATATTAGTATTATAGTACTTGCTAAAAGATTTTAATAAAACCAACTCATAATTGTGCAAGCAAGAAAATTTTATTATTTTTCTCATAAAAATTCTGAGATGTGGTAGTTTCAAATAGCTTAACAATATCATCCAAGCAAAGTTCCTTCTGTATTTTCACTCTGCTATTCTAAGTGTTTTGGCTTTGTCCTTGGCTAGTTCTTCTCATGGTTACAAATGACCAACAGTTCTAGGTATCATAGGCAGATAAAATAGTGTTTTAGAAGTGGGACTGTTAATTCTTTGTGTCATTTCTTAAGACTGAAAAACCCTTTCTTATAACCACCTATTATTGTCCAGAGCTGGGTTGTATACCAACCCCTATATCAGTCACCTGCATCAGGCATGAATTACAGGGCAGGGATAGACAACTTGAATAAAATCAAGGTTCTTCTGCACATGGAGAATGGCTCTCAGGTGGGCGACAAACATCTGCTATACAGTGATTGGGTTAACAGAGCCAGTGTGTCCTATCATTCTATGATATTAAATCTCTCTCCTACTTTGGGACACACTGATATTTTAAGACAGTTTCTTTTATGAAGGCCTTTTGTGTTAACACTTTTTCCTTCCTACACTGTATGAATAAGAAAACACCATCTTTGGTATAATTTTATCAAAATAATATGTTCTAACATTATGAGCAAATCTTTATGATATCAGTATCTATTTAGAATAGTTGTATGTAAATGTATTGTTCTTCTATAGACAAGTATAACTCTTCCATTGAGTGAGTTTCAGTTTTAAGTTAAACCAAAAAGTTACAAGGAGCTGTATTTTGTAAATTAACTATTAGAGGGAATAAGTTAATTATTTTTAATTCATATAAGAATTAAAGAAGAATTCTTAATATTGAGTTTTTGTTCAGATTAAGGTTTTGGTCATAGCTATAGTTTACCTCATTTTCCTCAACAACAACAACAATTATGAATCTGATCTACCTTGTAATAACTAACTTAAAACTTTTATTTTCATTTACTTTTTTAATCAGCTGATAAATGCATTCCAGTAGATAATTATATTTACGTGTTCAGTAAATTTAGATCAAGAAGAGAACTTTATTCTCACCTTTCACTTGTAACTAAAGAAGAAACAAAGCATTCAGTTTTCCTAAGGAATGCGCCCTCATATTTGTTTTACTTGATTTATTTAAATCTAAAATGACTTGATACATTTATTTTACACATCTTAGAATTTAACTTGGGTCGTCTACAAGTTTCCAAAGAACTAGTAAATGATGTCATTCTCCCCAAATGGGCTAAGTCAGCTGAAGATTTCATCTATAAACATAGGAAAGCTCTGGTAAGATTTTTGTATTTAGTTATTAGTGAGATTAAGATAAAGATGTATGTGTTTTCCAGAGGATGGACTAGGGTATATCTGACTATTAATTATTTTTCTAGATTAATTTGTAATCTGTTATAGATGATGTTTTAGAAAGTATTATGTAATTTATTTTGAGGTTATAAATCTTCTGATATTGCGAAGGTATAGTACAGTCCCATGGATATATAGCAAAAAAGAAAAATTTCAGTTCTATAATATATTTGCTTGTTGTATGTGAAAGTATTTCAGTCACCAAGCTGTTATAGTTTGATGTTTTGTAGTTCCCACATTTGTTTGAAATCTTATAAGGATAAGTACGTTTTGTTTTCTCTGAAGGATTTCAGTAAGTTTTTTACTAAGATAGCTAAATCCTAAATGCCACTTGAAAAGATATTACTAATTTTTAGCTAAATTTCCAGTTTGGAATCAAACGACTATTGAGAGTTAGTTTAATGTTGATTTTGTGTAATTATCTTGCAGGCAATGTATTTTTTTTTTCTCCACAATAACACACTTAGTTCTCTATCTAAACTGAAATGTTGCCGACTCTGAAACTAACTAGGCCAATACTTGGAAATATTCCTTGTCATTAGTACATAGTTTGTCAAATTTACCAAATTCAGGATTAGATTATAATATTTGATTAAGGAATTGGGGGTGGTGGGGTTGGTAAAGCAACTCTGAAAAGTAATCTTTTATAGCTAGCCAGGAACTTCTCAGATGCTTTCTTCTGTATTATTTTTGACATGCATTAGGGGGTCCAAGGATTTCATGAAGACATGCTCCTTATTAATAAAATGTTAGAAGTTATGTTTCAGTTATGCATTGCTGTGTAACAAACTATTCCAAAATTTAGTGGCTTTAAACTACAGCCATTATATCATCTCTCACATTTCTGTAAGTTGACTGGTCTCATATGGGCAGTTCTCCTGGTCTTGTTTGAGGTTCCCATACCCTTAGAGTAATTGGCAACTGAGTCTAGAGTCATCTGGAGACTTCATTGAGACACTGGGGTGCTGGACTTTTCTCTCTCGTCATATAATCTTAGGATAGCTCTTCTTCATGTGATCTCTCTACCTGGATAGCTAGACTTCTTACATGGCTGTTCAGGGCTCCCCAAGAGTACAAAAGTGGAAGCTTCCACACTTTCTTAAGGCTTAAGGCTGTGAAGTGTCACAGCATCACTTATGCCGCTTTGTAATGGTTAAACAATAACAGAATCAGGGCAGATTCAAAATGAAGGGAAAAAAACTTCATCTCTCAGGGATGGAACTGAGAAAGAATTTGCAGCTACCTTTAATCCACCACACAGAGTCTGCCCCTCTAGCCCCAGATTATTCACTTTTCTCCAACATGCAAATTATGCATATTTCTTCTCAAGACCCTTCCAAAGTTTCATCTCTTTAAGGCAGAGGTCTTTAAACTTTCCTATAAAGAACCAGATAGTAAATATTTTCACTGTGTATAAAGTGTGTGTCAAAATTCTGCCATTGTAGTGCAAAAGAAATGGGTGTGGCTGTGTTGTACTTGTATACAAATCTGGCAGCTAGTAATATTTGGCCCACAGGCAGTAGTTTGCTGATTCCTGTATTAAGGCTTGAGACCTGACGTCCAGAATCTTGTTATTCATCTAAATCAGGTCCATGTGTGAGTGAAACTACTCGGGAGTATCTTCTCTTGGATCAAAAGACTGAGAAGTAAAAAAAACAAGTTTTCTGCCCCCATGTAACAACAGTGGTGTGACAAGAACAGAAGAGTAATAGACACTCCTATTCTAAATGGAGAAAAAACAAGAGACACTGTAGTAGCTGGTTTATAACAACTCAGAATTCCAGCAGGGACATGTGCTCAGTTCCTTTATTAGGGTCTAGTGCTATTCCCTAGGAGTGGTCTCCATGGCTCTTTTGTTCTACCCTTGGGCTCTTGGACAACCCCCACCCCCACACACCTGCTTTGAGTCATCCTTTTTTATTAAAAATAATTTTGTTTATATGAGTATCTTTATCAGCTTCTTTACTAACCATAGTAACTTGGAAGCCAAAGTTCTGTCTTTTGTGAACAGATTCTCTTTCAGTCTGAACTAATACAGTTTCTTTAAACATTTTGTGATTGGACAAAAACCGTTCCATGTTACTTTGCAAAACAGTCCCTTATCTCTTTTGGGCTGAGAGGCAGGCTACTGTGGGAAAATGCCCTTAAGATTCTTGTTAAAAGAAAAAAAAATTCAACTGAGTAAATTTGAAGATCTATTTGGCTTTATTCAGTGATTCAGGATATAGGCAACATCCCATCTAGCAAATAGAAAGGGTCTCTAAGCTGTTGTACAAAATGAAAAGTTTTTATAGGCAGAAAGGAAGAAGGAAAAGGATGTTTCTAACAAAGTGGACTATTTCAGACATGGTCAAAGTTCTGTCATGCAGGTTACCTTACTAGGACTGATCACGTAATTCCAGATTGTCTGGTTATAGATCATATTCCTGGGAGAGGCTGAAGCTGCAATGAGGTTAGATAATAAGTCTTGGTTTGCTGATGTGGGGCTTAGCACAAGTGACTCCATTTGGGACCTATTGTCTCTTTTTTCTGTAGAATTCTTGAGATGCTCTGTTTTGAGTGCAACTATGATGCACAACCTTAAATCTTTGAGGTCTCAACAGATTGTTTGACAGCCACGCTCTTGGACTAAACTTCACCTGAGACTGTATTTTACTGGTGACATTGATTTGATCATTAACTTAGGCCATTTGTCACTTCAAGAGTCTTTGCTCTCTAGCGATATTAGAAATAAATAATTTTATTTTGAACCCAGCAAGATCTGGCTCCTTTATGTTTTTAAAAATTATGCTTAAACCCCAAACAGTTTTTTTTTTTTTTTAAGCTCATATTACTCCTCCTACATGTTATCACAGGCATCTAAAAGAGTCCAGTTAGCACGTAAAAGCATTCTGCCTGGAAATCTCCATCCCCATATCCACAAGTTCATTAGGTACCTTTTCTACGTTTCATGTAATGAAAACATGGTCCCCTTTTCTCCTGTCTCCAATAACAATTTTCTTATTGCCTTTAAGTCGCCTTGGAGGCTCTAGGTGGTCATTCAGGCCTCTGCCTGCCATCCAGTCCACCTCTTGGTGGGGCTAGATAGGGTGAAATGGAGGGAGTGATTTGGAGCATTTTTAATCTACTCTATTGTGGTTTCATTTCTTTCCTTGAAGTTTTAGACAACTTTTTCACTGGAAATTGCACAACAAAGACGTGTTCCAGAGCTATCATTAATTTTTTTGTCGTTAATATTTGAGCTATTAGAAGATTTATGTTATTTTCTTTACCCATTAGTTAGGAGATGCATTTGTAGCAATATTAACAAATATGATGTCTACATTGTACAAGATAGAATATAGTCAAGATAGTAGTAAATAGTAAAAGTTTAACAAGATTTTACGATAATTTTATTTAAAGTGGTAAGATTTTGTGTGGAAATGTTTAATTTGATTTTGCTTTAAAAAGTACCCACCTTTACATTGTAGTTAGTTGGAAGGTATCTTTATGTTAATTATTGCATTCGTCCTTTTTATAGGAGTCTGAATATGTTTCTGCTCATCTTCATGAATGGATAGATCTTATTTTTGGCTATAAACAGAGGGGACCAGCTGCAGTGGAGGCACTCAATGTTTTCTATTACTGTAGTTATGAAGGTATAAGCCTATATGCTTTTTTTCTTGCATTATATATAGAAAGTATTATTTAATGTGTGTTTATACATGGTATTTTGGACATAACTATTTTACATGAGAAAGACTACATTTAAAAAATAGTGTTAGTGATCTTTTCTATTCGAAAGATAAAGAGACCTGCTTTTATAAAAAATAGTAGTTAAGAGTATATATGCAAATCTAATTTTAAATGTCAATTATTGGAGACATAAAAGTTTTTTTTTTATCTCTGGCCTTTTGTGTCCTATTCACTTGGGTCCTAAATTAAGTATTCAGTATTAAGGTGTTAGCCAACTTTGAAAGAAAACCTTTAGAGTTACAGATAACAAATTCTTCAAATGACAAATAAGTTGACATTATTCTAATATTCATTAGCTCAGGATCAAGAACATTTTCTGAAGGCTTTAAAAGGCTTAAGAAGTAGTTCGTTCTTTTCTAATCCTTTAGTAGCCCTAATAGTTCTAAAGATTGTAAATAGTATGAAATAATATGAATTTGAGCAGAGCCCACATGTCTTTTGATAGACAAACATGTTTTCATTCTATAATAGTTTTGTAGGGAGGTAGTATAGTATGGTGGTTTGGAGTATAGACTTTGAAATCAGACTGACCTAGTTTGGCTAATTAATAACCATGTAATCTATATTAGGTATGGCTGGGTATAATCAGTTAATCATAATATCACCTTTCCAATTATTTGTTAGAGAAGCAGTATTTTACAACAATATTTTTATGTACTTATTACACTTGTTTCAGCTGGACTATCATAAGGAAAACAATTAGGTGTACTATGAGTATAGTTTGTATTTTTCCAAGAGAAACTTTTATAGACTACCAGTTGATTTGTTTAAAATATTGTGATTCTAAGTAGTGGATGGAATTTATTCTTATACATATTTAATTAGGAAGTTTTACTGTTTTTTTTTTAAATTACCTCTTACAATGTTCTTATAAGTTAAAGAATGGAATAATATTTTGATGAAAATATACTAATCAGTCTCTGATATATTAATCACTTGTGTGGCTCGCTGATTTATTTTTACTCTATAGTGAGTTGACTACTTATCCTGGTTTTAGGAGCTGTGGATCTGGATGCCTTAACAGATGAGAAGGAAAGAAAAGCCTTAGAAGGGATGATTAATAATTTTGGGCAAACACCTTGTCAACTGTTAAAGGTAAATCATAAAAATTGTTCATTACATAAGAAGTCTAGAATTTAATTGCTAAGTAATAGTACTACCAGTATTTTCAAGGATTTTAATGGTGTAAAACCTTATTTCAGAATTATTTAGAATTTGGGAAAAATATACTATCACTTTATAAAAAAATAGGTTTAAATGATTGTTCCTATTTTGAAATAACAAAATATTATAGTCAAAAATCCACATATACAGTCAATTACTCTTAAATCACAGAGGACTTACAAGAATTTTTAGTAGCCGACATCTGCCCAAAAAGGGCACTTACCATTCAGAGCCCAAATCTAGTCCTAAAACTCAAATTTTTTTATAATATATAACATAAAATCAAATTATAAATATTACTATATTTCTTTCCTCATATGGTATCTGAAGTGAAATTATTGACCTGATTGTATACAGTTTTAGATTCATAGAAGTTAATCTAATTTTAGGTTTCAAAGATATCTTGATCTTTGTTAGTAAGTGAATTTAGAAATAAGAAATACACAATAATATACCACTTATTAAGTCAATACTTCCTTATACAAGCACAGTGTTAGGTGATTTACCTAACCCTCACAGTAAATATTCAATTATCCTCATTTTTCAGATGATGAAGGCAAGCCTCATGGAAATTAATACATAGCCCACACACCTTAGATAAATCAAATACTACCTTTTCCAAGTTTACACAGCTGGAATGTAACTGGGGCAGGATTTGGATGTATGACCATCTAACTCCAAAGCCTTTCTACCATGCCATATTTCCTCTGAATTCAGAGCTGTTTGGGCTGTTATCCTAATTTCGACACTTTCTGCCTTAGTTGTATATTTATTTGCCTCACTATATTATAAACATGTTAAAGACAGCAACCTTCTCCTGATTATTTTTATATTTTTCTTGCATATAGTATGTGTGCAGTAAATATTTGTTGAATTGAAATCTCCACAGCTATTACAGCAGCAGTGTATCTAACTCTGGCTTATAGATATACTTCTGTTAATTTAGTTATCAGACTAAACTTTATAATTGTTACTATTCCTTAGCAACACTGGTACCTCCAAAATTGGTTTTTATAGAAAAGTCACATTTGAAATCAGTGATTTGTCACTTACCTGCTGATTGAAGCCAAAAGTAACAATAAAACACTTCTTTGGGCTTTGAAATAGATTCTATAATATTTTGCATCATAATATTTTAATTTTTTTTTTTACAAGAGTAGTGCTAATTTGTTTTTATCAACATAAAAATGACACGAAAAACATCTTTTATTTAAAATAAAGTGAATAATACATGGATGTTTGAGAGCTAAATGCTGAAGTACTTAACAGCTGTTATATATATTACCTATAATCTAATATTTTATGAAGATAGAAAAATCCCCGTTAGATAAAATTCTATTCTGCATTTTAACTGCTTTTGCAGTGTTACTTTGATTTATCATTTTCTTTTTACTTACGAAGGCGGTAATAATCTATGTCTCTGACATTAAAATTGAGGAATAGTTTATTCGAAAAGAAATGCAGCAATATCTATAATTTGATTTTGCTAATATTGACATTTCAATCTTATTTTTGGAATTAAAGATTTACCTATATTATAATTTATGATTTTTGAACAATGCATTTAATATTACAAAACATTAAGCACCATATTTAAGATACTGTTCTAGATGTTGAAAATCATTGAATGAATAGATTTCTTTTTTACTTTAAGTTACTTATTGCTAGTTGAGGAAGACAGACCAAAAAGAACAATATGTAAGCCAACATAGAAATAAGTGCTAAATAAAATACTAAATAAAGTAATATGTGGAGAAAAATAACATAAGAGAATAATTAATTCTGACTTAGAAATTTAGAGGGATGTCAATAAGAAAAACTTTGAAGTAGAAGAACTGTTTCTCTAGAAATGAAGAGGGTAGGAACTTTGCTGAGAGAATAGTCTGAGCAATGACCTGGAATTAGCAACAGTGTGTGCTATATAATTCATTGTAGCTAGAGCCTAGTATGTATGAATACAGTAAGAGATGTTTTAATATAATTATGAAATTATTTTTTGTTAAAATTATTTTGAAGGAACCACACCCTCCTAGATTATCAGCAGAGGAAGCAGTGCAGAAGCAGACCAAAACAGAGTCTTCAACCCTAAACCTATTTCAACACCTCCCTGAACTCAAGTCATTTTTTGTAGAGGTAATATCCAACATGGTAGCATCAAAGAGTTTTCTCTGTGAATTCTGTACACCTCAGATCTTTAATGTAGGAGATGAATTATAATATTTAATCCAAAATAGAAAATAATTCTGAATTATCTGTTCTGTTTTTAAAACAATCTTATTGAAAGCTTTTGTTTTCTATTGAGTGGTAGTCTGAACTATTTCTCTTGGCTCTCGTTCTTCTATTTCATATTTTCCTGACCAGGAAGAATAAATAATTTCATTTAAATTGCTTTTTGTGACGGTTAATGTGATATTTAGAGGGAGTCTAAAATAACTCTTAATTATAATGTCTGCTCATGTATAAAGTATGGACCAATAAGTCAGATTGTTAATTGCTAATATAGGGAGTAGTCAAATAAAACAAAATAGTTAATGCTGTAATTGAAAGAGTACCTTCAAATTCTAATATTTAAATATACATATTGAATTACTTTGAATAATTCAGAATGTAGATATGAAATGTGTTTATACCTATGAATTTGATTAGGATAGATAATATTAACTCTTTTGGCAGAAAAAAAAATGATAAAAAGTAGGAATAGTTGGGAGATATGCATAGAAAAAGCAATAGCTCTCATGCAGTACAGGTTGATAAACATATATATATATATATAACCATTTAAAAATGTAAAACATTTCTTAGCTTACTCATAGCTTACAAAACAGGTGATAGGCTGAATTTGTCTTACAGGCCTACTTTGTCAAACTCTGCATTAGAGAGAACATCATTGTAATGCGTTTCCTTAGGTTTAATATCATGAGAAATCTTTATAGAATTTCTTGATAACTCATTGAAAAAAAATTTTATGTAGTGTATGAGTTATAGGTTTATATTGAATTTTACTCAGGTGAACAATGTTGTGGTAAGCTCCACAATATTTTAATGTAAGTATGTTTTCACATGTTTGTGAAAGCACTTTCAAAATTAATCTTTGTCACTCCTTTTCTAGATGCATGTTTAACACTACAGACTTTACAAAGTTGTTTGTTTTCTGGAACTCAGAAAACAGAAACAGTACTTAGAAATGACAGCTAATTCCCAGGATGTGTTCTGGATTTCCAAGACCACCCACAGGCTTGGGAATTTGCTAGGACTCACAGGTTCAACATATAGTTAGTTGTACTCACAGCTAAGAGTTATTGCAGTGAGAGGATACAAAGCAACGTCTGCAAAGGGGAAAGCCATGTGGGGCGAAGTCTGGGGGAAACCAGGTGCAAGAGTCTTCTCCCAGTGAAGTCACACAGGACGTGCTTAATTCTTCCAGTGATGAAACGTGAAAACATGTTTTTGTCTACCAGGGAAGCTCATTAGAAACTCGGCAGCCATGGTTTTTATTAAAGGTTGATCACATAGGCACCCTCCACCCAGCATATGCCAAAATTCCAGACTCTCGAAAGAAAAGCCAGTGTTCTGCATAAGTCATGTTCTTTGTACAAGTAGTCTAGGCGTAGTGAGCCACCTTCATCATTGAAGACAAGTTTTAAATCTGTGTAAGGAAGTTTTTGCCTCCCAAGTTCCCAGATGCCAGCAAAGGGCCAACCTTGAAGGTAGGCCTTTTCAAGGAAAGCAGTCTCAGTCCTGCTGCGTTAACTCTTTCTGCACATAGGGCAACCCATAACACCCTATTTAGCCCCAATCTGATGGGCATGTAATACTATATTTATTATGTAATACTATTTCATCATGTCTAATCATTTGTGACTTTATATGGTTTATAATTCATTACTTAGTTTATGTAAAGCTCAGAATAGCACCTGGCATATAGTATGTACCCAGTACTGTTAGGTTATAATTTACCTAATAAACGTTAGGTATAATTTATGAACTATTGTCACATAAAGAGACTTAGCTCAAATCATTATTCTCTTTTACATTGTAATAAGATAATGGCGGATTTTTTCTGAGGACTATATTTTCTGGTCTTGTTGTTGTGGCTTTTAGGGAGTGCCTCAGTTAATGGAACAGATCTATTTTTTGAAAGTTAAACCCCAAAGGAAATTTCTATAAAAATAAGTTTTCCCATTTGACTTACTTGAGAAATGTACTCTTTTGTGGTCTGTATTTTCTACTTTATGTTCAAGTTAGTATGGCCAGTGAAAAGGATGCTCCTTGAGATCTACATCTCTGTTTAACAGCAGAGTTGTGGAGTACAAGAAGGGTAATAGGTTTCAGAAGTTTCGAGTTGTGCCATTCAAACATGGTATATAATTTCTTTTCTACATTTTAAATTAAATAATGGTGTTTTGATTGAGTAAAATACTATATCACGGGGTTCATTCTTGTTTAAAGAAATAGAGGTTTTCAGTAGTTTGTACCTAATAAAGATAAGCAGAATCAGCCACTACACCTATGTGTTTTATTTTATAGGGAATCAGTGATGGTATTCCACTAATAAAGGCCATTGTCCCCAAAAATCAGTCTCGTTCTTTTATGTCTCAAGGCAGTCCTGAGTTACTGGTAAGTTGACTTATACCTTCTTTACATTGCTATATCTCTATCCATTACAA
Source organism: Pteropus medius (assembly GCF_902729225.1). Taxonomy (NCBI): domain Eukaryota; kingdom Metazoa; phylum Chordata; class Mammalia; order Chiroptera; family Pteropodidae; genus Pteropus; species Pteropus medius. The sequence continues at coordinate 11,208,014 of NW_024351729.1, forward strand.
CTTACAAAAAAAAACAGAAAAGAAAATTTTAAAAATTTCAAGCCTTTTAAAAAATAATGGAGAAAATTTTTATAGACTTTGACCAAGTATAAAAATCTGTCTTCTATTTACACAGCTTTTGTTTTAAATAGTTACTATAATTCTAAAGTTAATCTAGAATAATGTGAAAATACCAGGAAATTTTGTAAAAGAAAAATAGGCTATAACATCTTATTAGATAGTGGAACTTATAAAGCAGTAATAATAATAACGAAAATGAGAAATAATACAGCATCAATTAAGGTTTACATGCAGAACATTTTAGTGAGTGCTATACATGAATCTTGTCATTTAATCCACCTAACAATCCTATGAGAGAGGCGGTATTATTTCCCTTCTACAGATGAGAAATTAAAACTCTTCAGAAGTAACTTGCTCAAAGTTACAGAGCTAGCAAGTAAGGGATTTGGGACCCTGGCCCGTGGGCCAAATCTAGGTCTGTCTTATTCTATTTTGTCATTTAGAAATTATAAAAATATGGAGTAAGCATAGCAGAGTGAACAGTACAGATTCCAGAATTAGTCTTGTTTTCCTAATTATGCATATTGTGTGTTTACTCAGAAAAAAAAAGGTTGAGAAAGATACAAAAATAATAATAGAACTTTTCGAGTGCTAGAATTCTTGTGATTTTCGGATTTAATACCTGTATTTTTTTCAAGGTATCTTATTTTTCTTTTTTGGTAATCTACTTTTATAATCAAAGGGGGAAAGCTTTTAATTTTTTAATTTTTAAAAGAAAATATTCACTATGACTGTCACTAAGAAGGGCAATCTTAATTCATCTTAAGTTCTACTTCTCACTTATGTTCTAAATGATATAGATAATATTTTTAAGACTTGACTCTTAATTACTTCTGACAGCCAACCAATAGATGTTAATAAACAGAAATTATGAGGAAAATAATCTCACTAAAGAAATATATTGGACAACTTTTCATGCAATAAAATAAACAGCTTGTTTTAGCATTTTATTTTATTATTAGTTTCAGGTATATAGTACATCAGTTTAGACATTTATATAGTTTATGAAATGATCCCCCTGATTACTCTATCATATTCTCTCTGGCTCTACACGTAGCTGTTACATTACTGCTGACTGCATTCCCTGTGCCATGCTCCCCAACCCCGTGACCATCTAACAACTACTAATTTATACTTCTTTAACCCTTTACTGCATTCTCCCAGCTTCCCCAAACCCCTTGCCCTCTGGCCATCACCAGGTTGTCCTCTATATTTATGAGTCTGTTTTCAATTAGTTTGTTCTTTTAATTTCTTAGATTCTGCATATAAGTGAAATCATATGGTATTTATCTTTTTCTAGTTGACTTATTTTGCTCAGCATAAAAGCCTCTAGGTCTATCCATGTCATTACAAATGGTAAGATTTCAATTTTTTTATGGCCGAGTAATATTCCATTATATATGAACCATAACTTCTTTATCCAACCATCTGTTGATGGGCATTTAGGTTGCTTCCATATCTTGGCTATTGTAAATTGTGCTGTCATGAACATAGAGGGTGCATAGATCTTTACAAATTATTGTTTTGGTTTTCTTTGGATAAAAACCTAGAAGTGCAATTGCTGGGTCAAAAAACAGAGCTTTTAATATTTAAATTGTTTTAGACTTTCTTATTGAGTTTTATGTTTACATAATCCTGTATTTTTCCCTAGATGATAAATGCTAACATCATGTGAGCACTTGGTTATCCTATGTTGCTTTCTTTAATCTTTCATATAATTTTCATTTTCATACGTTCTTTTTCCAGATAACAGTAAGCATGAATAATGTTATTGGAACCCATGGATGGCTGCCTTATGACAGAAGCATTTCTAATTACTTTACATTCATTAAGGATCAAACTGTGACAAATCCAAAGTGAGTAGATGAATATTCAAAGCAAATCAGATACGGTCAATACCCTGTTGCTAGGAAAAACATCTAAATTGATTGGTTTCATTTCGAAAGTAATATTGTAGATATCCAGATTTTTTTTCCTCTCTCCTTCCCTCTTTCTGTCTTTTCTTCCCTCCTTTCTTTCCCTGACTTGATATTGGTTTACAGACATAACAGTTTCTATAATACTATTATAGAAACAAATTATTAGAAATAATTTTTAGGTTAATTGTATTTCTGTTGTACAATATTACTTACAAATAAGACTTGATGTGTTTTATGTATTAAGAATTTATTATTTACCTTAGTATTTTTTAAAAATATCCAAAGGTTACATTTTAGGTTAAGGTGATGTTTCTTTTACTCTGAGTTGTTTTAGCTACAAGTTTATTAGGAGCGACGTCTTTTCCTTCTTATCCCACATAGGACTTAATACTGTTGTGCTTTGCACAAAGTATACCTTCAGCAAATTAATATTGCATAATAAAAGTCTAGAGCTGAAGGGTCAGAATTGGTCCTCATTTACCATTTACACACTGAAGTATAATCACTTCTTTGTGTCTTTCTACAGAATCTAGATTGGCTAAGTGCATGCATATTTCAGTGTGAAGCAGATAAAATCCAAATGCTTTCTTTGGTTGGAATGGAAAATGATCTTCACAAGTATTGTTAGATTCACATTTATCTACCTGTGTATCCCTTGTCTCAGTTTCTTTCTGACTTTCCTGGGGTTCCAGTATATCATAGTTTGTCTATATACTTTGAGGCTGCTATTTACAGAGTTGACAATTTTACTAAATTGGCTTTGAAAAGCAAGATTTAAATCTTCACACCTTCACAATCTCAACATATTTATGCTTAACCTTTAAGATTATTTGTTAGGTAAATTTTATTTAATAAAAACATAACTATAGTAAGATTAATGTATTTTCTGGAAGTCTGTCATTTATTAATATACATTTTAAATTGAACATTGAAGAGACTTATTTTTTGTTTTTCAGAGATATTTTAAAAACATTTAAGTGATCTTTTAAGGAAAAGTCTAATATCTAATTGTGTTCACAGAACTCAGCGTAGTCTGAATGGTCCTTTTGCTCCAGGGCTGGAGATCACTTCTAAACTATTTATAGTATCACATGATGCGAAGTTGCTTTTCAGTGCTGGACACTGGGATAATAGCATTCAAGTGATGTCACTTACCAAAGGCAAAATTATTTCACACAATATCAGACATATGGGTAAGCATTAACTCCCCACCCCAACCAAAATTTTTTCTATTTTTTTCTAACTATAAAAGTAGTGCATACTCTTTATAAAGTATATTAAATTTTACCTTCGAAGTGGAATGAACTTTTTGATTGAGCAGTGTCACAAGTATTATGTGCTTCCTTTAAGAATGTCTAATATATTTTGGGTATTCTAAGCACCATACAAATTAAATACAGCTTTATAGCACCTGAAAGATGTTAGGCTATGTCTTTTTAAAAATTGGTTGATAGAAATAAGAATTTTAAGACAAAATGGTAAACAAAAATCTGTCATAGTTGAATAAGACATCAACTGCCCTTTTATTTTGTTAATAGTTAAACATAAAAGAGGTAAATTTGTTAAATGTAGTTTAACCTGGTACTTTTTCACGTCTCATTCTTCAATGTAAGACTAAAACATTCGGTAAATTTTTTCTTAATAAACCGATTAGGAAAGGGAAATGGAGCCTGCTACTAATTCTGTACCAGTGACTCCAGAGGTATCACTTAGCTCAGGTTTTTACACTTTAGGAAGAATGTATTTTATATTGTGAATTTACAGTTGTAGTATACCGTTTTGGTTAAGGTCACATGTTGTATAGATAGGATTGTATTTCCCAGTGGAAGTAGAAGGCGAATAGGGATGAGAAAGCAGAGAAGCATATCGGAATTTTCTGTGGGTTCATTTCAGGCAACTTGATATTCTGCCAAGATTCTGTCAGGCATTTCCCTGCCCCATGTCTACTCTTCTCCCTCAAAGAAGGGTGACCTGAAAGAAATTTTAATACTGCTGCTTTTCTGTGTCATTCTTCCCCAATGCTTTTTCAAAGCCAGTCCTATATTTCTCCCGGTTAGAACAACTGATTTAGTAATAGTTTGAACTTAAGCTAAAATTTCTCTGTTCTATTCCAGCAAAAACAAGCCATTTTATTTAAATTTTTTTTTCCTTACAGATATTGTGACTTGTTTAGCTACAGATTACTGTGGAATACATTTGATTTCTGGTTCCAGAGACACTACATGTATGATATGGCAGATAACACAACAGGTAGTTTACACATTTAAATACTTTTTGTTTAGATCAGAGATTCACCCTGGGAATAGTGCTGAGACGTTCTGTTAGAGTAGTGAATTCTGGCATTAAATGATTACTTGAGCTCCTTTGCATTCTTTCACCTCCATTCTGGCCTCTCCTCATCACCACATTTTTTCCTAGGTTTATTGTCTGATTCATGACGTTATTTCATATTACTTTCCCAAAGCTCCTCTTTGTTAACCTCTTCTGGAAAAAGTTATTTTTCGTGTCTTGTTAACATAATAATCCTATTTTTCTTTCAAGTGGGATTACTAGAAATTATAGATTTATAATTTTCATTAACCTATTATACTCTCATGATAATGTTGGTTCAAGAAAGTATCTTTTTTATTTAGAGCTTCTGGACTTTCTACCTTGTTTAACAGGTTTTTTCCCCCACTCCAAATTTATAAAAATATTGACTAAAAGTTCTTTTTGTATACTTTTCTTGTTTTATTTTTTTACATTTCAATCTTTAGTCCACTGGTAATTAATTTTTCTATTATATAACAATATATAATAGATATATAATATAGGCATATACTTTACATAATAGGCTATATATAGAATACAGAATATATTTTATAATAATACAGGATATAAAAAGATATGATTTTGTTTACTTCTGGGTGGAAAGTCTTTTCTAGACTCCCCATTCTTTCACACTTACCTATTTCTATGTCAACATCGAATATTTTTATTTTAGTAGTTTATTACTACCTGGTAAGGCAAATCTCTCCTCCCTCTGTTTCCTTTTTAAAAAGTGTTCTCAGCTATTCTTATGAGTATTCTTTCATATGAAACTTAAAAATATTTTAACCATATACTCCTCAAAAAAACTGCATTTTATTTTTAATGTAATCATATTCAATTTACATGTTAATTTGATATGGATGGACAGTTTTATAATTATTTCTATTCAGAATGAGTAATGTCTTTCCTTATTTGTTTCAGGTATTATTTTTATGTCCTTTGATAAAATTTTTGATAATTTTTTTGCTTACGTGTCCTGTACTTTGTTATATTTACTTCTAATTATCATATTTTTATTATTGTTTTGGTGGAATTTTTAAAGTAATTTTTATTTCTGACTGATGATTGCTAATATTAAAAAAAAACTTTCAATTTCTGTGCCCTTATTTTGTAACTAATTATCTTACCAAATCCTTATATTCAGCTCTCATAATTATTAGTATTTTTTGGATTTTCTTTTTTTTAAGTATAAAGATACTTATTATAGCTTTGTTTATAAGTAAAATACTAGAAAATCTAAGTTTTCTTTTAAAAGGATTGAAGAGGTGATGATGCTTAAAGGTGATCTGAAAATAAAGATTTTAAAAAATCTTTTCCCGTATACTAATTATTTCATTTTCTTATCTTATTACATTATTAACTAATGCAATAGGGTAAGAAAATTATAGTGAGCATCCCTGATTTTGATGAAAGTGCCTTTACTGCTGTGCCATTTAGTACAGTTTGCTGTTGGTTCTCATTAGTTGTTTTAAATTTAAGTAGTTACATTCCTTCTATTTTTTTCTTTTGGTAACTTTTTAGGGTTTTAATAAAATTTCAAAAAAGTTACAAAAATAGTTTATTTTTGCCATTTTTCTTAACATTTTATCCTAATCTGTTTCCCAGCTTTTTTTTTCTGAATACTTTTAAAGTTAGAAACATGTTTCTTTGCTCCAAACACTTCAGTATATATTTTCTAAGAACAAAGACATTGTTATACATAACCATCAGAACACTTAACATTTATGTAATACCATTATCTAATTCACAGTCCACGTTCTGATTTTGTCATTAGTCCCAACAGTGTCCTTTACAACTGTTTTTCTCAGTTTCTCTTCCTTTTTTCATTTATAGTTTTTCTCTTACTTGTTCTTAGTGTAATGTGTTACGTTAAGAAGTGTCTTAAGTTTGAACCATCCCTGAATTCTTACAATCCGTATAATTCATGATGTATTGTTCTATTTTACTGTAAGGTTTTATTTGCTAGTGCTTTAATTATTTCTCTACTCGTAAGTGCAAACTGTTTTTGTTCTGTCTTTACCATATTTAGTACTGAGATATGCAGCCTTTATGAAATGAATGAGAAGGGTCCATCTTTCTTTGTAACTTCATTGGCTTACATAATATAGAAATGACCTGATTTTTAAAAATTAAATAGAGTGCACTAAGCACTCAGACACTCTTAGTGTCTCAGGTAATAAAGTGTTAAGAGGAATTCATCCATATAATATAATGCAGGTAGAAGGTCTGGACAGAGTTATCTGGGATAATCAACACAAATACCATGGTAACTGGTATTTGTGGTAACATGGTAACTCAAACGTTTTATATCACAGTGATATATAAACAAAGCATGCCAAAAGCAGATGAAGAAAGAATCTTCTTCTGGAAGAAAACTCAAAAACAGAGAGATTCCTGCAATAATATTATGCTGTTAAAAGAGCATAATAAGAATATTGATTCAATAAAATAGGACCTCAAAGATGAAATTATAAAATAGCATTATAAGATTTTAAAAGGGAGATTGAGATCAAACTGATATTAAAATTGATACCATTAAAATAAATAAAGCAGAAACAGCAAGGAACAGATTTGATGTGCCTGAAAATTATTAACATGGAAGATAGAATTAACATAGTAATCAAAGTGAATACAAATATAGAAATAAAAGAAAACAATTAGAAAAAGAATGATAGCTGTAGACAAGTTAGCATAAAGATAATTGATGTGCCTGAAATAGGTACTCCAATAAATGAAAAAGAGAAGGTATTCAGAAATATAATACAAAAGTTTCTTTGACGCGAAGGAAGAATAAATCTGTAGAGGAAAAGAACAAACAGTATACCTGTTCAAATTAATCCAAAATAATTAACCGTGAAACTATTCAGATTAAGTTTTTGAGCTACAAAAGACAGAATAATTTGAGGAAACAAGGAGAAACAAGAATGAGTACTGCTGTGAAGAGACTCAGTGGTAAGAACTAGTTGCAATCTTTGTTTGTAATTAGTTTAAATACAGCATAAATCTTTTTATAGAAAATAGTCTATGAGAACATTACCTTTGCTCTTCTGTTTTAATATTAGGGTGGTGTTCCTGTGGGTTTAGCACCTAAACCCTTTCAGATTCTGTATGGACACACTGATGAGGTATTGAGTGTTGGCATCAGCACTGAGCTAGACATGGCTGTGTCAGGATCAAGGGTAAGATTCCAACTTTAAGAAATGCTATTTTTTTCCTATAATTTTAGAAGAAATATATTTAAATTTTTTTTCTAGAGGAACTGGTAAAAATATAGAAATCTTATACTATGTTTGTATAGGACTTTTCAAAAGTAGAATAATACAGAAAAGAAAAACTTGAAGAGACTGTATTCTATTTTGGAACTTCACTGGTGTTATTAGTTAAGGGAAGAGTGGGCATTTTATGAAATAAAATACTATTTGAAATTTCAAGATTGGATTTTTCCTAAGGTACATGTGTCTTTGGTGGAATAATCATTTTCTAAGTTTCTTTCCAACATTTCTTTTGCCCATTTTCTCTTTTTCCTATTTTGCTGTTCTTTTTATTTGTCTTTTTCAATTTTCTATGTGTAGGATGGCACTGTGATTATACATACTATTCAGAAAGGTCAGTACATGCGGACTTTACGACCACCTTGTGAGCGTTCTCTGCTCCTGACCATTCCTAATTTGGCTATATCTTGGGAAGGATATATTGTCATCTACTCCAGCATTGAAGAAACAACCACCCTCAAGGTATCTAACAGTTTCATGCAGTAGGGCTGGACTATACGCTTGCCTTTTCCTTTCCACAATATGTATATGAGACATTTTGAGGAAGGAAAGAACACCATATTTTAGAAAGGATGTTTTTCTTTCATCATTCAGTTTATTCATTCCTTACCCTTACCTTACCCTATCACAATCTTGGCCTCATGCTTTTATTTCATTTTAGGAATTTCTGTTGGCCTAAATAATATATGATTTCAAAAATAATTTCTGATTATGTGAGACTTCATAAACTTTAGTGGAAATTATAACCAAATTGTTCTTTTTGCACAAGACGGGTATAAATAAACAAGCCATGAATTTTATATGTTTATTTTCCTTTCAATAATAAAGCTTTTTAAAAATTAAGAAAATCTATTTGTTGTGTTTTAAGAATGTAAGGTTTTTTGGACTGGATGAGATTTTAATTCTTTTGAGGAGTGAAATCTCATATTTAAATGTATTTACTTGGCAGTCTGATTTGAAATCACTTTAATATTGTCTACACACTTTTTCTTTAAATATAATCATGTTTATTTCAGTATTTAAAACCCAATTATCATTCTGTTATAGTCATAGTTTCAATTAACAATAGTAAAACTAAGTTTTAAATTGAGATCATTGAAATTTCTTCATCTAATCTTTGCAGGATAAGAATGCATTGCATCTGTTTTCTGTAAATGGCAAGTATCTACGTTCTCAAGTCCTAAAGGAACAAGTATCAGATATATGTGTAATTGGAGAGCACATTGTCATGGGCAGCTTACAAGGGTTCCTATCCATAAGAGATCTCCACAGGTAAATAATAATAATTATTGAGGCATCACTTAAAAAGAAAGTGGTAGTACTTTCAACCTAGAGTGGAAATCAGCAATCTAAGATTTCTTTTGGTACATTTATTATGAACATTTCTCTTTTGGCAACTATGAGAAAAATGGGGAGCTAAAGTATTTCTAGATTAGTAAAGGAAATATAGATGTATATTTTTTGAATGTAGAAAAATTTTGTGCCACGTATATTTTACTATAATTTAATTTTTTAAAATAGCCAGGAAGTGCCGAGCCTGGAAATTTGTCCAGTTACAGTTTGAATGTTTATAAACTAAAGTTAGGGTTAAAAAAAATTTTTTTAATTATGGTAAATTGAACTAAAGTATTTTTAAGGCTACTATATTTTTTCATGATTGTATATGTGTGTATAAAATTGGTGGACAGTCTTTTGTTATTTAATGCAGTGAAAGAGAAGAATGTTTGAATAGTGTATATGTTTCCTATATGCCCATATACATTCTTTTTTTTCCCCCCTTTATAAACTTATTGTGGCTTATTTAGACTCCTCAAACTATTTTGGCTCCTCTGAAAAACCATTCTTATAAATCATATTCTGATCCAGGGTGTTTTTTCTTATTGCATTCAATCAGAATCACTTTGATACCAATATCTCCCTCCTATTTTTGTATTTTCCTTCTCATTTTTATCTTTCTCCTGTGGTAGAGCATTGGGTCCTCATTCCAATCATATCATTCCATCATTTTGTTTTACAACTTAGATTTCAGGATATTGTTAAGAAAATTTCAAATTAGAATAACCAATGGAATATTTTAGCAGGTTAGTGTAGAACATATGTATATCATAGGGTTCTTTAGTCTCTAATTGTGAAAGCTGTGGGCATTTTTCATAATATTTTACATAATGTTATATTTTCTATATATTATTTTATAATATTATATTTTATATTTATGTTTTTATATTGTAAATCTTTTAAGACAAAGCAAATAGACCAATTTTATTGGCCTTACCTCCCACACACACTTTTTTGAGCTTTTGCCCTTTTTATCCAACTTTTACTTACTAATCAACAAGATAAATGTCATTTAGTGTGAGGACAGGAAAAAATGGCATAGATGATAAAGGCTTTGTTCATCCCTCTTGCAACCAAATCAAAGTTGTGACAGAAACATGGAGCAAACATCAAGCAAAGTCACCTGGGATCTAGATGAACAGAAGCACTACAACTAGAGAGAGAAATAATCAACCTGCAATGGTAGAAGGTAGGAGGGGGTGAAGACAAGAGGCTGCCCCGTCCCCAGTGGCTGAGTGGGACAGAAGCTGCGGCTGTCGCAGCAGCAGCCAGAAGCTGCAGAGAACCTCTTAAAGGGGCGTGTCCGTGAATGGACTTTCGCCATGATGGACCTGCTCACACGGAGGACTAGTGCCAGATTGGCTCCACAAGGGCACCAATGAGTTGTCAGAGTGAGGGCCAGAGGTGAGGCTCTCTCCTGGGCAGAAGTGCCAGTGGTATTTATTGTTCCTCTGTTGAACTCTCCCCGCTCTCGGTGTGCTGACCTAGCCACCATAGCTGAGCTGTCATCAAACTGGATAACAGAGGTTGCTCCACCCAGAGGAGTCCCTGAAACTCCATCTCTCCCAACTCACAACCCCACCCAAGCCACATCTAGTTATGCCTTCAGAGAGTTCAGTGCTCCTTGTTGAGCAGAGCCAAGACACATTGATGACAGCTGGCTTTGGCTTCTGGTGTGGCTTCTTGAGGCAACTATAAGCACAGGATCTGTGGATTGCTTGTTGAATCTTAACAGGTGGTCCCAGGGGCACAGACTGGGGCTAAACTTGGCCTGCAGCTGAACCCCTCTCGGGACTTTGCCACTGGGCACCTACTACAAAAAGCCACGCTAATAAGACTGGGAGACTTAGGAGCTTTGCTTAGTACATAGACACAGACCCAGAAGGCAGCCAAAATGGGAAGAAAAAAGAAGCAGAACAGAGATCCAGGAATAATGGAGTCAAACAATCAAACAGATGCAAAGTTCAAAACACCGGTTATAAAGATGCTCAATGAACTTAGGGGAAGTGTAGATGAATTCAGTGAGAACTTTAACAAAGAGATAAAAAAAAAAAAACATTAAAAATAGAAATTATAAAAGAGAACCAGTCAGAAATAAAGAACACATTATCTGAGATGAAGAGTATATTAGGGGGAACCAATAGAGTAAAGAAGAAGATCAAACTACCGATATAGAGGATGGAGAAACCAAGGACACTCAATCAGAACAATAAGAAAAGAGAAGCCAAGACTATAATAATAATTTAAGGGTCCTGTGAGATACAATTAAATGTAAAAATATCCATGTCATAGGGGTACCTGAAGGAAAACAAGAAGTTGAAGAGCTATTTGAAGAAATAATGATGGAAAACTTCCCTCACCTGGTGAAGGAAGTAGACATACAACCCCAGGAGACTCAAAGAGTCCCAAAAAAGATGAACCCAAAGAGGCCCACGCCAAGACACATAATTAAAATACCAAAGGTTAAATACAAAGAGAGGATCTTAAAAGCAGCAAGAGAAAAGCAGTTAGTTGCCTGCAAGGGAGCACCCATAAGACTGGCAGCTGATTTCTCAAAAGAAACTCTGCAGGACAGAAGGCCTTGGTACAAAATATTCAGCATGATGAAAACCCAGGATCTACAACCAAGAGTACATTATCCAGCAAAGCTATCACTTAAGAGTTGAAGGACAGATAAAGAGCTTCCCAGACAAAAATAAGCTAAAGGAATTTATCAACACCAAGCCAGTATTACAGGAAATATTGGAGGGACTTCTTTAAGAAGAAAAACCATGTATCAAAAACAGGAATAAAGAATGGTAATAACTACATTCCAATCAGCAAGTACCTCAAATGGAAAAGAATTAAGTGCTCCAACCAAAAGATAGAGTGGCTGAATGGATAAGAAAACAAGACCACTGCACATGCTACCTATAGGAGACTCACTTCAGATTAAAACAAACACACACAGATGAAAAGGAAGGAATGGAAAAAGATATTACCTTGATAGACCTAGAAGGTATTGCACTGAATGAAATAAGTCAGATAGAGAAAGACAAATATCACATGATTTCATGCACATGTGGAATCTAAAGAACAAAATCAACAACGACAACAGAAATAGGAATAAACTCATAGATACAGAGAATATTTTGAGGGCTACTAGATCGGGAAGGGGTTTAGGGAGGCATGGCGGAAAAAGGCAAAGAGATTAAGAAGTACAAATGGATAGTTACAAAATAGACATAGAGATATAAAGTATAGCATAAGGAAAATAGTTAACAAAGTTGTAATATGTAAGGGGGAAGAGGGGTACTAGATTTAGCGGGGCGATCACTTTGTGAGTTATATAGATCTCTAATCACTACAACTGAAATGAATATATAATTGAAAAAAACCCATTGATTAGTACAATGTAAATACAAGCAACTAATTATCTATAATATTTCAATAAAGCCAGAAAAAAGTCATTTAGCAAGAGCTCATATATATGGCTAGAAGAAAAACAGATGTTGCTATTCAGTATATTAAGTAATACTATAAATAGGGGCCCTTGTGTGAGGCACTCAGCCTTTCTGAACTTAAATCCCACCATCTGTAAAATTAGAATGTAGAACTACATTATCATTAAGTTAATTCTACAAATTAATTCTACGAATCTATTATATATCCATGTGATAATATGTGTGTTTTTTTTTAATTTCTCTCTAGTTTGAATCTTAGCATCACTCCATTAGCTATGCGATTGCCTATCCACTGTGTTTGTGTAACCAAAGAATACAGCCATATCCTTGTAGGATTAGAAGACGGCAAATTGATTATAGTGGGCGTTGGCAAGCCAGCTGAGGTAAAACCTAGTCACAATTTTCATTTCCCATATTGGGGAGGATTCCTTTGGTTCTTCTTTGTTCCAACCGAATAAGAATTATCTATGATGGATAAATAAATTTGATTTTTTAAAGGGCAATAAATAAAAAGGAGATTAAAGTTAGTATTCAAGAATGATGTTTATATTATAGTATAATTTAAAGCACACATTAGGCTGTTTCCATCTACATAGAAAGTTCTTTTAGTCTCTCTTTGCAAGTGTAGAGTTAAGACCACTTCTTGTATTTTTAGTACATAAAAGCTTTAAAATAAAATGAAATATAGACTCGAACAATACAACTACTTACATTTTTTTAATATTAGAAATATTTCAAATTGGAAATACGTCAAATATCTGTCAACAGGAAAATAAATAAATTTGGCATAATTGTATAATGGAATACTTCCCAACAATAAAAGGAACAAACTATTGAAACGTAACAACATAAATTTTAAAAGTTATTATGCTGAGTGAAAGAAGGCAGACATAAAACAGCACATGCTGAATGATTCCATTTATATGAAGTTCAAGAACATGTAATACTAATCTGTATAAAACTAATTAACTTTAATTTCAACAAATACTCAGCATGACTGTATGTCAGTTGTCCTTTTGTAAAAGCATCATTTTTTTACCTGAAACTACAAATATATTTTTGCTTGAAACTACATATATCTCCCATATAATATGGCAACTCTCAACGAATTTTCTATAGTTACTAAATTTATTTTCCAATAGTTTTATCAATTCCTGAATATCCAAATATCATAAATCTAACCACTGTTCTTAAGAAAACTTAGTGGCTATACTCCAAGTAATTTGGTGATTCTTCTAAAAAATTTGTTGTTAAATAGCATCAAATTAAGCATTATTAATTTTTATTGACACCATTAGTCTTTTCTGGGAAATCTAAAGTATGACATTTGTAGGAGTTCTTTCAAGAGAAGACATTGCTGAATAACACTGTCAGTGGTTATAATAAATCTAACACAGATCATAGGAAACTATTTCATAAATGTTTTAAGATTTCATTAGTAATTCTCTTTTCCAGGATATTATTTAAACAAGAGAGGTCATATTAAATTAAACAATATTTATTTTCAGATTTAACAGTCTTTATGTTGATATCTCACTTATATTTAAAACATTTTAGGATTTTTCTATTCAACAGTAAATTAATTTCCCAAATAAATAGTGCCTTGTAGTCTTTTGCTAATGGAGATTACTTAAGAACTCTACTCAGACTTTACTCTTGGAGTATGCTTCACTTTCTGTGATTTAGTCAAGTGCCTTTTAAATTTGCCTGCCCTCCCTTCACTTTAATTTCTCAGCTTCTGATTGTACTGAATTTTTAAAAATGAAATGACCATACATGCACATATATTTTCTTTTAAAAATTGGGAAAAAAACAACTAAGCTGCTTCATTTCATAGGCCTAAATCAATGTTATGTTATATTTACCAAATAAGTTTTTGTCCCCATTGAAAGATTTATGTAGTCTACAACACTTAAAATCTGAATTGTGCATAGATTTTAAATAAAAGTATTTTTTATCTATTTTACAGTTTTAGATATATCAGCCAACTATCAGTAAATAATTAGTAAATAATTAGTAACTATTAGTAAATAATCTAATTGAATACTTTGAATCTTACACAATTAAAATATAATTATATATGATCGTAGGAATTAAATAGATCAATAGTTAAAATGTTTCTATTTTAAGATCTATTTTTGTCTAAAAGATCAAAATCTTGATTGTATATTTTTAAAACATGTATGTATCAGTTTTATATTATACTGTCAGTATGACATTCATATTTATAAGTCAGATGGTAAAGTGATATAGATTAATGGAAACATGTTTCTGGAAATGAAAATGCAAAACAAGCATGCCACAGTGTTTTGTATGAAGCTCATCTTTTATTGCTCCAATAAATATACCCTAGAAAAGTAACCATTAAAAAAGGATGACAGACAAATCACCATTTAAAAGTAGATTGACTTGGGAAAGTAATTCCAACAAATCATATAGTTAGATTGAGAAATGTTTCCTGCATGGGTTTCCTTTCCCCTTACTTAGAAGTGTAAGTATACTTTTAGAGAGACATTTCTTCACTGATTTAATTACTATCCAGTTCATAATTGTTATATGCAGAGAAGTGTGCTAGACAGTACAAATTTTTTTTTTTTTTGGTGACTTAAAGAATAGAAATTGTCTCATGGTTTTAGAGGTTAGAAATCGGAAATCAAGGTGTTGGCAGGGCTGTGCTCACTCTAAAGGGGCCAGGAGCCTAGGACAGGATCTCTTCCAGTCTTCCAGCCCTCTGTCCTCACTTCTGGTTAGACAGTACAGATTGAACGGTGGGCAAATGTGATTCTGGCCTTCAAAGAACTTATGCTATTCTTGTTTTCTAAATTCTTATCATTCTATTGTTAAATATTATTTTTTGAACTTTTTTATATCAAATATTTAAAAATTCATTTATTTTCATCCAAACATTATTTTACTTGCTTCTTACCCTTGTGATTGACATTGATAGTACTGCAACTGGAGGAGAAAATCCCCAAACCTATGTGTCATCTTAGCTAAATTAAATATAATATGAAAATATTATTTTAATGAAGTGAAATATATCTTTGTTAATATATAAAATAAGGGAGTCTTTGACATAACTGGGACATTTAATTTAAAATTTGCATATTGGCATTAGACCATTCTCAACTGAAAGACAGCCATTGTAGAGAAGCCTTTCTTTAATTATTATTAACCAAGAATCATTAAAATGTTAATGATTCTGCTAACTGAACTTATTTTTCTGCATTCTACAAAATTAATGTCTTTATCAATTTTACTTACTCCTTTTTTTTCTTAATAACAATTATTCTTCACCTCTCTGGATTATTTTAAACAGATGCGTTCAGGTCAGCTTTCTCGAAAATTGTGGGGATCTAGCAAGCGGCTCAGCCAGATTTCATCTGGAGAAACTGAATACAATACTCAAGATTCCAAGTGATAGTTATGTCCATCTACTGTCATGGGTAATTGAAACTTGATTTATTGCTTCGTCACTTTAACCACATCTCTCAACTCTTCGAAATGTTTCAGTGCTTTTATTCTTGAAAATCATTTTGGGATTACCAAAACTGGGTATGCTGTGTGTGTAAAAATGCAGGTTATATTTATTATTCACTTTAAAAATTTCAAGTTAACATTATTAAATCCAATCTTATTAACTAATTCTTGGCTTACACTAAGATGGATTTGAGAAAATACATTTCATTAGATTTAGTGGTCCATTCCTAATGATCATTAGTTCCATTTTTAAAAACAAACCTCTGAAAATGAAGTTAGATTCAATATGCTTATTATTCTAAAAAGCAATATTTAAGGTATTTCTAATACAAATACAGATGATAAGACCATTGAGAGACATAGCTTTTAATACATTCTTTAGTTAATAATTTGTCTATTTACTGACCATCATATTTAAAAATACATAAATTTATTTGTGTAACTCCTGATTGGAGGTAATATTTTAATGGTATCTGTTGCATACTTGGATTTTCAAAACTCAGTATAAATTCCAGGTTTTCATGATACGTTGAAAATAAGACTATTGATTGAAACTGGTATATTGGCTCATTCCACTACTACTTAGCACATTACTAAAGAGAATTTATTGAAATGTATTATAGAGAAATGAGGTATATTTTGCAGATGTATTTCATTAGTGGTGTAATTAAAGAAAAATGCTGATTATGATTTTGACATTTGGGCCCTTTAAGTAGCATTTACAGCACAATGTATATCTGCAAAATTAGAAATTTCTTAACTTTTTCTTTACTAATCAAATACTATGTTTTCCCCTGATAATTAGAAGACTTAGCAATGATACCCAAATATGCTACATTTTTACGTAGGACTTCCATGTGATTGATGAATGAATTGAAAAGATATGTATAACTTAAACTAGTCATTTAGATATAGTAATTTTAAAAAATACATATTTCTGTTTCATGTTATATATAACTTTTACAGTTATAATTATTTCATTATACATAGCTAAATGTTACATTATGCTTTACTATTCAAGATTTTATAGTAAAAAGGCTGATAGATGTATTTTGGAATTAAAAAAGATTGTTAAACAGTGCTTTTATAAAGTCATCTTTTGAGTTAGATCAGAGAGCTTTTACAACTATAAGTGTCCTTAATCTGAGAGTCCATGGGTTTGGGGGAATTTATGAATCCCCTGAAACTGTGTAAAAATTTTGTGTGTTAACTGCAGTTTTTCAGTACTGAATACTTGAGTGGCTTTCTTAAAGGAGTCTGTGATCAGAAAAAAAAAAGACTTCACACTAATAGCTTCTTAAAATAATAATATTCTTTTTCATTTCATAAATCATAGATTTCCTTACATCTAATTGAATCTTTGAGAATTTTTCCCTTTGTAGTTCTTCTCTCCTGTTGCCCACAATACCTAGTACCTTTTTCTTTATAACTCTATGAGTGAGTGAAAAATTTATAAGTAAAGGATTCTGTTTAGGGAAGCTTTTTGAATAGATCTGATCTATTGGAGTCAGGACTAATAAAAGGTTATACTAGAAAAAATTTTTTCCCAATTATTTAAAGTCCTTTTCTATTTAGTAAGAAACAGTTATGTTTTAGATAAATAACACTGAAATAAACTAATACAGCAAGTGTAAAATAGAACGTATGTAAATGTGAAGCTATCCTTTTTGAAGACTTAAGGAACATATGGTGAAAATATCTCAGAGATAATTGTGATTCATTGAGATTTATTGCTTCTATTAGTTTTTTATCTGATTTTAATTTTTACCATACTTTTTAAAAATTTCATTTATTAGTTTTAAGTACACATTACATTGGTTAGACATTTAAATAGTTTATACAACAATCTCCCTAATTGCTTTCTCTATTGTACTTTTTAAAGGAAGTTTCAAGTCAACAGAATGGAAATGATTGACTTGGGGTATTTTAGGTGTTGATTTTTTTAAAACTGTTTCTAAATCAAAACTTGGATATTTTTCTTTTGCTTATTTATCCAGAGATTTTGGTGTAAGAATACCTTTTTAATTTTTAAGGCTACTTAATATTGGTTTTAGAAATTATTTTTTGTTAAACAAAAAAGTTTAACTTAGATTATCAGGGAAAAATTCCTGAATTTATGATGTTTTACTTTGCTTCTTTTAGATGGAGAAACTGAACAAGCAGTATTCATTTTATAGCACAAGTAGGAAGAAGCTTTGTTCACACTAAAATAGATTAACACTAGATGTTCAGAGCAGTAGAATTATACCTTATATTACTTGCCCAAAAGTAAAAACCCAAAATGTAGAATTTTAAGGAAAATCTTTGAGAATACTAGAAATGGTTTAGAGGAATGGGACTTAAAGTTTATCTATTAAATATAGTAGAACCATTGGCCGAATAATATATTCTTTTTTTAAACAGTTTAGCCCACTGAATTAAAAATCACTAGGTAAAATCACTGAAAAGATATACTTTGGGGAATTCTGGTATATTTAGATGTTATCCATAGAAATTATTTCTGTATTGTATCATGGGAGATATTAGAATGGAATACCAAGTGGACATTTCAGTAAAGAATACGATATCTCAACTTAAGATTTGCAAAGTCTGTTGTCTGCAGAACTTTTCATCTGCTTTTGTTTCTTAACACTGGTGATGATGAAAATAAAAATCTCAGCATCCTGGTGATCAGAGATTTATATTAAGATGATGATTTTACTTTCTAGAAAAGGAGGTTAAGTATGAAAACTTATAATATCTGTGCTCACTTAGAGAGTAAAGAAGCTTTATAAGATTTTTTTCAGCTCTTCCCAATCAGCATTCTGTCATTACTTAGATAAAATTGAAGGAGAGAAGATAAAATAGATCATGGCATGAAAATTAGGAAGTATATGAAAATGAAACTTGGCCAGTTGGTTTAAAATCTTTTAAGTTTGTGAAGCTCATGTCAGCTATGAGTAAGTTTCTATCAATTTTCTTTAGGTCTCAGTGCTATTTTTAGATTACATCTTTTCGTAGGAGAGAAAATGCCAAGTATTCATTAGTCATTAGCAAGGAACATCAATGAGGCTTCTTTTTTTTTTTTTTCTCCTCAAATGTAAAGCACATAAAAATTCCCCTTCAAAGAACTGGTATTGAAAATCAATTTTATATCTCTGAAGGAATAAGTGTGTCCTCATAATTAATTAGAATTTAGATATGAAATTTAAATCTTAACCTAAGATTTTTTGTATTTTGCTTAAATAAGAATAAGCAGAGAAAATTGTTAATTTGAATACCAGATTTTTATTTAATGATAGACTCATGGCCTTTGCTTTTAAGAATATTTTATGTTATTATTACTAAAGAAATCATTAATGGAAATCTTTTAATGGAATTTAAAGAGGTTAGCTCCTTTTATATTATATTTATAAAATGAGTAGCATTGTCTTTATCACCTTTCCAATGAAAAGATGCAAGTGCACGGACTATATTAAATAAAAATATATAAATATTAAAGGACATAATATGGTGAATGTGTGTGTGTTTGTGTGTGTGTGTGTGTGTGTGAAGGTTCATCTCTTCAAATACATCACCAAACTTGTCTTCCGTATGTAAGTTCTTAAACCTGTCTTTACGGTATAGTTATTGACTGATATAAAAAATGAAATATATTCTTTTTCTTTTCTAAATCTAATCTGTTGTTTTCTTTTATCAGCCAGACACATAACTTGTCCTAATTACTGTTTCTCTCATCAGCTAAAACTGTTCTCTCCCAGTGAATGACCAGTCTTAAACATTTTTATCACTCTCAACAAATATCCATTCTCGATATTCTTTTTACCTAATTCATTTCTTTATATACTGGACATTTGATTTGTTTTAAACTTGACCCTATGCAGAACATTGTTCTGGAGAGTTTTCCTGCATCAAAGTCCTGGTGGTACTTTTTATTCATGACATTAAGCATCAGCAGTATATTGTATCAGTCATCCCGTTATCGTTTCAGCATTAGTGAAACATCGGCCACACCCTTACTTCTTTAATTTGAATCTAGCATTTTCTAGGCTAGTGTTTCTTAATTGAAATTGCAGATCAGAATTGTCCATGAAATTTTAGAAATACACAGAAGTCTAGGCACTATTCTGGACTTTCTGAATCTCTTTACTTCATATTCTTG
This sequence comes from Pteropus medius, assembly GCF_902729225.1. NCBI lineage: Eukaryota > Metazoa > Chordata > Mammalia > Chiroptera > Pteropodidae > Pteropus > Pteropus medius. Next base: position 11,227,974 of record NW_024351729.1, read on the forward strand.
GTACAAAATAAATTGTGTATCAAGATTATTATATTAAATCTTAAAATAGTTTACTCTATAGAAATTATATCTATTCATTTTTATAAATCAGATCTATATTCACAGATTTATTTGAAAGTAGTTTTGATCATTAATTTTGGAGACATTTTATTGAAAATTTGATTGGCTTCTTATCTTTGTATTTCACGCCATAGTAACAACCAAATTTCCTTTTCAGTTGCGTTATTATAAACCCTCTTCAGACCTTTCATGCTTGAAAATTATAACTAATAGTTACTTTCAAAAAAGTGTTTGCTTTTATTAGTTCCTAGTGACTATCAGTGAATATTTGTATATTTGAATTAGGTAACATTTTTAAGTATTAATAAAAAGCATGAATAACAAAATGCTTGATTAAAAAATAGAATTGGATATTTTATAACCTTAAAGCTAGTAATCAATAGAATTTTCCTCATTAAAAAGCATGGGATAGTCTATGGCCTGCTACCCTGAACTACCCAGCCCAATCCTGTCTGATCTTGAAAGCTAAGCAGGGTCGGGCCTGGTAGGACTTGGATGGGAGACCACCTAGGAAGACCAGGTGCTGTAAAAAAAAATAAAAAAAATAAGGGATCGTAAACTTGACAAGGTCCTTGCAATCTGTGAGGTCAACCAAGGGTTGCCTCACCTAAAAAAAAACAAAAACAAAAAATTGGATAAATTTCTTCTACTTCTGATGACTTTTGTAGGTATAGTCTGTGTATGGAAATAATCTTTAATTCCTCTACAAAAAATCCTAGTATTACAGAAAATAAAGCATTAATATTTAAGATATTTAAGTCTGTGTTAGAAATAATTCATTTTTTTTACATTGAAAATATAAGGCAATCCTAGATTATAGGAGTTAATTTTTTCTTCAGAATAAGAACCTTGCGTAAAAGTGGCTGTATATCAGATACTTTTCTGGCACATTGTAGTAATTCTTCGGATACATCTTCTTAGATTATCTCACTGACATCTGTCACATGTGGATGATTTCTAAACACATTGCAGGATTTGGACCTACAAACCTAATGGCTGTAGTGAAAAAAGATGCAACTGTATTTACTTTTGTAGTAATGCCTATAATCCTATGAATTGAAAGTCAAAGGAAAAGAATGAGTAGAAAGTCACTAACTCAACATTTGTTTTCTGTGGTATAGTTTTAATACGTTTCCTTGGAAACTTATTTGGCAAATATTATCATAATAACAAAACAACTCAATTTTGTCACTGAAAGAATTACTCATTTATTTTTCAAAGTTGACTGTTAGTGGAGTTTTGGGGGTGTGTGTTTGTGTGTGTCTGTGTTTTCACTTATAATATGGCTATCTCATTATTTAAAATTTATAACTATTTTTGAGTGTACAAAATGATTAGCTATTTGTAATACTATTATAATAATAGTATTGTAATTTGAGAATAAGAAAACAAATTAGGATTTAGGTGAGATTGAAAAATAAAATTATATTTTATTGATTAAAATAGAAACTTTAAAAAAAGAAGCCTTATTCTAATTAGATCTTTTAAAATTTTATTTTGGTAATAATATATTTCAACATGATTAAAACTAAAGGTTCTCTGGTCACCAGTATACTAACTAGTTAATGTTACAATGCTGTTTTTGATGTTCCTTCTCTTGGAAACATTTTCCTGTGTTATATGTGCAATGTGGTTTAAGATTTAGTGGGCTCAACCTGCAAATTCAACAGATACTCCTCATGCATTTTGAAGGAAAGAAACTTATCTGCGATAAACATTATTATTTTGCTCTTCAAAATGCTAAAATTATATTAATCGATAAACAGTTTAGAAAGTGGTTCTGGTAAGGAGATTATCAGTTGCCAGACTTAACTGAAGAATTTCAACCTCTTGGTTTCTTATATTGGGATTAAAGTGAATAATTTTATTTATTCCTTTGAGATGTTGATTGATTTTTTTAGATAACTTTCAAATTAATTAAAATAATTTATACTTCTTCCAAAATTATGGCATATTACAGTAGATCTTACTATTAAAAACCTTTTACATTTTAGACTTTTTTTCTTACTGTTTTTTATTGCTCTCTGATTTGTAAGTACAATAACCAAATTTTTTTTGTGGTTAGTGTTTATTTTGTAGTTAGTTTTACATAAGAAAAATTGTTAGAAAACTATGGCTGGTCTGTTCTCTTCCTAACAGGTATGACTTTCCTCTCCCCAACTATTTGCTTTTAAAGACTTGGAGGAAAAAAAATGCAAAAAGGAATCAGGTCTAGCCAGTCATTTTCTATGAAATGCATTGCTATAGAAGTGAATCCATTAAGACAGAAAAATATCAAATGATTTGTCTCTTATAGAAGTTTTTGTAAGACCCAGATTAAATAGGAGCATTTCAGTGTTAACACAGAGGGTGACAGTAATTTGAATGCATGTGTGTGTGTGTATGTACACAGTCAATTTAAAGGAGGATAGCTGAAAATTCAGAATTACATGTTAAAAAATTTGCAAATTGTGCTTATACTTAAATATTTAATTCAAAAAGTTATGTAGTTATCATAAACGTTCCTTCTTCAATACTGGAATTGACCATGAAAAAGAATATTAAGCCTTATTTATATCTAATTATTGACTGCAAACTGACGCAGTGAATATTTGTATGCCAAAAAGGTTTTAAAGTTGGGAGTTTTAGACTCAATAAAGATGTGTAAATAATTTTGATTAGTGTTCTCATTATAATGAAGTTACTATTTGGTGCAATACATTCTTCTCTTCCTCATCCTTTTAAAATTAAATGTATAAGATATATGTTTTGTTTTGTTTTGTTACATTGAATTCTGTTTTAAAATTTTTCCAATGTGTGTATATGAGCTAATGTTTGATTTTTTTTCTGTATAGCATGATTGAAGATAATTGAAAAATTTGCACTTTTTTTAGTCCTTTGGAAATTTGTATTCTAATGGTTTTTAAAAATGTACATTTATTTTGTACATGATAAATTAGCTTTGTACATGGAAATGGGTTTGAGTCAAATTAAAAAGTGATGTTACTTTCTTCAGCTGACTTGTAATTCTCTATTCATATATTCTTATTACATCTTAACCTCGACTAAGTTATTTGAGTAGGCAAGGAATTGAATACAGTATTTGTTAGGCAGCAAATTGATCACTGCTTCTTTCTCATATGAGCAGAATTTCTTTTGTAGTCCTATGTGCATAAGATAAATGTTATGTTAATTGACCAGTTTTTGTCACATGTAACAGCAGATAATAAGCCGTTCATTTTAAAGCCACCTCAGAAACATGGTTACATTTTTTCCCCCAGGAAATGATCATAAGCCAGAAATCTCCATTTGTAGTTAAATCATATATTAGTTTTTTTTTAACTTTTATTTCCTTTCATAATTAAAATCTTTTAATCATCAAGTTTTGACAGTCTAAATGTTAACCTAATCCTTCTGTTTTTGTTAATGTTTATAGAACCTAATCTATAACAAGACAGAACCTAAGCTCTGTATAAGGTCCTTGCTAGTACTTTTGTCTCTAGATCCAGAATAACAGAACAGAAATGAACATTAACCTCTTTCTAGCCTAGCACCATGTATGAAGTATTTTACACTTTAATTGAGGACACTTTGCTAAATTGGAAAACTTCCTGCATTCATTCATCTGATGAAATTGCTCAGTCACAGGAGAATCCAGGCCAGGTCAGTTCAGGCTTAATTAAGACTGCCTTGCTTTTGTGAAATAAGTTTGTAACACAATACCAAGCATTAAATAAATGTATTTTTTTACGCAGTAATACTGGGGCTTATATTTTTTCACCTTATATCATTCTTTTAATGAGAATCTTAGATTAAATTATTTTTTAAAACTTTGTTAAATTTCTTTTACTAATTTTTAACTGTTTTCACTATTGAACTCAGAATGATTTTGACAGTCTGTTCAATTCTTGCAAAACTCTTTACTTCTACATAGTGTTCGGTGCATTTTCTGAAGTTGAATCCATTCAATTGTAACTTTGCCGAGTTTGGAAGGGTTAGGGTAAGGCTATGGAAAAATTGTGAATTTCCATAATTCATGCTCTAGCCATATAAAATTCTTTTTAAAAGTAGCTGCCCTCTTACATTATTCAACTTCAATTTATAGCCCAAATCCTTTAACAAATCATGAATTTTCAGAAGAAAATACTTTACCAAGTCATTCATATGCATATGGTAAGATGCTTAAAGAGAAAGTGAAGATGGATTTAATTCAGTCTAGAACAACAATATTTTCAGAATCTTATTTAATATTTTTTTGTCAGGATACTTTCAAGAAACATTACAGAGGCATTTACAGATCGGAAAGGACATAAGAACTTACTTACCTGAATACTTGAACACAGTGTCGAAGAGGTCGAAAAAGAACATTGACAGCCTAAAAACAATGTTCATTAAATTTTACATCTGAGAGGGAATATGTAGATCATCTGGAACTTTTATTTGAGGTATAACAGTTTGAGGAACTTTTATTCGAGAAAATAATCTATATTTATTTAAAACTGAAAATCATTTTAATATGAACAGTTGTATTATATGTAAATACTCTGATTTTCCCATATCGATTAAATGAATAGTGATTATATTAATAATATTATTAATTAGAGCCATAGTCATGCACAGAGATTTATGCAGGTGCAGACTTTCTCAAGATGGTATTACCTTGATGAATTTGTCATGGTTCAGGATCTGGCCCCACAGTATCCTAAAGATAAGCTTATGATTAGCACAAGTTCATAAGAGAGTGACATAAATAAATTATAATGTAAATGTACTAATTCATAATACAGTATATTAATTTCCAGTACTCATTTCTGAGGACAACCTTTCTTTCATTTCTTACAGTTGCCTTATATACCATCAACAGATCCTAGAATACTAATGTCACTACTATTTTTTAAATATATTGAAACAACAGAAAATTTAATAAAAATTTTGATCTATGGTCAATAGTATTGAGCGAGATTTTGAGATATTGCCACATATCTCTAATAGAATGTGGTATAGTGGAAAGGTCATGTATGTGGCTTCAAGTTACGTTTCTACCATCCATTGGCTCTACAACTTTGAATAAGACACCTGAGATATCTGGTTCCAGTTATTTCATCTGTAAAATAGCAATGTTAATGTTGGCTTAGGGATCAAATGAAATAATGTTAAAGGATCAGCAGTGAAAAATATAGCATTGTAATAAATAATTTTAGTTTCACATTAATGAAAATAGGACAATTGGAATATCATTGATTGTAGGAAATCCAGATCGTTAGCTATGTATGTTTAAATATTGGGTAGCAAGTATGGAGTTCCTTCATAAAAATGCACTGAAAGGTTAATAATAAATTATAAATTATTAAATGGGGACTATACAATATATAGCATGTTAAGCAACACAGATTTTAAAATTAAGGGACTAATCTCATTCAAGGAGCTTAGTGCTTAGATTATCTTTCACAAAAGTGAAATCTATACTTCCCTGGCAAGAAATAATCTTTTATTTTTATTTTTAATTTTTAATTTTTTACATTTTAATCAATTTAATTCCTCAGTCTTCTACCCATATTTTTCTTTTTTATATTAAATTTATTGGAGTGACATTGGTTATTAAAATTATGTAGGTTACAAGTATGTAATTCAGTAATATATCATATGTATATTGCATTGTGTGCTCACCACCCAACATTAAATTTCCTTCTGTCACCATACATTTGACCCCCTTTACCCTGTCTGTCTCCCCATTCCCTCTTCCCTCGGGTAACCACTAAACTGTTTTTTGTGTCCATGAGTCTGTTGCTTTTGGTTTTATATCCCACATATAAGTGAAATCCATATGACTCAACTTTTTCTGACTTATTTCGCTTAGCATGATAATCTCAAGATTATCATGTTGTCACAGTATTTCATCTTTTCTTACGGCTGAGTAATATTCCATTGTATATATGTACCACATCTTTATCCAATCATCTATTGAGGGGTACTTCAGTTGTTTCCATATCTTGGTCACCATGAATTACGCTGCTATGAACACCGTGGTGCATATATCTTTTAAAAATATTATTGGCGTGACATTAGTTAATAAGGGGAACATATGTCTTTACAGATAAATGTTTTCAAATTTTGGGGGTTGATACCCAGAAGAGGTATTGCTGGGTCATATGGTAATTTTATTCTTAATTTTTTGAGGAGCCTCCATACTGTTTTCAGTAGTGGCTGTACCAGTTTACATTCCCACCAGCAGTGTATAAGTTTCCTTTTTTAAGAGAGGCAAAATAAGTTTCTTTATAGTGAATAGATGATATCCATATATCCAAAATCTAATTATCTTTACTATGAAGTATTTAACTGATAGATGATGTTGATCATAACATCAGATACCTCATTGGCTTCCTTTAGGGTACGCCATTGCATTTAACAGTGATTTCGTACATTCCTGTTGCTGCTGTACATTACCACAAATTTAATGACTAAAAACAACATAAATTTACAATCTGGAGGTCAGAATTTTGAAATCAGTTTTACTGGGCTAAAATCAAGGTGTCAACAAGGCTGATTTCTTCTGGAGGCTTGGGGGGGGCGGGCGCGGAATCCATTTCCGTATTTTTTTCAGCTTCTAGTGGTTGCCTGTGTTCCTTGGGTTATGGCCACTTACTCTGTCTTCACAGCATATCACTTTAATCTCTGCTTCCATCATCCCACTGCTTTCTTTGCCTCTGACTCTTCTTATGTTCCTCTTATCAGGCCTATTGTGATTATATTGGGCCCACATGGATAATCCCAGTCTATCTCCTTATCTCGAGATCCTTAGCTTAATCACCTCTGCAAAGTTCATTTTACCATGTAAGGTAATATTCACAAATTCCAGGGATTAGGATGTGAACATATTTAGGTGCCATTATACACAATAATGAAAAACCAATAGTTCATATCAGGTATGTATTCTTTTCTCTTTTGCTGCCTAAACCAAATTATTCCCTTAAAAATGATGTAGCTAGTTTCATTTTGCAATTAGGGTTTACAACTCTTATGCAGTAAAATTATATGGAGGTTTGAAATGAGAATGTGTCATTTATGAAACATTCTGCTTTTAGCTAGTATGCCAGTTAAGTTAACCAGCATGAAACGGTGTTTGTTAAAGGAAAATGAGTTCTATTAACATCCAAAAAGAATTTAATTTGGAGTATTTTAAAAGATATTAAATATTTTACTTCTACATTTTTGGAACTTTAAATTCAACTAAATAAAATAATGATTGACTAGAAGCAGTCCTTACCACTTAACATTTGCCATAGTTGATTTTGTTTGCTTCATAGGTCTTTGAAAAAACTATATACTTTACGGTAAGGATAACAGATTGAATATAAGTACTATATTTAGTTTTTTGCTCCATATTAAAGTTCAGAACAACAGTGAAGACATAAACCTACAAGGATAGAGAAAATAGAGGAAATAAGCAATATAATTTTTGAAGTTGGAAAATTAATGAATGGTAAAGCAGATCCAAAATAGATGACTCTAGGTTTACAGGGTACCTAAGGTAGTGATAGTTACCTATATCCGAATCTCTCTTCAATGTCCTCCAAAAAACCATGCTAATAAATAAGAACAAATAACCATGATTTCAAGATATCGATAAGACAAATAACACTGCAGACTTCAAGTTACTTAATAAAAAACAAATTCTAGCAGAGCTGTCTCAAGTTTTTATAGTAAGCCTTTGTGGAGAGCAAGGAGAGTCCAGAAAAATTTAGAGTAGGTGAATAGCAGACTTAAGATGAACTAAAAAACAAAAAAGACTTCCAGACAGAGAAAGCACATTTTAAGTGCAAAAATATTGAAAAGTTTGGGACTGGATGGAGAGTACTGTATACAAAAAAAAAAAAAAACAACATATGGACTTAGTGTGCAGCATTCGATGTGGCAGTCTCAGAAGGCATTGCTGCTTGAGAAGAGTAAAAATGCAGCCACTTTGGAGACTGGATGTGAAGGAGAAAAAAAAGAGTGGGGGAAATTTAGGACTCTGCAGGCAATAATAGACAAACAAAATTATTGAAAGGCATGTAATCCTACCCCTAACCCTCACCTCCCCCCAAAAGAAAAAAACTACAGCTCATTATCATGAACAAAGAAAAATCCTTAAGAGAATAGTAGTAGTATATCAATTCTAGCAATGGGTGAAAAGTATAATATATGACCATGCTTCATCCCATGAATTTAAGATTGGGTTAACATTTAAAAATCAATGTATGTAATTCACCGTATTATAACAAAGAAAATCCCTATCATTATCTTAATAGATACATGCAGATCAATTGAGTCAAAGTCATCTGTTCAAGATAAATTCTCAGCAAACTAAAAATAGAAGGGAACTTTTTTAATGTAAAAAGGATGTTTATGAAAAATCCATATCTATATCCATAATATTTAATGGTAAAAGACTGAACTATTTCTTCCTAAAATCAGGAACAAGGCAAGAATATTTCCTCTCACTACTAGCATTCAAATTGTACTGTAGGCCCTAGCTAGTGCAATAAGGCAGGAAACAAAAAACATACATATTGGAAAAGGAACAGCAAAAGTATCCTTTTTTTGCAGTTAACATAATCCTTATATATACTACACACACACACACACACACACACACACAACTACTAGAACTAATGATCCTAGCAAAGTCACAAGATACAAGTCAGTATACAAAAAGAGGTTATATTACTGTATATTAGTAATGAAACCTTGAGATTCAAAATAATGCAATTTATAGTAGCATTGAAAAGTATGAAATACTTAGGAGTAAATAACATTTGCAGGACACGTACACTGAAGACTACAGAATATTGAGACAAATTGAAGAAAACCTGGGTAAATGGAGGTTTGAAGAAACTGAAATGCTGATTCGAAATTTTATATGTAAATACAAAAGACCCAGAGTTGTCCAAAGAATTTGAAAAACAAAGTCGAAAGGTTTACATCCTTTGATTGCTATAGACTTACTATAGAGCTACAGTAATCCAGACATTGTATTAGCATAAGGATAGACATGTAGATCAATGGAAGGAAATAGAGGCCCTTCAGATATATCCATACATATAGAATGAGTGAATTGTCTACAAATGTGCCATTTTGTAGGTAATTCTATATTAGCTGAGGAGAGAGCACTGGTGTAACAGTGGTTGATACGGGGATCTGGACTGCTTGCTCATGCAGCTTTTCAACAAGTGGTGTTAGAACTGGTTATCCATATGGGAAAAAAATCTCACCTTTACCTTACAAATTAACTTGAAGTGAATTATAGACCTAAATATAAAACCTACCACTATAAACTTCTAAATGAAATCATAAGAATACACTTCACAATCTTATGTCAGCCGAAGAATCTGAGTTTAGAGAAGTTGAATTTTTTATAATGGGCTGCAAGACCTTTGCCCTGAAGGGAGACATTATTATACTGATAAGTAAGTAAACTTGACCTCTATTCTAGAGAAAAACCATCTCCTTGAAAAGGTTATGCCCAGAACAAAAGTGACAGTTAATACCTTGCTTGTCAGAGACTCAGTTTCCCAACACTGCCCATCATAAGCCAGATCTTGTCAGACCACCAAGCCTTAAGGATCGCAGGGCAGAGAGGCAAGCTGCATGAGCGAGTAGCTCAGATCTCCATAGTATCAACCATTGTTGCACTAGTGCTCTTTCCTTAGCTACCATTTAGTTTTGTAGGTAATCCTATATGATCAAATGGAGGAGGAGAAAAAAGCCCAAACTTGATTTACACATGGGATGGCTCAGTATGTTGGATGAAGCCAAAAATAGGTCGCAGCTGAATCAAAGCCTTATTAGTGGGCAGTCTTGAATGGCAAGCAAAAACCACCTCAGTGGGCAGATTTTTAGTGGTGCACCATGCCATTCACTTTACATGGAAAAAGAAGAGGCCCAAGGTTTGAATATATACGGAATCAAAGGCAATGATGAAAGGCCTGGTCAGCTGGTCAAGTCTAGAGTAGAGGTATATAGATGAACATGGGAGTGGGAAAGAAGTATGAAAACCTTTTAGTTACATATTAACAGCCACTAGATATCACTCACCATGAAAGAGGCCCTAAACAAGTGAACAAAGCAACCAGTCCAGTTCATGTTAGGTAGTCCCTGCATTGGCCACTCCAAGGCTGGTGCAATGGTATATGAAAGAAGCCACAGTGATAGAAATGGAGACTACATGGGTTCAACAGCATGAGCTCTCCACTAACCAAAGCTGGACTAGCTACTGCCACCATTGAATGTCCAACTTAACAGCAGCGAAAAGCAATGTTTAGCACCAGTATAGCTTCATTCCTCAACAAGACCAAGGGGCAACTTGCTGGAAAATTGGCCACTTTGGGCCCCTTCCATTCTAGAAGGGCTAGTGGTTCATTCATAAAGAATAGACATGTATTTTATGTAGGTTTGCCTTTTCTGTTCACAGATCCTCAGCCAGCACCATTAACTTAAGGGCTATGGAGTATTTAATTCACTGGCAAGGGATCCCACATAACATCACTTCAGTTCAAAGGATTCATTTTATAGTAAATAGGTGCTATAGGATCCTATGATAATGGGATCCACTGATCATATTGCATATATCACCCACAAGCTGCCATCTTGATAAAGCACTGGAATAGGTTGGTGAAGCAGTTATTCAATAAGGATGAGGTGTCATCCTTAAGGATTTACTATTCTCATTAAATCAAAGCCTTTTATATGGTGCTATGGCTCCAATTAGAATAATGCACAGTGAGAATCAAGGAGTGGAAGCAGAAGTAGTACCTCTGATTTCCATTCCTAATGAAAGCTGAGAGGAAGCAAAATGGAAGCTTCTAAACCTGCTTTCTTTTCAGCCTCAGTGTACTGATGCTTATTATTGGTGGAATCCTACTGGAGGCAAGTTTATAAGGGAGAGAGGTGGTGTAATCTGTAGGAATTCGCACCAATGCTCACAATATAGGGCAAAGAATGGCAGAGAACAGACCTGAGATTATTGGGGGAGGAGGGAAAGCAATGAGCACAGATGTTTCCATTTACAATTCTTTACTTTCAGTAAAATGGAGAGGACCTAATTGAGATTTGAAGGTAAGGTAACAAACCATTAAACATAATATAAACCTAGTTAATCATATTTTTATATAAATGATTTTGGGCCTGTATCTCAGAGACTGCAAGACATTGAATGACGTTGCTATAGTAACATCCCATCTTGTTATTTATGTGAAAAAGGTGTGATCAGGACTTACATTTATTAAAACAAGAATAGAATTGATGATGAATCCTGGCTAATTTTAGCAATAAATAATGTTCATAAATACATGAACTAATTGAAAAAATGCTCATCCATCTGAGGAGATGTATTTCCAATAGAATTTTGGTTATGTTTACTTCTTTGTCAAATTCTGCAACTATTTTTTTGCTTAATTGTGTAACAAAATTGTAATAACTTGATCCGGAAGAAATATTCTAGTTTTAAAACTTTAATGTTTTAAATTTTAAAATAATTTATCTAAATGTTTAAATCTTTTAAATCTTTTAAAATATTTAAAACTATTTCATGGAGATACAGTTTTTGAGATACAGAATTGAACAATTTGAAGAGGTAAATATTTACAATATAATTCTTATAAGAAATTTAATCTTTTAAAATGAAGATAAAAATTTTAAATGTCAACACAAAAGTGTGTGAGAGAATATATATATGGTTTTTCAAAAAATACTTTTGGGGAGCATTTAGGCAAAAATTTGAAGAACACAAGAGGAGGTTGTTGTATAGTTGTAGAGACTCAATCACCAAAATACTGTGCCAGGCTCAGCATCTATAATTTGTCTTTTTCACAAACCCTCAAAATTCAAAGGGTCAGTGTAGGACTAAAGGGGAGGGAGTGTAGTCTATATTCAGGATTGGTGCCTAGGGTTATCTACCACATTATGCATTTAAAAACTGATGTTTTCTGTTTTGAAAATCTATTTGGAACATGATTATGATGGGAAGTCTCCAAAATTCTAAAGAATTGATTTAAAAATTAACTTTTGAAACATCTGTTCGCAGAAAACTGGAGTTGAAAGTACAATTTCTGTCAAATTAAATCTGAAATAGCAACGTTTTGTACATTTGCTATAGATGTCAAAAGATTTGCCATTTTCAATGAGGCGTTTCATGCATATTCATAAAATAAGTCATTTATTATAGAAGCTCTAAAATGCAACCTGGAATGATTTCTCTTGCTGAATTGCCACCCACTCACCCCCTTTTGAACACTTTTATTATTAAAGCTATAAAATCTATAAATACTTACAGGACGCTTTCACTAAATGGAGCACCAGTAAGTAGCAGGCTTTGCCTCACATTATCCATGTCAAACCTGAGACGTGAAATAGAAGGAGAACAACTAATGCTAAATGCTAAAGTAGATACCACTTTGGCAGGAGCTGTGCCAAATAAAATATCTACTTTAACTCTACAGGCATTCTGTGTGTATTCCACGGTTTTACACAGTAAGAAATGGAAGCTTAGAAAATTCAGGGAATTTACTGAAGAGCGGAGCAAGGAAATCTTATCCACCACGAGAGTGTCACAGAATCACACTTCCTAGCCCCCTTCAAACGTAAATTCTTTTGCAAAACAAGGAGCACCTAAAGGATAATGCTTGATTTTGACACTACCTTGTTCAGATTAGCTTAGATCAGTGGTTCATCACCGCGTTTAACAGCTTTGTTAAAACACAGATTGTTGTGCCCCTCTCCCTCTCCAGAGTGTCAGATTCTGTAGGTCTGGGGTGGGATGGAGAATCTGCATTTCTAGCAAGTTCCCCGGCGCTGCTGCTACTACTGCGGCTCACAGTCCCGGGACCACACTGCGAGTCTCATTCATTGGTTTAGAGGTTTTCATCTTAAATCCACTGGAAAAAGTGTTGGTCAGGGCAGAGGGGCAACTTCTAACGTTTTTAAGAAGCCTGGGCTGTTTTCCCAGGCAACTCCGTCCCCAAGTCGTGGGCGTGTCCCGAAGTCGTGTCCACCGCAACCCCCGCCTTGCAGCGCGGCTCCTCGGCGCTCCATTGCTCTCCCCCGCAGCCGGCATCCCGGCCTTGGCCACGCCCCCCGCAGCCCATTCGCTCGCTGCTCCCGCGGGGCGCCGCGCCCACACGCTCGTGTCCCAGTCCCCGCCAGGCCCAGGCGCTGCTCCCCGAGCGGGGGATCCGAGACGTGGCTCCCGGGCGGAAGAGCCATGCTGGACTTCGCGATCTTCGCCGTTACCTTCCTACTGGCGTTGGTGGGAGCTGTGCTCTACCTCTACCCGGTAACCGCCTTCTCGGCCCTCGGGGGCCCTGGCCGTCTCCTCAGCCTCGGTCTTGCCCGCATCCACATAGCTCCGGTCGCTGCGGGCTGCAGGGGGGCGGGCCTGAGGGTGGGGTTCCTGCTCCTGCTCCCGCCCGGGCGCGGGCAGCGCTCGGCGCACGTAGCGCTCGGCGCACGTGACGGACGCGGTGCCCGGTGCGCGCGACCCCTGGGCTGAGGCGAGAGGCGCTGGCGGCCAGAACACCACTCAAGCCCCGGGGCAGGCGGGCGAGTAGCTCAAGTTACCTCGGCTTCCGCGCCAGAGAGCCGAAGAAAAGCCCGCGCGGCCGCGGGAGGGCTGGGGGCTGTTCCTCGCCGTCCGGCCTCCCCGCGCCCAGCATCTCCATGCCACTGTTCCAGGGAGGATCTTAAGTACTTTGAGTGGCTTTTTGGCAGAAACTCTGCCAAATACAAATTCCATTTTTTAGTGTTTCTAGGAGGAAACTCCAGGGTGCTCCACCCTTTCCTCCTTTTCCGAGGATTCTCCAAGCATTTTTTGTGTCGTCTGCCTTTCCATCTGTCTTTTGAACTGTCGTTACCGGAATCCAAAGTCCTGAAGGCCCTAACCGGGTCTTGCTCCTGTAGGGCCTCAGGGGCAAGTGGGATGAGCGCCGTGCACTGGATTATGTGTGAGCTTGACTTGGCCACTTTTTTTTCTCTGAATCTCATTGTAGCCTTCTTTACTGGCCTTGGTCAACCTCAGAAGAATCAAATAGTTGAGGAATCATCTTTAAAACATGTTCTACAAAGTAAGGTAGTCGTTTTATAGGAAGAGTTGTGAAGTTTCTGAACAGCACCAAATTCTGATAATGATAGAACATCCTTAAACACTTTCAGAGCTGGTAAATAAATTAGACTGGAATATTGCAACTACACAACCTGTAGTTTCCAGTATATCTTATTTTCTGAGAAACTACACTTAGTGGCTCCAGGTCTTGAATTTTTGATAGTCTTTAAATGAGATTATTCTTTGATTAGCAACACTGTTCTTTCAATCAAATGCGTTCAGGAGCAACACTGTTCTTTCAATCAAATGTGTTCCAGACACTTCCCGGTGCTGGGGATGTAGCAATGAGCACACAGACAGAAAATTCCTGACTCATGGAATTTATATTCTTGTAAAGGAAAACAGACAATATAAACATATATAGTATGTTAGTGTTGAGTATCATGGAGAAAAATAAAATTGGGGGTAGGTAGGGTTGTTACTTTTAAGTAGGTAGTCAGATGTAAGGAGTCGTTTGAGCAGAGACAGAAGGGAGATGAAGGAGCAAGGCATTCGTATATCTGAGAAAGCATTCCAGGCAGAGAATAGGAAATGCAGACCTTCAGGGGAAACATGCATAGTGTATTCCAGGAAAACAAGGAGACCAGTGTATCTGGAATGAAGATAATGTCATAATGATGGAGATGACGGGCAGATTTTAGTTGTAGGCCATTTTGTAGATGAGTGAGAAGCCCCTGGAGGGTTTCAGCAGAAGATGACATTTTAAATTAAGGTAGTTAAAGGTTTTTTTTTTAATTAGTTAAATTTTAAAATAATCATTTTGGCTGATATGTTTAAAATAGACTTGTGGGCCTCCTGAGGCAAGGGTGGAAGCTTGTAGAGTAGTTAGGCTATTACAAGAATTTCGGTGACAGAGGGTGTTGGCTTGGACCACAGTAGCAGAGTTGGTGAGAACTGGTCCATTGTGAAGATAAAGCCAATGATATTTTCCAGTGGATTCGATGTGAAATGTGAGAAAGATGCATCAAGGAAAACACCAGAATTTTTAGCTTGAGTAGCCGGAAGAATGGATTGACTCCAGGGAAGACGAGGGTTTTGTTTTTGTTTGTTTGGTTTTATTTTGGTGGGAAGTAGTGAAGATTCATAGAGATCAGGAGTTTGTTTTTAAATATTCTGTGTTTGAGATGCCTTTTAGATATTCAGGTAGAGGTGCTGAATAGCTAATTGGTTATATAAGTCTTGAGTTTAAGAAAGTCCAGATTGGATCACTAGCCTAAATTTGAGAGTTGTCACTGTTTAAATGGTAGTTAAAATTGGAGACTAGTTGTCATCTCTCAGGGAGTGTAGATAAAGGAGAGAAAAAGTCCAAGGACAAGTCCTGCATACTCCGATAGTTAGAGATTGTGAAGAGGAAGAAGAGACAACAAAGGAGACTGGGAAGGAGCAGCCAGATAAATAGAAGGAAGCCAAGTGTTTTAAGCATAGGCTACTAATCAGCTAAGTTATGTTGCAGATTTGTCCAGTAAAGTAAGACAAGAAAATTTAGTAGCATTGGTAATCTTAAGAAGAGCAGTTGCAGTGGAATGGTGGGGATAAACTAGAATGGAGTGTGTTTAGAGATAACAAGTGGAGACAACTGTAGAGTTTTGCTGGGAAAGGAACTGGTAACTGAAGAGAGAAGTAAGATAAATGAAATTTTTTATGGTGGGAGAAATTTCATTATGTTAGTAAGCTGATGAGGATTGTCAAGTCATGAAGAGAAAATTGATGTAAGAACAGAGGAGAAATACTAGAACAATTTTCTTGTAGGTGGGAGAGGATGGGATCTAGTGTGGATATTAGAGGGATGGGAATACATTTCATTTAGAGCATAGTTCATAGTAATAAGGAAGGTGGAATATATGGGCACACGTATAGGTATATAGGTAGCTATGTGTTGAAGTAATCTCTTGATTACTTTTATTTTTTCAATAAAATATAAGATGATCAGTTACTGGTGAAGGTAGGGGATGCAAAGAGAGAGGAGTGAAATAGTCATCTAGAAAATGATGGACTAGGGAAATGTGTGATTTCCAGGCAGCTCACTTGAAGTTCATACAATGAGATTAGTCAGCATGGCTAATGTGTGTTTCTCCAGCTATGTGGATTCAGGGATAGTTGGCAGAACATTGAATTTAATCAGAATAGGTGTTTTGCTAGGCGATTATGACAAAGGCTGCAGGGCAGAGGACTTAAGGTTATATGCAAAGGAGTGCTCGTAATGATATACCATGGAATCTTAGCTGGCTAGAGTGGGAAATGAGTATATGAATGGGTGGGGTAAAAATACTTTTTGGAGTTAGGATGTTGATGTTATTGATAATGCCAAGGTTTAGCATGTGGTTGTGGGAACTAGTGGCTGAGGTAGCATGAAGATTTGAGTGGAGGAGAGATGGGTCAGGAAAGAGGATAAACTTCTCTAGGAATGTGAGTTTGACGGATAAGGGGAAACCTGGGAGTTATAGTCCTAGGCCTCATGTGTCCAGTGTAATTAAAGAAAAAGGTCATTATTATTCTGGATGGTCTCAAGGCAGATGGTAGTGGTGAGGCTATAAATGTCAAGGAGATTGAAGTTTCGCCGGGTCTTGCCAGAGATATGCCAAATTTGAGATCCATCCAAAAAATTGCAGCTGTTTATGAGATATGGATGTAATAAAAGGCAAGGAAGCATTTTACCTGGTGTTCTTGGGCTCATCCTTCATTTCTGCTAATGAAGTGTGGAGATTGGTATAGGAGCCATCTTATCCAGTGTACACAGGCTTCTGAGGCTCCCTCTTCATGCTTGTTGATGGAACTGTGGAAGCTAAGATTAGGGCAGTGGGGAGGGATTGTACTTATTATTTGCACATTGTTGGAGCTTATTCACTCTTGCCTGTTATTAATTTTTTCCAAATCTTTTCAACATTTCTGTCATAATACTAGTCAGTAAAATTGTTCCAATATTCAAAGGCATCAGTTGTATTTTCTTTCCTGTGAAGATATCTTTTCTGGAGTCCCCCTTCATCCCTCCCCAGTCAGTACTGGTTATCATCTCATTGGGCTGCATAGTTCTTGTTCTTTTACTATCATTGTGGCTATTCTCTTCACCTGTATTGGATACTCTCTCTCCTGAGATTCAACTAAATTGGAAAGCCATAATTTAAGGTCCTGCAGATGTCTTGGCCAAACACGTTTGACTTATGGGACATACGATAATTCATTATGCTAAACAGTTTTAAATTTTTCTTTAAGGCTTCCAGACAAGCTTCAGGAATTCCGGGGATTACTCCAACCGAAGAAAAGTGAGTAATTATTTTTTTGGAATTAAGTAGAGTCAACTCTTAATTTTTGATATTAAAACTAAACCATATTTTTAGGTTACTCAACTTATTTAATTCCTTTCATTACTCCCAATTTATCTTTTGGCATACAACCTAAACTTTGTTAAGAATAGAAAGGAGGACTGTATAAATTTCATACAACTTTTCATTTCTTTTACTTCCTCCAGCCAGAGAGACTTGAAAATAGACAGGGTTAAGATAGAAGGAAAGACAAAAATACTGCCATAGCCGATCTGATGTTTTCCATCAGCCTGTGATGATGTTCATTACTATCTAAGAATGAGGTGCTGCAAAAATTGTATCGTGCTTAAGTCAGATGTTGCTTGTTTACTTTTCTTATTTAGTTTGAAGTGTTATAAATACTTAAAATCTTAGACAATCTATGTCTAAATATAACTATAGAAAGCAAGAAGTCAAATATAAGTTTTTGGATTTTGTAGTAATTTGAATTTCATGTACCTTTGGTCTTATCTCTTGACACAGTTAATTCATAATCAGTTGTTGCTTTTCTGATTCTTCCAAGTTAACTTGATTGTTTTGTCAAATGTTACTCTTTTCTCAGAGATGGTAATCTTCCAGATATTGTGAACAGTGGAAGTTTGCATGAGTTCCTGGTTAATTTACACGAGAGGTTTGGGCCTGTGGTCTCTTTCTGGTTTGGCAGGCGCCTTGTAGTTAGTTTGGGCACTGTCGATGTACTGAAGCAGCATATCAACCCCAATAAAACATGTAAGTTTAATTTTCTTTCCAATAAGCTGATCCTTATCTTTTAAAAATAAATATCTAAAAGAACCATGTGTTGTTCTTAGGTAGGAATAGCTAACATTTATTGAATGCTTTATACTATATGCCAAGCATTGTACTGACATCTTTGTTTATTACCTCATTTAAGACACAGTATTGTAAAATGATCATTTTTTTCTTCAGTTTATATATGTATATAAAATAAAATCCCAATGTAAATTTTTTTGGAACCTGAAAAATTAGTTCTACATCTGGAAGAGTAGAGGTATCTGAGCAGCCAAGAAAATCTAGAAAAGAATATCAGTAAGAGAAATACTTGTTATGTCAGATAGACAGTACATTAAAAAGCTGGGTTAATTTAAAGAAACTTGTACTGTGATAGGACTAGACAGACTGATGGAATAGAGTAAGTAGTTTAGTAGACAAACCAAGTACATATGGTAGATAGTATTTTATGATAAAGGGGAAAGGAAATAAATGGTATTGCGAAAACTGGTTAGCTGTTTGGAAAAAAAAATCTGAATCCCTGCCTTACTCTTTATTTCAAAATAAATCCCAAATGATTAAAATGTTGAGTCATAAAAATAAAAGTAGAAAACATGGTTAAATATTAAATTGAGGGAGTTGTCGATAAACCCTTTCCTACCATGACAAGAGATCTTGGAGCTATCAAGCACAAGATGGGTAAATCTGTCTACATAAAAATGAAAAATTTCAGTATAATGAAAACACCTTGAAAAAGGATGAAGACGAGAGAGATGGGGAAATGTTGACCACTCTTAACTACACATAGTGCGTAGTAATTGATGACCATATTTCTGTAAAATAAAAAGGTACTATGAAAAAGTTAAAAAGAAATGGGAAAATTATTTCCCATCCATATATATAAAGTAAATAAAAACTAAGAAGAAAATAAAAAAGTGCAGTTGTAGAAAAAATAGACAAAAACAAGGTAATTAAGAAAGAAGAAATACAAATGGCAGATAAGCAAATGAAAAGATTTCAACCTCACTAATAATCAGTGGTATGCAAATAAAAATGAAATTTTTACCTATCTAAAGAGATGAAAAATATTGGCAAAACTCATTGTTGATGAAGGAATGGAGAAATATAGAGTATAAATATTTTACAAACTTTCCGAAGAGAAGGTGGGCAATGATCTTTGAACTAGTAATAACAGCTTCAGGAATTTATCTTGAATTAATAATCACATAAATGAGAAAAGACATTAGCATTATTTATTATAAAATTTTAAGTAAACAAATATTAATGGCTGCATAAAAGAGTACTTTCAGGTCTTAATATGATATAGATTTATTTTGTTTATCAAATATTTATATAGCAATTACGATATGCCAGCACTGTTCTAAACCCTTCACAAATTTTAAATCCTTTAATCCTCAGAACAACCTTATGAAGTAGGTATTATGGTTATCTCCATTTAAAGGAAGACAAAATTGAGATACAGAGAGGCTAAGTCATTTGCCCAAGGTCCCACCACTAATTAGTGATGAAGCTGGGACTTGGAGCTAGACAGATAGTCTGGCCCGTGTTCATGCTCTTAATCACTAAGCTTTCCACAACATAGAAAGATGGCTCTGTCAGAAAATATAGTGATGAGTGAAACCAGATGTGGTCTCTGCTCTGATGGAGTTTATAGTTTAGTGCTGGGGAGTAGGGGAAGCATAAAACAGTATTCAAATGATCACATTAATGAACTGAGAAAAATGCTCTGAAAGAAGGGACTGTAGTTCTTTATGTAATCTGACAGATTTTTGTCTCTCTCTCTTTTTTTGTTAAAAAATGTTAACTGCTGTAAAACCCTAAAATGTTTAACACTGAGTAATGTCTGTTGTGAGATTTAGATGAATTTTACTTTCTTCCTTGTATTTTACTATGTTGTTTTAATTGTTTACAATGGCAATGTATTTTTATGTATGTGAAAACAATATAGTCAGTTATTAAAGAAACACTTCAAATAATGGAGAAAAGTTTTTAAATCAGCTAAATAATTTTATCTATAATACTTGATTATGTGCAAAGATCAATTTTGCTTTAAAATCAGTGAAATGAGCTTTTTTTAAAATCAAAGATATTGTTGTCATGTAGGTTGAAAATTTATGCAAGTATTAATGGTTTATAGTAGAATTCCCAGTCTGTATATTGTATTCTTGCTAATTTTTATTGCCTTTTGAACTGTTCATATTTAGTAAAAGGTACTTATGGGAGTTGTGAAAAAAAAGTTGCCATGCTCTCAGCTACAATTCCATACCTCCCTGGTCTCTATGTTCTTTTGCTAGAGATTTATTTTTTTAGTGATTACTTTGACTTAAAAATGTTTAAATTGTCTGTTTCAGTGGACCCTTTTGAAACCATGTTAAAGTCATTATTAAGGTATCAGTCTGATGGGAATGCGAGTGAAAACCACACAAGGAAAAAATTGTATGAAAATGGTGTGACTAATTCTCTGCAGAGTAATTTTGCTCTCCTACTCAAGGTAAGGTGATAAGTAGTTTGGCCTGGAGTTCTACAGATAATAGTATTTTTGGCTATCGGTGTGTCTCATCTCTGCTACTCTTTTCTTGTTTTTCTAAGCTGATTTTTTTCCTAAGCTGATTTTTATTCTTCTGAAATTCTAAAACAAACAACACAAAACAAAAATCTTAGCATGTAGACTCCCTGTATAAGTTGGAATGATAGAGTAGAAAGAATCTGAAAATTTTTTCCATATCAAGCCAAACTTCGTTTTCAAGCCAAACTCTAAACCAGCGTTTCCCAAAACATGATCTGAGTGTACCAAATGCTCTCGTTAAAAATGCAGATTAGTTGGCCTCTTCTTGATGAACCAAATCACTGGAAGGGGGACCTGACATTTTTGAGAAGTTCGAGAACAGTACTAATCAATACCATTTTCTTTCTATCCCTAAAGATCCTTGTCTGAGCCCTGTGTGCTACCTGACAGTTCTCTCTGTTCCCCATAGGACCGTTCTAAACATTCACCCTTAAGGTAGTATTGCCAGTTTTACCCAACCCCTTTGCTTGCCCTAGATGTCCTTGTCCTCTGCTTTGCTGAGACTATGAAGTCCCTTTTATGTGAACTCTCTAAATATCCTATTCTCTTACCAACAAAGTCTATCCATTTTAATCTTTCTTTTCATTTTAAATCTTAAAGAATCCTTTTCTGTCTAAAACTAATCCATCCATTTGTGCCCTTTAAATATAATGTAATTTATAAAAGTAATGTGATTGCTATAACAAACATGAAAAATCTAACAGTATAGACTACAGCCATGCTACCCTGAACAAGCCTGATCCCGTCTGATCTTGGAAGCTAAGCAGGGTCGGGCCTGGTTAGTACTTGGATGGGAGACCACCTAGGAAGACCAAGTGCTGTAGGTGTAAAAAATTAAAAAATAAGGAATGGTAAGCTGACAAGGTCCTTGCAATCTGTGAGGTCAACCAAGGGTTGCCTCGCCTAAAAAATAAAATAAAAAAATAATTTAAAAAAAATCTAACAATATAAAGAAATCACCCATAATTTCCCTATAGGTATACATATGGTTGAGGTCATACTGTAAAATGTTATATACATTTTCACTTTAAAACAAACATTTTATCATGTCATTAAAATTCTTGCAAGAAAACTAAAGTTAGGCTTACTTTTTTTTTCTGTTACTAATTTTACAAGATATGGAAAAACTTAGAAAAGTCCTAAGGAAAAAATAAACGTTTTTAATACTATGCATTACCCAGTGATAACCAGTTTAATATTTTAAAATACTTTCTATCATTTCAGTCTTTTCTGTGCACAATAGAATTTTAATCAGCATTATAGTGTATGGATAGTTTTAGACTCTGCATTTTTGATTTACCATTATTTTGTAAGCATTTTTATAACACTAGGTATTTTTGAAAATTACATTTGAAAAGAGTCTCTAATGTCAATTTTATCTCCTAAATGTCTTTCAAATTGGTCTTATCTCCACCAGCACTGCCGTCATCCTAATTTAAGCTTCCATTGTCTTACCTGGATTGCTTGTTTCTCCTCTTCTCTGCCATTCTCCCCACATATTTTCTACCCTCTTCAAGGGTTCTTAAACTTATTTATGAAATGTACCTAATGGCAGTTTGGTGAAACTTATGGACTCCTGAGAATAACATTTTCAAATGTGTAACTACTTAGGAAACCAATATAGTATCAAATTAGTATTTTAAAAAACTTGTGTAATATATGTGCTTGATTATTAATGCATTTAATAACAAAGTCTGGCAATGCTTTAAAAAACTTCGATGATTTTTAAGTAATGACGTAATGGGGAAACAAAACCATCATTTTGAGATTTTTGCCATAACTGTAATATATGAACGTATTTGAGATTTGTATTGGTGACACAGAGGGCCTATATTCATAATTGAAGGAAATGCTACATTTTATTTAGATGTTAGTGAAAAATAAAGATTTTTATCCCCCTCATCCAAGTTCATGGACTCTGGATTCTATGCATAGACCCTTTAGTATTTGTGGACTTGAAGTTCAGAATCTCTGTGAATAGATACTTTCAAGATACAGTTTTTATTTTATCATTTCCTTGATCAAAACCCGTTCCTAGCTTCCTGGGACAAACTTCAAAATGTAGTGTTAAGGGCCTTGTGTGATGTAGCCTGTATACTTTTCCAGCCTTCTTTCCCACGTTCTCATTTGTGCTTATGTTCTAGTCACACAGGTTTTCTATTCTGTGCTGCACCTTGTTCTCTCCAATCTCAGGCCCTCTGTATATTCTATTGTCATTGACTGAATTGTCTCCTCTAGCCATCCACACATTCAGTTAATGCATGTTCCTTCTTAGCTTTTAGTTTAAATGTCACTTCCCCAGGGAAGCTATCTCTGATATCCCACTGTCCCTGGGTGAGTCTCCCTTTAGATGCTGTCAAAACACTATGCTTTTCCTTTGCAACACTTCCCAATTTGTAATTATATTTTGTGTAATTCTTTGAATATCTGTCTCCTAAACTATATGTTCCACAAAGGGAGGGACTCTTATTTTGATGACTACTGCATGCGTGGCTCTTGGCATAGAATAGGCCTCAGTAAATATTTATTAAACCTGTGAATGAATATTGATCAACTTACAATTCAGTTCATTGTCTCCTCTCTTACTTCTATGGGTCTATTCTTGCTCTTTTCTCCTAGGAAAAAAATTTTCCCACCTTGCCTGGCTAACTCCTACTCCAGTCCACAGTTTAGTTTAAATGTATGCTTCCCCAAGTACCCTCTCTAAACTACCATTAACAGCCTGAATATGCTTACATAACAAAATGAAATTGATTTTCTTAGCTCTTTTCCTTTTTAGATTGTTTTCTCTCCCCTTTTCCCTAATCAAACAAAGCTATTTATTTTGTTATATGTTTAATGTGGCTCCTTGGGATTATTATATAGCACAAAGACTATTAAGCTTGGTCAAGAGGCTTTGAATCGCGCTCCTATCTGCATGATCATTTGTGTGTTACTTGGCCTTTGTGAGCTTTTATTTCCTCATCTTAAATCGAGGGTAATAATATCCACATTACAAAGTTGCTTTCAAGAGCAATGATATGAAATACCTAACATCGGGTCTTAAAACAGTAATTACTTAAGAAGTTCCTTTCTTCCTCTTTGCTTGAGAAATAGATTTTTGTGCCATTCGTTTGTTGCCCATCCCCCATTCTTCTGTTCTGTTACCATTTCTCCTTGCTTATATTACCTGCTTCTCTGAAACTATACCTCCTTATTAATGTTTCCAACTTGGCTAATTCATTTCCTCTTTCAGCAGGGTTTTTATAGCTCATGGGCCTATATCTCATTTGTAGAATTACACAGAAGTCCTTTATAGTCTATACATTCACTCACAAGTGCACAAACACCCCCCACCCACTTACTCTCTCATTATATAGAGTAAATAATTTTTAAAATCTTGGAAAATTTAAAGAAACAAAAATAGAATAATGTAATGACCATTCACGTCCTCATCATCATACTTTAACAGTTATCAAATTAGACTCAATCTTAATTTATCTATACCTCTACTCACTTCCCAGTTCTCTAACTGGACCATTTAAAGCAAATTCTGGACATCATACCAAGGAGCACTTGTTTTTAAAGCACCTAACAGCGTTTTGCGTATAATAGCCACTTGGTCAGTTTTATTTTTTTTCCTTCTCATCTCTCATAACTTTATTAATTCCTCCTAAAATTATCCTAACTGTGCATTATAAGCATTTTGATAACTTTTTTGAGTTATAGAATACCTTATATCTTTTAAGAGGATGCTATGTTGACTTTTAACTTACAGTATCCACTTTTTAAAAATTATATTAGGTTAATGTTTAATGACCGTTTTTTCTTATTAGCGTTCTATTCGAAACACACTTTCCATTCAAGACTTCAGACTGGCTTACTGAGTCTACTGGAAGCATTAATTGGCTCCCCTGTGCATAGTTTATCTTCTAAAAACAGACCAGATAGGGCCTTTAACTATAGGTAGCTGCACATTAGTCTCTCTCCTTTCCTGTTCCCATTTCTAACCGATAGCCATTATTCACAGGGCCATCAGGAGTCTTGTATATCAAATTCCCACCCTCTCGTTATTCCCGTTTCGTATCTCAAGGTTCTATATTGGTCATGCTCACATGTTCTCTGGACTCTCGGATTGCCTGCTTGGGGTGTCATAGCCGTTCCTGTTCCCCCTCATTGTCCTCCCTGGAAGCAGTTATGTTGCCTCTTTCTAAGCATTCACCAGTCAGAATCTTCCTTTCTATTTTGTTTAAACACCTAACATTTGTAAGAATATTTTTATATTTAATTGTATGTCTCCAAGGAATTTTGCCCATTTCTTTTTGCTTTCATGATACCTTTTTCTTTTGAGTAACATTTATTGTTGAAAGGCTTAATTATTCTTTCTTCTCTGCTTCAGACTAAGTAATTCTAACTTCTTTAATCTTTTATCATAGACTCTATTTCCCAGACTTTCCACCTTTTTTGTTCTGTATGCCATTTTTTTCTCCTGCCCGATCAAAGGTAAATCAAGGTGGAAAATTATTTCCCACTTTTCATGTTTCTTGTCATCATATTTTCAAGCTTTGGTCTATATGTGAGAAAAGTGTTTTAGATTTAGGTCTATATGTGAGAAAAGTGTTTTAGATTTTTGTCGTCAATGCCATAGCACAAGCCATCAGTCGGGAATACTAATTAAGTGCTTAATCAGCAGAAACATGACTGAAGGCCGCTGCTGTCAGAGCATCCTCCTCCTCTCTACCAGTGGTTTTCTTTAAGAAAATAGTACTTTTTACCAGAATTATCACCCCAAAATAAGTTATATATTTCATATTGACACAATAAACCTTTTATTTTTTTTTTTGGTCACATCTGAGTTCTGTATTCTGATTTTTCTCTAATTCTCTTAAACCTGGTCCTGTGAGTTCTGACTCATTCCTTCCCTGGCCATCTCTGCTCCTAGGCTCTGTGTAAACCTCCACTTTAATTATTTGAGTGTAACTTCTGTGTGCCTCAGTCCAATATTATCCTGTGACTTTGGGCTAAATTCTGATTCAACAAGTATTTCTCGATTTTAGAATTTATGACTATTGTCCAAAATCCTTTTGTCAGCTTAGTAATACTATTAATAGTATTATATAGCAATAAATTATTAATTGTATTATATAGTATTAATTATTAATAGCATTGATAAAATTATTGAGTTCATTGGTTTAATAGCTTGTATGAACTCATTTAATTCTCACAAAACTTATACGTAGGTGTTGTTATTTCTCCCTTTTTACAGATGAAGAAACTGAAGAACAGAATAGTTAAGTAAGTTGTCTCAGGTCACACAACTAGTAAATAGTAAGACTAGGATTTGATCCCAGTCAGTCTTGCACATTGCTTCTCCATAGCTTGGTTCTGCAACCCTGGGATGTAGTTTTGTTTGCCTAGTTTTTTTTTTTCTCTGTTTTTCTTTTAATTAAATTTATCGGGGTGACATTGGTTAATAAAATTATATAGGTTTCAAGTGTGCAATTCAGTAATACATTATATGTATATCACCACCCAAAGTTAAATTTCCTTCCGTCACCTTATATTTACCCCCTTTACCATTATCTACCTCCCTCACACACCCCCTTCACTCGGGTAACCACTAAACTGTTTTCTGCGTCCATGAGTCTCTGTTCGTTTGTCTTCTTCATTTGTTGTTTTCAGTTTTATATCCTACATATGAGTGAAATCATATGATTCTCAACTTTTTCTGACTTATTTCACTTAACATGATAATCTCAAGATCCATCCATGTTGCTACAAATGGCAGTATTTCATCTTTTCTTATGGCTGAGTAATATTCCATTGTATGTATATGTACCACATCTTCTTTGTCTGTTATCTATTGAAGGACACTTTAGTTGTTTCCATGTCTTGGCCATCGTGAATAATGCTGCAATAAACATCAGATTGCATATATCTTTCCGAATAAATATTTTCAGATTTTTTAAAATAGATACCCAGGAGAGGGATTGCTGCGTCATATGGTAATACTATTCTTAATTTTTTGAGGAACTTCTCTACTGTTTTCCATAGTGGCCGTACCAATTTACATTTCCATCAGCAGAGTATAAGGGTTCCTTTTTCCCCACAACCTCTCCAACACTTGTTATTACTTGTCCTGTTGATGATAGCCATTCTAATAGGTATGGTTTTGAGATGCATTTCCCTAACAGCTAATGAAGTTGAGCATCTATTCATATGTCTGTTTGCCATTTGCATGTCTTCTTGGTAGAAGTGTCTGTTAGACAAAGAAAGACACTTCATAACGATAAACGGAACAATACATCAAGAAGTTATAACATTTATCCATATATATGCTCTCAATTAGGGAGCACCAAAATGTAAAAAGCAACTACTAACAGAACTAAACTGACAAAGGCACAATTATAGTAGGGAACCTAAATACCCCATTGACAGCTATGGATAGATCATTCAAACAGAAAGTCAATAAGGAGATATCAACCTTAAGTGACACATTAGACCAATTGGACATAATTGACATTTACAGAGCCTTTCATTCCAGAACACCAGATTTTATATTCTTCTCTAGTGCATTTGGAACATTCTTAAGGATAGACCATATGCTGGGACACAAATAAAAGAAGACTGAAATCATACCAAGCATATTCTCCGAACACAGTGCTTTAAAACTGGAGATCAGCTGCAAAAAGAAAGTGGGAGAAACCGAAGACATATGGAGATTAATATCTTCATTTTAAATATTTATTTTACTATTCAGAAAATTCTAATCCTTTATATTGTAACAAAACTTTCATGGAGTCAATATGGGAAAAAAGCTTGAATTTGAGTTCTTAACATGAAAAGGGCCGTGCGTGTGTGTGTGTTACCTCACCAAACCCTTACCACATTATGTGACATGGAGATAATTACTCCTGTCACAGCAGCCATGCAGGGTAGGAGATGTCATCCCCATTTAACTATTGAGACACCTGAAACTTGGAAAAGTTAAGCAAATTACTCAGTCACATTACTTCTAAGTGACAGAGCCAGAAATAAAACCCAGGGTTTTCTGACTCTAAAGCTTTTGATATTTTTTCTACATATTGTTTTTATTCCACAAGGGATTTAATAAATACTTGTTGAATGAAGGAATGACAGAGAGACTCAGAGTTTTTTGTTACTGAAGCATGTCTAGGATTTTAAGATATTCATATATTGATTATTTACTATATCACAGGCACTCTGGTGAACCTTTACTATTTATTATTAGATACTAAGATTTTAGTATCTTAATTTCTATTAAGTTTAAGCTGTTATCAGCCTTTGAACTTTTAATTTTTTTTTTTTTATTGTTGTGGTGTTTCTGTTTTGTTTTGCAAATCAGCCCATTGACAGAATCTGAACCTGAACCATTAAGGATGTCATTATAGATGGAGCCAGTGTTAGCCTGACAGATCAAGTAATCGCCTGAATGCTTACTTTAATTGTAGAGTTGAGCTGTGTACTCTATGAAATGAATCTACTTGCTGAATTTTTCTAAGATTTAGCAAGAGGAAATAGTAAATCATTGTAGTCTTCTGTTCTCTTTCAGCTTTCAGAAGAATTATTAGATAAATGGCTCTCCTACCCAGAGTCCCAGCATGTACCTCTTTGCCAGCATATGCTTGGTTTTGCTATGAAGTCTGTTACACAGATAGTAATGGGTAGTGCATTTGAAGATGACCAGGAGGTTATTCGCTTCCAGAAGAATCATGGCACAGTAAGTCTAGGGTCAGGTTTAAAGTTTTTCTTTCATCAAGTTGGATAGCTGAATAACACTGACTTTGCCTCTCAAGAAGGTTTAAGATTCTATAATATAGAATTTCCTTGTTTTCCATAGTGGCTGCGCCAATTTAAAATCTCACCAACTGTGCATAAGGGTTCCCTTTCTCCATATCCTTGCCAACACTGATTATTTGTTGACTTTTTGATAATAGCCATTGTGACAGGTATGAGATGGTACCTCATTGTGGTTTTGATTTGCATTTCCCTGATGATATGTGATGTTGAGCATCTTTTCATTATGTCTGTTGGCCATCTGTATGGGATTCTTCTCAGAACTAGAACAAATAATATTCTCTTTTTTTTAATCAATCTCAACATTAAAGTAATTTATTTGGCTCAAATTATACTTAGGTAATTTACTTTACCACATATTGGGTCTCTGAGAAATTATTCCTTATTTTATTCAAATCTATAAAACAGGTTAAAGAATCATGATAACGTGTTTTTAAAAAACCATTAGGAATTGTGGCTTAACACCTTGTCACTGTTTAGTATTATACTTTTTCCCATTAAAATGGTTTCATTTCTTGTGTTTGATGATTAAAAACATACATTTCTTGTAAAACATTCATGTATTCAGAAGTGTAAAAAGTGGAAAAATCACTCTAGATTGCACTTTCTAGAGTAAATTCCACTTTCTAGAGTAAACTACTCTGTGTACCAACACAAAATAAACTGGTTAAGAAATTCCTAAAATGTCTTCATATTTTAATGAAGAATCAATTTTTGACTTAGTTATTGATGTCTGATTTTTTTTTCATGTTGATGAGACAGCATTTTAACAAGACACCTCTACTATTATTTCCAGTATTTTCTTCTAAGCTGCTGATATTAATTTTGTATGTTTTTAAGTTGGCATTTTCTTATTCCTTTTTTTTCTTATAACTTCAATGTAGAAATAATTTTAAACTTATAGAAAAGGTGCAACTAGTACAAGGAACTCCTATATATACTTTACCTAGGTTCACCAGTTTGCATTTTACCCTATTTGCTTTTGTCATTTATTCATTACCTATCCATCCATCCATCCATCCATCCATCCATCCATCGCTCCCCCTCCCTTACCCGAACCATTTGAGAGTAAAGTAGATATTTGACCTCTTTCTCCCTAAATACTTCAATATGTATTTACTAAAAACAAGGATATTGTCTTATACAGTGACAACATAGTTTTCATGCTTGGGAAATTTAATATTCCTGCAAGACTATCATCCAGAGCCTGTATTCAAATTTCTTTACTTTTAGTGGTCAAACCTTTTCAATGCAGAAGAGTTTCTCAGCTTTTCTTTGTTTCTTGAACTTCACATTTTTTAAAAGTAGAGGCCAATTATTTTGTAGGATGTTTCTCAATTTGGGTTTGAATAGATTAAAATTACACATTTTTGGTAGGAATCTGATATTTTCTTAGCATTACTAGTTGTCAAAAGAAAGTTTTCAGACTATAAACATAACTTGAAATCTTTCCTCAAATGATATTTTAATGTCTGAAACACTAAGGGGTTGCTGTTGTGCATTCATGCCAGCAGAAATAATAACCGCTTTGTGAATGCAGAAGCAATGACAACTGCGTCATCACTGCTGCTTGGCTGACAACAGTTGAGAGATGTGATCAGTTGTAAGATGCATATCGATTTCACAGATGTTAAACTGTGAAAAAATATACACCTCACTTTCAGTTGCATAATGTGTTTGTGAAATGCCCTTCAAAAACATTGTCCCAATTATTTCCCCACTAACATTAGTGTGCTCTTCCCTTGTGCTTGTGACATTAGAGTTATTGGTCCTTTACATATTTGCCTAATAGTTCAAAAAATGATATTTTGTCATTAAAATTTGTAATTATTTTATTGTTTGTAAGGTTGGTTTGCCTTTTCTAGAATGTTATATAGTTGGAATCATACAATATGTAGCCTTCTCAGATTGGCTTCTCTCACTTCATAATATGCATTTAACTTTCCTCCATATCTTTTCATGGCTTGATGGCTCATTTCTTTTAGCACTGAATGCTATTCCATTGTCTGGATACCACATTTTATCCATTCACGTACTAAAGGACATCTTGGTTGCTTCTAAATTTTGGCAGTTATGAATAAGGCTGCTATAAACATCTGTGTTCAGGGTTTTGTGTGGATATAAGTTTTCAACTCCTTCGGGTAAATATCAAGGAGTGCTATTGCTGGATCATTATAGTAAGAGTATGTTTCGTTTTTTAACAAACTGTTTTTAAGGATTCTATTGATATATCCTTTGGCTCAGAGATTGTTTCTAAGCTGTGACTGGTGTACTAATAAGCCTAGCAAAGGCATTCTTCATTTTCGTTAGTGTTTTTGAACTCTAGCATTTCTTTCTGATTCTTTCTTAGGATTTCCATCTCTCTGCTTACGTTGCCTGTCTGTTCTTGCATGCTGTCTACTTTATCCTTTACCTAAGAATCCTTTAGATCCCACAGCATATTATCCTTTAGAGCCCTTAGCTTATTAATCATAGTTTTTAAAATTCCATATCTTGTTCTGATAATTCCATATCTTGTTCTGACGCTTGCTCTTTCTGGTTCTGATGCTTTCTGTTTCTTCATAGTGTTTTTTTGCCTCTATTTTTCTTCTTGATAGCCAGACATGATGTATTGGGTAAAAGAAACTGGTGTAAATAGGCCTTTAGTAATGTAGTGGTGAGGTGTGGGGAAAGGAGAAACATTCCATAGTCCTATGATTAGGTCTCAGCCTTTTAGTGAGCCTGTAACTCTGGATTGTGAACTTTTCAAGTGTTTCTCTTTTTTTTTTTTTTTTTTTTCCCTCCCCGCCTAGGTGGGACAAGATGGCCTGAGTGGGCTGGAGTTTGGTATACTTCTCCCACATGGAAGGCCAGATATGACTGGAATTGGATATTTCCCTTCCCTACATCAGTTAGAGTCTGATAATATGCCAGTAGGTTGGTTAGGCTAACTGATTTTGTTAGAGGGCAGGTCTTGTTAAGAAGAATAGAGTGCTCTGGTTTATTTCAAATTGGTTCCTTTTTCAATCCCCATTTGAGGAGTCCAAGGGGCTTTTTCTCCATTACATATTGTGGGAACCTGGTCGAGCTCCAAGAGGTAAATCTCACAATATTTTGGGGCCTCCTATGACTGGGTCACCTGGAGTTTTTAACTCTCAGAGTTGTGTATGCTGCACCTCCAGAAGTTTGTCAAGTTCAGGTCAGGTTTTCCTACCTTAACACTGGTTCCTAGGGTGGTTTCTGGTTGTGAATCTGTTCTGGTAACATGTGACTCCCTGTTTTTGCCTGTCTCTCCAATCTTGGGGGACTCAGTTTGCCCTGGATCCTCCCCAGTCTTACAGAACCAAGAACAGTTGCTGATTTTTCAGTCTGTTGACATGGAGTAGCTAAATGAATTCAACATTTTAATTATGAATTTTTGCCTTATGCCTTGTGTCATGCTTAGAAATTTCTTTCTTGCTTGAAGAGTATTCCTAATGTAAACTTTTACCGTACATTTTACATTTAAATCTGAAAGGTGAGGGTGGCTCCATAGTGTAGTGGTTAGCATGTCTGCTTTACATGCAGAAGGTCCTGGGTTTGCACCCCAGGTGGAGCCACGCACCATACCCCAGGGGTGCCAGGCTCCCTCTGAGTGTGCCCCAAGTGCGCTGTGAGCGCCTGGGAGGAGACGCTCCGCCTTCAGAGATCCAGTTCTTAAGGGGAGGCGGCAACATCCGTAGGTCGGGAGTGGAAGTGGCCGGGGGCAGTGGGGAGTGGGATTAAAGAGGGGAAAAATAAAAAAATAAATTAAGTCTAAAAAAATAAATGTGAAAGGTATATCTTTGTAAGGTAAGAGTTGGGGACTCTTAACTCTATTAATAAATTTTCATATATTTAGTATTGATTGATAAGTGGTGTGTTCTTTTCCTCAAATTCTTTTAGAGATTTTGAATTATAAACAAGTTAAAGTTTTTACAGAGGCTGACTACTCAATTTTGAAATAATTAGAAGCCTATTTTGTTGTTTACTATCTCCAAGCCTTAGACTAATTTTTAACCTTTTTCAGGATCTCAGTTAATGCTTATCAGTATTACAGGCAAAGTAAAAATTGGAATTCCCAGTGAATTCCGTATGAATTTTATTTATCCACTGGTACTATTATAATAAAAAATTGACTCTGTTGCCATATCTTTTCCTCCCCATTCCTACTTCGTTTTTAAAAAACAGAACTTTGACTTCCCATTTATAATTAGTTTGAAAGTGCCTTGACCGAAACTATTAAAATATATTTGCGCCCTGTCCTCAGAGAGTATGGAGTAAATGATTATATAGCTCACCTAAAGGGAGAGCTTTTTATCAGGTTTGTTGGTGAGATAGGAGTTCCTCAATTATTAGCTTAGATTGCTTGATATGATTTAGAAAATCTATTTATTAGATAATAGGTATGTTTTCCTATTTTCAGGTTTGGTCTGAGATTGGAAAAGGCTTTCTAGATGGATCACTTGATAAAAATACAACTCGGAAAAGACAGTATGAGGATGGTAAGTTTTGCCACTTACAATTTTTAATAGGGACAAAAGGACATGTGTCCCAATTTTAATAGGATTACCTCTGAAAGATGATATAGGTCATGTATATTTTCTCTATATATGTTTTTTTCTACATTTCCTGTAATAAAATTTTTTCTTGAAAAAAATAGTGAATTAATAAATTAGCACTCACTGTAGAATGAGAATGCTGTAGAGATGGTATATCCTACAGGTTACTGAACAGTATAAGGATGCAATCCTGGGAAAGCAATTTGATGGTATATATTAAAGCCATAAATAATGGATGAAATTACCAAAAGAAGAAAATATTCACGAATATTCCTATTCATACTGTTCTGCAAGTAGAA
This sequence comes from Pteropus medius, assembly GCF_902729225.1. Classification (NCBI taxonomy): domain Eukaryota; kingdom Metazoa; phylum Chordata; class Mammalia; order Chiroptera; family Pteropodidae; genus Pteropus; species Pteropus medius. The sequence continues at coordinate 11,261,417 of NW_024351729.1, forward strand.
AACCAGAAACAGTCTAAATGTCCAACAATATAGAGGTTGCTATGGAAATAATATCAACATGGTTAAATATTTTGTAGATATTTGTAAAAAGTTTAGCAACAAAAAATTCTTGCCATTTTAACAATGAATAAAAATGTTTTCAAAAGTGTTTGTCATTGGTTACAACTTTGTAAAATCTACACAGAAAAATAGCAAATTTAGTTTAAGATGGTAAGATGCCTCCCCAAAATTATTCTCCCCCTTTTTTATTATTCTATATATTCCATTAGTAATTCAAAGATTAGAATGCTTTAATATCTTTATTCTGAGGTGCTTCAGTTCTTTTTATGGAAGTAGGCAGGATAAATTAAAATACATAAACTGCATTGGAATACTGGATTATTTTGCATATATTATAGTAGTGCTTCCCAGGATTCTCTTCCTTTATTTTTTCAACAAATATCGAGGCTTATATGTGCTAGGCATTATTTTGTGTATGGGAGACAAAAATCCCTGTCCTTATGGAGCTTACCATTCTAGTGATTCCCTTGATGTCTAACAGAAGTCCAGAAAAACCAATTTAATTGACATGTTTTCTGCTATCTGGTTTTCATTACCATTCTGATTACCTTGATAGATGCATTTGGATTAATTCCCCTTAAAAAATGTATTTCAAAAATATTGGTTCAATTAATATAAAATGAAAATTATATTGTTTTATTCTAAATAAAAGTAGATTCTCTAGCATGATATGTTTCTTGGGCTGTAACATGGGCATAGATCAAATTTGAGCTTTTATTGAAAATGATTATGTTTTGGTACTTATATGACTGGGATCCCATGGATGGATCAGTACTTCCTTTGTTTAAGTGAGTCAGGTCTATACATTACAATCACTTTGAGAATTTAAAACAAAAAAAACCCTGAAGCTCAGGCTTTACTGTAGTTCAGTTTATTCAGAATCTAAGATAGAGGTTCCCTGAGCATCAGATATTTTTATAAAAGGTCTCTGGATTACTTTGATATACTTGTAGGGTTGAGAATGTACAGTAACAGTTCTAAAACTTTGCTATACATTGAATCTCTTAAGAAGTATCGAAGCCTGTCTTCCACGCCTAAACATTCAGATTTCATTGGTATGAGTTACGACTTGTACTTTTTTTTAAAGCTTCCTAGCTGATTCTAATATGTAGCAAAGTCTAGGAAGCACTGCAATACAGTGTTAAAAATTTCTCATTTTAATATATTGTGTTATTATATTCATTCACTTCTATAGTGAAGATCTATAATTTCCTGGTATGTTTTTGGTGTTGGGCAGATGTCAACAAAACAAACAAAAATTCCGGTCTTTGTGGTAGCACATTCTAGTGGGAAGAGGCAGATAATCTAAGTAAACCGAATAGTGTGATAAAAGATGAATAAAGTGCTGTGGAGAAAATTAAATCAGGAATGGGTATAAGGAGTGCTGGGGCTCGGGAGGTTACAGTTTTAAATAAGGTTGTTAGGAAAGGCCTCACCAAGATTAAATGGTGACTTTTGAGCAAACACTTGAAAGAGATAAGACAAGCAGTCAATGCAGTTAATGTGGTAATCTTCATGTCCAAAAGAAGAATATTCCATGTGGAGGAAAAATAATTGCGAAGTCCTTGAGGTGGGATTCTTCCTGGTGTATTTGAGGTATAACAGGGAGCTGTATGGCTGGAACAGAGTGAATAGAAGGAGATGAGGCCAGAAAGATTGGGAAGTAGAACAGATTTTGTCTGGCTGATAGATCATTGTATGACTAGGTTGTTAATTATAAGATAGGAAGCCAGTGGAAGGTTTTGAGCAGAGCTTTGATCTTAGTTATGTTTTTAAAGGATCACTGTGGCTGCTGCGACAGGTTATAGGGGCCCACAGCAGAAGCAGAGCGACTACTTAGGAGGCTATTTCAATGAAGCAGGAACGAAAAATAATGTGGCTTGGACTAGATGCAGGTCCGAAAAATATAGAATGAAAAAGAAGAGTGAAGGAGAATAATTGTATTTTGGTGCTAGAACCACCAAAATTGGCTGACAGATTACATTTGGGGTATAAGAGAGGAGACACCAAGGTTTTAGGCCCGAGTAATTGGAAAATGAAATTATTAGGATATAAGATGGGAAAGACTAGGAAGATCCAGCTTTGTGGGGAAAGATCAAGAGTTGAGTTTTGGATGTTATGTTTAAAAGCTTCAGACATCCAAGTGGAGATGCTGAGGTGGTTGTCACATACTTAAGTCTGGGGTTTAGGGGAGTGAGGTCCTGACTGAAAATATAAATTTGGGAGTGTTAAGTACATAGATTATTTAAAGACTTGAGACTGGTGATCATCAAGCTAATGAATATAATAGAAAAAGAAAAGAAATCCAAAAACTAAGCCTTGACCTTAGACATTCTATCATTAAAAAATTTTGAAAGGGGAGAAGGAATCAACAGAGGATACTGAGAATGAGCAAGCAGTAAAGTGGGAGGAAGATGTGGAGTCCAGGAGAGTGGAATTGAGAGCTAAAGGGAAAAGTATTTTTCCTGGAGAGTAACTGATCAACATCATTAAATGCTGTGATAGGTCAAGTAAGATGAGGACTGAGAAATGATCTCTGGATAATTTTATTGACTATTGGATATCAGTTATTCATATCTTATAGATTAATAATAATTTCTCATTTTAATATATTGTGTTATTCACTGTTAATAATTTCTGTTATTCAGTGTTAATTTCTCATTTTAATATATTCATATCTTATAGATATGAATAACTGATATCCAATAGTCAATAAATAACTGATATCCAATAGTCAATAAATTTCTTTCATAAATTTACTTTTCTGGCTATTTCACATGTGTTTATGTCTCTAAATGAGTGATATGGATTTGGGAGAAGAATGAAGTTAGGAGGGTAGAATTTAGAAGGAAGGTGGATAAGATCAGGGGAGAGGTATATATGTATGGAGGCCTCTAAGGTGCTGGCACTGTTCTACTTCTTGACCTGGGTGGCAATATTATGGGTGTTTGCCTTATAGTTATTCCTTAGATTGTGCATATTTTTTATATACTTTTTTTTTGGATCTTTATAAAATTTAGCAAAAAGAAGAAGAAAAGTAGATGAGTTTAAACATAAATTAGCTTTTTAAAAATTCTTGGTCACAACTCTTTTACCTTTGAAAGTTTTATTCTGCAATATAGTAACATTGTACAGAAATATTTTAAAAATTCAATCTTTACAATGCTTATATTCTAAAATCTTTTGTTTTTCTTCTCTAAGCCCTTATGCAACTGGAATCTATTTTAAAGAAAATCATAAAAGAACGAAAAGGAAGAAACTTCAGTCAATATGTTTTCATTGACTCCTTAGTACAGGGGAAACTTAATGACCAACAGGTGATATAATTGTTAAATATTTATTAAATAAAAGATAATCATACATGTATAGAGCATTTTTATTCACTTTAATCCTGATACTCTCCTAGAATTCAATACTTTCCTTTTATTGTATCTTATGCATAAATAATATAAGTATTTAGTCTCCTATTATTTAGCTCTTTGAAACAGCTGTACATTATTTAATATTTGGATAAGCAAATAATGAGTCAAAATTCTCCGATCATAAAAATAGGAGGACTTGTAAGCCTTTATCGACCAAGCTGCTCTGCCTGCATGACCAGGTGTGGCAGCTGGGCTCGTTCCTAGTGCACCTCTGTTATCCCCAGTTCACCACTGTTTGTGGTGTTGTCAGGCAAAGGAAAAGAGTAGAGTCATGCTTGCCATACCCGTTTATTGTAGGACTCTTCAACCCCACTCTATACATACATGCAAGTCCTCATAGAATTGGTTTTTTGGGTGTGTTGTGGGTACAGAAATTGAATCAGGAGCTCCAAGGACAGTGGCAGGTTCTTCCCTGTTCCTGAGGCTTCACTGCTGCACCAGGCCAAGCCGGAAAGAGAAGACTGAGCCAGCTTGTTTACAAAGATATATCATGAGACAGTAATGTTGCAGATAAATGTTTACTACATTAAAAATGCAATGCAGTATTTAGGTTAGTTTTTACATTATTTAGATTTTTTAAGTGAAAACGTAATGAAATATGTACATTTTTCCTTTCCTTGATTCTAATTCTATACTCTGTTATTTTATTTAGTGGGGCCTAATACAGGCCACCTTACATTTCACACTTTCTAAACTTAGTTTTGTTTCCTAGATCCTAGAAGACACAATGATATTTTCTCTGGCCAGTTGCATAATAACTGCAAAATGTAAGTATAAATTGATTCCTTTTTGAGATAGATTATAAAATATACAGAGGTAAAAGTATTCCAAAATAAAGGAAACACTGTATGACCTATAGTCATGATTGCCACACCCCTTTATCTTTTTTATTCTTGTTTGAAAGACTTGATTCACACAGGTACCTTTTTTTTTTTTTTAACTCCAGGTGTTCTATGCCACCTCTGAACATTGCCATAAAATTTTTGACACAATTTATGGATTGTGAATTCTAGTTAGTGCCTTTAAAATGAACTGCTATTGATACCTTTCCAGCTGGAACATTGAGCTTTTCAATTTCCTGCTGAGGCATTTCACTTTGACTCCAATCCAGTCTGCTATTATTAAGGTCTACCAACAGAGGAGATAGGCCACAGAAATCAGGATTTAAAAGAACTCCTCTTTTGGTGGATTTTTATTTAAAATTCTAAAATGTGTGATATGTTTCTAAGTTTCCTTACTGGTTTTTAGTTTATCAGAGTATCATTTATTCGTACAGTATTTATAAAATTTTGTATATAGCTATAAAAATATACTAATAAAATGCTAAAAGAATTATTAAAACAGTTTAAAAGCTAAAAAAATTGTTTCTTTGCTTTGCATTTACAGCTCTTTCTGTTTAAGGAATTTTCTTGTAAACACTGAGTACAAATATAAACTTCTCATAAGTTTTCTCCTTTGTAAAGTTTTTGACATCCAGAAATGTCCAGATATTATAGATTAAATGGAATTTAGGTAAGCATGTGTCAAAAATAATGTATTAACCTTTCAAAAAATGCTTGACTTAAAGTTTTATTACATTAAAATGTAATTTTGCTAAAGATCTTCAAAAAAATCTGAATCAGTTGTTCTCTAGATACCACAAAAAGTGACCATTTCCAAGGTTGAGTTAATATTTTAATCTTATTGGCAATTTTTAGGGAGAATTTTCAGAGTGTATCTTTCTTTACATGTGGGTTGGTTAGTTTTTAAGTCACCTCTGAAATTTTTGAGAGGCAAGGTGGGCCGGAAACCTTAATTAAAGTTCCTCTTCTGCTGCTTATTAGCCTTGAGCAAGACACTTACCTCTCCACTTTTTCCTTTTCTAAAGTAAAGATTTAGCTCTAGATGATCTCCAAGGTATCTTTCAACCATAAAATTGTGTCTTAGTTCAATATTTTAATTAAAGAATTTTAAGTGGCTTAAAAATCACATTTTTAAGCTATCCCTAGTCATACTTTATTTTTAATAGAGTTCTACAAAAGAACCCTATGTTTGAGATTATTAAGCTCATACAGTTATATTCTAAGTAATGATGTAGTCAAGCAGGATACACAAATGCCTATTATGTTCAAATTTTTGTGCTAAACCTTTTAATGTATATTACTGTACATTGTTGTAAAATTGCACACACATACCTCTTGTACACTGCACAAATTTTCATATCATTGTGAAATAGTAATTTTACAGTTCACTCAAAAGTCATAATAAAGAAGCATATGCAGGAAAAAGTTAACAATAGGCAGTTATTCCTGTGTTTTTTTGAACTCTAAGAGTGAGTATATTATCAGAATAATTGAGTACCAGGTAGCTGTTGATTTTATTTGATAATAATATTTAGTACAGAAAGCGAAATATCTTTCAGGCATAGGAATTGGATAATATGTGAATTAGGCAAACATTAAAAAAATTAACTGAGACAAATTTAAGTCAGCCCTTAGCTCAGGAAAGAAATAATAAGTAGAGGTAGAAATTAGTAAATGTATTTTAAAAAGTACTTGGCATAGGAAAAGTAGAGTTGTAGATAGAGTCATCTCAAGCATAGTCTAGGGAAAGAGGCACAAAAATCTGGATGGTTCTGTTCTTTGAATAATTATAATCCCAGTAGATTACTAAAGGAAATGTAACTACTCTATTCTCACTGTTTTGTGTTCATCATGTAATTTTCTTACCTTTTCATTTCTGCAGTGAATATAATCCATAGGCCGTAAGCTAATGATTTTTCACTTTTAGTGTTCATCAAAATAATTGTGGTATTTATTAGAAGTACAGATGCTTGCACCCCACCGTAAACCCACTGAATCAGAATTCGTAGATGTGAGGTTGTGCTGTCAACCAACTCCCAGGTGATTTTTGAGAACCACAGTCCTAAGCAATAACTAGTCCCTGTTCTTGAGCCAGTGTATCTACCATTACAAATAAAAATTTACAATATTGATTTATAGGTAAATCTCTTGCCAGTTTGATTTCATTATGGCTCCTAAGTGAATGGCTAAATTCGTTTTCTGATTTCATAAGGTTGAGTGAACCAGACAATCCATCAAAGTTTTCAACATTTAATACCACCCCAAATGTAAAGTTTATTATCATTACCATTTTACCTAAGGTAAAATATATTAAGTGGCTTCAGTTACTTGCCAGTTTTAAGAAAGAAATCATCCAGATTTCACTATCTCTTTTGGGAGTATTCTGTAAATATTTATGTTCTGTTCAATGAAGTACAGATTCTGTGAACAATCTTGTTTTATTTTTTTTGGTAATATTTATCTACTGTATCAGGAAAAAAAAAGGAAAATATCAGAGAAAAACAGTTTTTTGTTATTTTCCACCCAATCAATGAATTAGCTATTTTCATTGTTATTAATATAAATTTTCACTTAGTGTGCACCTGGGCAATCTGTTTTTTAACCACCTCTGAAGAAGTGCAGAAAAAACTGTATGAAGAGATAGACCAAGTTTTGGGGAAGGGTCCTGTTACTCCAGAGAAGATTGAGGAACTCAGGTAAGAACACACTAAAAGGAAGAGGAAATCATTAAAAAGTCAATTTGAATTGGTTTCACTATCTATTTTAAAGCTAATGCTATATTTAGGAAAGCTATATCTCTTTATGGGACTTACAATATTTACATATAGATTTTTAATAATTTAATTTACTTTTAAAACCTTATGTAGTTCTGGGAAAGCTTTACATTAGCCTGTATAAAATAGTATCAGTGATGTCAGGTAAGTGGAACATTCATGCCTCGATGGGAATGGAAGATGGTACAGTCCTATAGGAAAACAGTGTGGTAAGATCTTGTAAAGTTAAATGTACACTTCCCATATGACCCAGTGATTCTACTTCTAGGCATTCACCCAAGAAAAATGAAAATGAATGTCTACACAGAGACCTATATACAAATGTTCATAGCAGTATTATTTATAATAGCAAAAAACTGGAAGCAGTCCAAATGTTCATCAATTGGTGAATAAATAAATTATACCATGGAATATTACCAAGTAATAAAAAGTTAACACACTGTAAATAGACACAACATGGATAAATCTCATTATGCTAAGTGAAAAAGTCCAACACCAAGATTACCTACAATGTGACTTCATTTAGGTGAAATTCTAGAAAAGACAAAACTATCGTAATAGGAAGCAGATCAGTGCTTGTCTGGAGTGCCACTGGAGCCTGTGCCACTGGAGCCTGTGACTGAACACTGTCATCAGTTTAGGGGCTTTAAAAATAGAGATAGCCGGGGACCAAAACCAAATCTAATGTATAGCCAAAGTTGAGAATCACTGTGCTAGTGATTTTTATATCTCTGGGGAGTCACATCATATGACTTCCCAATTTAAAATCCTTCAGTGACTTCTGGTTGCCCTTAAAATTTAAACTCACTAACGTAGCTTATGAAACATTTCAAAAGCTAAGCCTTGCATTCCTCTCTCACCTTATCTTTTATCACTTCTCGTCTCTTCATACCCTTGTTTCTTCAAAGGTCCAGCACTCTATCTTCTGACTTGTGCAGACTACTTCTTTGTCTAAGTTCTCTCTTCCTGTCCCCTCTAGCTAACTCCTTTTTTGTCTGCAGGTCTCAGCCTAGCGTTTAGTTCTCTGCATAGTCCTTTCTCTAGTTAAGTGCTACTGCCATGTGTTCCCTACCACCTTGAACTTTCTTTGTCATAACAGCTACTGCGCTTTTTAACTGTTCATTCTTGAGGTCCCTTCTTTTCTCAAAGAAACTAGACTTTGAGTTCCTGTGAGGGCATCTGTCTTGTTCAGTGTCGTAGCTGAATATCTAACACAGTGCTTCTAATGTAGTAGGTACCCGATAAATATTTGTTCAAAGAGAAATAGAATGATGTTTCCTCCTTTGTTTTTGTTGTTTTTAGATATTATAAACAGTCAACATTCCTATGCTTACATCTTTGTTAATATTTCCATTTGTTTCTATTAAGATTCTGGAAATGAGATTATTTAACGCTATATGCAATAGTATAATATTTATTAGTATGTCTTATTTATTATGAAATTAGACAGATCTGGATTTCAATCTTGTCAACACCACTTACCTGCTTTGTGTTCTTAAACGATTGCCTCATTTTTTAATTCTGTAGAATTAAAATAATTATAGGGTCCATAATTTTCTTGTAAGGATTACAAGATACTACATAGAAACTATTTAACAGAACTAGTTCGTGGCAAGATTTCAGCATATTTTAGTTTTATTCTTCTCATGGTTATGGACACAATATTCTAATACTATATATCTTGCCAAGTTACCCTTCAAAAAGGTGATACCAATTAATACTTCAAATTGAATATGATTATATTTTTCCCCATTTTTTTATTGTCTATTGTCATTCTTTTTCATCTTTGCTAATCTGGCAAGTAAAAAAATGCTTTGGCAATTTTTTCATTGTTAATAAGAATTATTTAATATGTTTTCAAGCCATTTGTATTTATATTAATTGCTTTTTTATATTTTCTGTCCATATTTCTGTTGAGGTATTTGATTATTTTAATTATGGATTTTTTAAAGAGATTTTATACATTAAAGATATTGACTGTAAATATTTTTTCCTAATTGTCTTTTAATTTTACTTATGATTGAAAATACGTAAAAAAACCTACATAGATTATTTGTATTTTTCTTTATGGTTTCTGTCATTGTGTCAGTATTTTTATAATTTTTAGTAGAAAAGTCTTTTATTAAAATGTTCATCAAATCCTTTATTAAAAATAAAGGACTTTTCTATGCAAAAATCCTAAAACTATTGTTTTGAGTTTTCTTCTGGTACTTTTAAAGGTATTTTTATTTGTTTAAATCTTTACCCACCCTGGACTTTATATACTTCTAATATATAACATATTTTCAAGCAAAAAACAATTATCATGTGACTATTTAAACTAGGAAGGTTATGAAAGCTGTTGAATGACATTTTGAAATGTATGTACGTTTCAAACTGCCTCTCCCAAAGTAAAGATCTTCAAAAAAAATTTTTTTTAAACAGATATTGTCGGCAGGTGCTTTGCGAAACTGTTCGGATTGCCAAACTGACCCCAGTTTCTGCCCGGCTTCAAGATATTGAAGGAAAGATTGACAAATTTATTATTCCTAGAGAGGTAGGAAACATTTAGTATACTTAAGTCATTCAGTTTTTCTTTTCAACTTTTAGTCTATATTTTAAAACTTTATTGTTTAAAGTGTTCAATAAATGCTACCCATTGTTAAAGACGATCATTTTTAAGTGACAAAATAATATATGGTTGTTTTAAAGTTCAAATAATATAAAAGAAAAGTCCCTTCCCCATAGGTACTGCTGTTAATAGTTTAGAGTGTACTTTTATAGATCTTTTTTTGTGTATATATATATATTACTCTCTGTATGTGTATATATTTTAAAAACTGAATTTATATGTGAAAGTTTACTCTTTATATATTGTTCTTTAATTTTCTTCTTTTAGTAGAAAAGTGCTAGTACCACTGGAACTTGATACAACTACAACTCATTATTTTTAATATGCATGGTATTCCATGTACCATAATTTATTTAAGCAGCCTCCATAGATGGAAATTTAGGTGGACTTTTTTTTTTTTAATACAAATTATATGCTTTTAGAGGTATTGGGTAGAGCCTTAGAAATGGAGTTTTGGGGTCAAAGTATATATGCATGTTAAATTTAAATTGCTGTCTAAGTGGCAATTTATATTTTTAGCAACAATGTATGAGAATGCTTTTTGTCTCCATATCCTTACCACTTGTGGGTTTATGAATCTACTACATATTTTATGAATCTTATATGAAAAATTGTCTTGTTATTTTAATGTCCCTTACCCTAATCATTGGTGAGATTGAGTAGCTGATCATTAACAGTTTGTATTTCTTCTTTTGTGAATTATATGCTAAAACTCACTCTTCTTTCTCCTGAGCCTGTATGTCTTTTGTATATTATTCATACCATCAGTTCTATGGCAAATATTTTTTCCTTTTATTATTTATCTTTTACTGGTGCTTATGGTATGTTTTGTTTTTACTGGATGCAGTTTTTAAATTTTCATATAGTTACTTTAGGCTTCCAGATTTTGTGACATGCTTAGTTTTGCCTTCTGCACTACAAGATCACCAGAAAAATGGCTTGTGTTTTCTTCTATTATTTTATAGTTTTAATTTATATTCATTATCTATGTTAAAAGAACGTTTAGGACGAGTTGACTTTCGGGAGTCATTCTGTCTCTGCTAGGCCTTGACTAACCAGAGTAATTTTTTTTCACAGACCCTTGTCCTTTATGCCCTTGGTGTGGTGCTTCAGGATCCAAGTACTTGGCCATCACCATACAAGTATGAAATATCTGTCATTGTCATTATGATTATTGATTTTTATGTATTTGCATGTGGTGTATTCCTTTTTTAAGTTTTGAGGAGAAAATTCCATATGTGACAATGATACAACAAAAGAAAGCCACTGACTTCCCTTTATATCTTGTGCTCACTACTTTTTCTTTGATGAATCTGCTGGCTGCTACTTTTTGTCTCTCCCTTTACCACTTTATCCTAAGACCTATTTAATCACCTAAATTCTACAATGGAATTTTGGAATTCTTTTCTTTTTTTTGGTTAAGTGGGTACTGTTTATGCAGATTTTTTTTTTTCTGCTCTTGGTCTCAATTATTAAACTCTTTAGTCAAATTCAGAAAATAGGTTTTGCCTCTATGTGTTTTTTTGTGAGAATGGCAAGGGAAAGAAAAGTTGAAGACAGAGCTGCTTTTGTTTGCTTCTTAGATAGGCATCTCGTACAATCTGCTTTAAAGAAAAGGGTTAAATTTATTGCCCTGGAAGAAGGTTGTATATTGAGTTGATTGTGGATAAAACAGCAGTGTGAAAGGCAGTGGGACAGGGTTGATGCATGGTTAAAGTACTAGGAAACCTACTTCTGGGGAATAACAATGGGGCGTATTAAGTGTATCTATCATTTTAGTTTTGAATATTATAATGATATTAAAGGAAATCTATTAATGAAATAGCAATCCTTCAAAATATGCTATAAGTAAAAATTAGGTAAATTTTATATTCCACGTGGTTTTTATAGCAAAATTAAAGATGTACATAGGTGGGAAATATATGCTCATAATTTGAAAAACAAACTTTGAAATTTAAAAATTTTTTTAAAAATTCGCATATGGAAAAAGGCCACATTTTTAATAAATTGTAATGAAAAATATAAACTTTGTTGGCACTTTGGACAGTATTTCCATTCTTAAAACACTCAGAGAATCTAGGTTACAAATTAAAAATACTGAAAGGTAGCTATGCCAAAATATGGAAATCATTTTTAGGGCTCAAATGTAATCAAATTTAGGAAATGTTAGTAATAATGTTATATGCAAAGGGAAAGCTTTTCGAAGTTGGGGACTTCCTTCCCCGTCCCTTGTGGAAGGTTCAGAGATACATCTTGTCAGCACCTTGAGATGATCCCTGAGAGACAATTCGTACTAACAAAAATGTACAGAGGACTGAGATATTGAGTGGAGACAGTTGACTAATTACATTTAAATATAATTGTCACACAGAGGAGGAAGAAGAGATTGACTTTTTTCACTGAACTTGATGCTCTTGAGGTCAGTGTGGGATGTTGCATATCTTTTTATGGCTGAGTAGTATCTGTGGTGTGGATGTACCAGATTTTGTTCAGCCTTTCACCCACTAAAGGACATTTGGGTTGTTTCTAGTATTTTGCTATTATGAATGGAGCTGCTATGAGTATTTGTATACAGGTTTTTGTGTGAACGTAGGGTTTCATTTCTTTTGGATAAATGCCCAAGAATACAATTGCTGGGTTATATGCTTAGTGCATGTTTAGTTTTGCTAAAAACTGCTAGGCTTTTTTTCAGAGATTCTCACCAGTCGTGTTTGAGAGGTTCAGTTTCTCAGCAACCTCAATAGCATTAACTATTATCACTATTTTAAAAAAATTTTAGTCTAATACGTATGTGGTGCTATTTTATTGCGGTTTTTATGTTTTCTTTTTGAATGAGTAACTGACATTAATGTAGTCTTCCTATATAAAAATGTCTAGATATGATTAATCTATAAAAAAATACATATAAGTGCATTATTACTGTTAGAATATTGGCAGTGTTTTAGAGCAAGAAACCCTGGGTCAATTTGGTCAATTTCTATGACTTAAATGGGTAATAATGTAAATAATACTCTATACCAAATGATGAAATATTGTCAACTTGTACAAACCAAACTAAAATAAAATTCTCAACAGAAAAGAATGAAGGCAAACATCAGAAATCTCGGTATGGACCAAGAGCAAGATTGTGACATAGTAGGCTCCTGAATTTCCCTATTCCTACAGACACACTGAACATATATCTATACATGAGCAATTTTCTCTTAGAGAAATTTAGAAACTAGCTGAGAAAATACCGACATTGAAAGTAGTAGGAAAGGCTGAGACACTCTTGCCATAAATCCTATCCCTAGCACAGTGCCATATATTCAGGAGGGAACCTGATTCTAGCATTTCCTTGAGAATTAAAGGGTTTTGGACCATACCTTTAATGTCCCAACTTTGAAGACTCTCACTTGAGGAATAGGCTCCCAAAACACCTCACTTTGAAAGCTATTGGGGCTTGTGTTCATGAGTCCCACAGGACTTCAGCAAATGATGAATCAGTTCCTAAAGGGAGCATGATGGGAGCACAAGCACTCACAGTGGCTATCCCCCAGGGCTCAGCACAGAGGGAGAAGGCAAAAATGCTCATCTCCGTTTTTTCCTGGAAGGAAGTTGACTGCATACCTTACAAGCTGCTGCCTGAGGGTCTATCTTCTAATTAGCATTCATCTAGGTACTGACTGTGATCATCGCCAGAGCCTTATGGAGCCAGTGGGCTCCTTCCTTTGGCCCCTTCCAACAATAAAACCAGGTTTCCAGCATCTCCTCTGTGCACACATCTGGTACCCCAACTCTTACAGCTTCCATATGAGGAACATGCCCAAATGAGCTAGCTCATATAGCCAGTGGGTCTTAATGTTCATAATTCCTACAGGACTATAGCAAACAAAGAAGCAGTTGTTAACAGGCATGCAGATATTTGCTGTGTCTGACTCCCAAGGTTCAGTGCAGAGGGAACAGACAAAAAATGGCCATCTCCTAGTCTTTCTTTGGAAGGGGTTTGACTGCATACTTCACAAGTAGCTGGCTCAGGGTCTGACTTTTAATTACCACACATCTAGGTGCTGACTCTGATCTTCCCCTGAGCTCAAAATACCTAGTGGGCACTTCCACTGCCTTCTCTCTCCACTTGCTCCAACAATAAAGCCAGCTTGCCACTATTTCCCATGAAGGAGCTTGTCTGCATATCTAGCAGTTCAACTTTTATGGCTGCTGCTTGAGGGATAGGCCTTCATCACCTAGCTATGATAGCCAGCAGGACTTAATTCACAAGTCCCACAAGATTATAACAAACCATTTTTAAATGGATACAGGAGCACCCCCTGTGGGTAAACACCTGGGCTCCATGCAGAGGGAACAGACAGAAATGGCCATCTCCCAGTTTCTCCTTGGAAAGGGTTTTGACTACATCTTCTAATCAGGCTGCATCTGGGTGCTGACTATGTTCCTGTCCTTTTGGATGTAGACAGGACTTGGCATACTCTCACCTCCTAGGAGCCACTACAAATGAAGATGACAGCTTGAGTAATCACAAAAGTTAGAGACAACCAGGAACTCAGGCTGGGCTAACTAACGAGGTTTATCTCCTACACAAGACTGCTGTCAAGGCTGGAAGAAGTGGCTGTTTTATCTAATGTGAGGAAACCAACACAGAGAGTCATAGAAAATAAGGGAATATGTTCCAAAGAACAAAGAAAAATCTTACTTTGCTTTTTGATGTAAGTGATTTACACAATAGAGAATTCAGTATAACAGCCATAATCATGGTCACAGAGGTCAGGAGAACAGTGCATGAACAAAGTGAGAATTTTAAAAAGAGATAGAAAATACTTAAAAAGTACCAAACAAATCATAGAGTGGGAAAATGCAATAACAGAACTGAAAAATTCTATAGAGGGGTTCAACAGCAGACTAGATTAAGTGGAAGAAACGATCAGCAAATTTGAAGACAGGGCAGTGGAATTCATTTAATCAAGGGAACAAAAAGATAAAAGAATAAAAAAGAATGAAGATAGCTTAAGGGACTTGTGAGAAACCACCAAGCAGACAAATATACACATCGTAGGTGTCCGAGAAGGAGAAGAAAGAGAAAAAGGAACAGAGAAAGCTTATTCAAAGAAATAATGGCTGAAAACTTCCCTTCTGGATCTAGGAAGCCCAAAGAGTACTAAAAATAAATCTAAAGGGACTCACACCAAGACACATTATAATTAAATTGTCAAAAGTTAAAGACAGATAAAATCTTAAAAGTAGCAGGAGAAAGACAACATGTTATTTACAACCCCCCCTCCATAAGACTGTGGGGGAACAGAAAGAATTTCACTGAAAAAACAGCTGTGTATATAATGTCTGTTTCCAGAGGATTGTATTTAATGTTTTTATAATAGTTAAATTTGTTCACAGTCGTTTGTTATAATTAAACTTGATAACTTATTTGCAGAGAGCTGTATGGCTTATAATGAACTCTTAAATATCTTGTTGATGTCCTGATAAACCTTATTTTGTTAGACAATGTGTAAATAGATAAATTGCTAATATTGGGAATGTGTCGTTTGTAAACCTAACTTAAAATGCTATATTCTCTTTTGATTAAATGTTTCAAAATCCCAGAAAAAAAAAACGATTATTGGGGAAAAAAAGATCCAGTATGAAACAGGAAATCAATTACAAGAAGAAAACTGGAAAATTCACAGATAGTTGGAGATAAAACAACATGCCACCAAACAAACAATGGGTCAAAGAATAAATTCAAAAAAATTTGAAAATTTGAAAAGACAAAATTGACAGAACTTTAGCTAGACTAAGAAAAAGTGAAAGCTTAAATAAATAAAACTATAAATGAAAAGAGACATTACAACTGATAACATGAATTCTAATAATCATAAGAGAATACTATGAACAATTTTATGCTAATAAGATAGATAACCTGGGGGAAATAAATTCCTAGAAACATAAAATATACCAAGCATTTGACAAAATTAAATATCCTTTTATGATGAAAACTCTCAAATTAGAGATAGAAGGATTGCGCCTCAACATAATAAAGGCTATGTATAACAAGCCTACTGCTAACATCATACTCTGGTTAAAGGCTGAAAGCTTTTCCTCTAAAATCAGGAGAAAGACAAGGATACCCACTCACTACTTTCATTCAACATAGTATTGGACGTCCTAGCCAGAGCAATTAGGCAAGAAAAAGAAATAAAAGGTATCTAAATCAGAAAAGAAAAAATTGTCTCTATTTGCAGATGATAAGATATATATTGAAAACCCTAAGGATGCCACCAAAAACTGTTAGAACTAATAAATGAATTCAGTAAAGTTGCATGATACAAAATGAATATCCAGATCTTACTTGACTTACGATGAGGCCATGTCCTGATAAACCTGTTGTAATTTGAAAATACCGTAAATTGAAAATGTATTTAATATACTTCACCTACCAAATATCATAGCTTAGCCTAGCCTACCTTAAATGTGCTCGGAACACTTACATTAGCCTATTGTTGGGCAAAATCATTTAACAAAGCCTATTTTATAATAAAGTGTTGGCTATCTCATGGAATTTATGCATATTGCTTTTACATTATCGTGATATTGAAAAATCCTAAGTCAAACAATTTTACATTGGGGACCATCTGTATGAAAATCAATTGCATTTCTATATATTAACAACAAGTTATCAGAAAGAAAAATTAAGATAACAATTTCAAATACAATAGCATCAAAAAGAGTAAAACACTTAGGAATATATTCAAATAAGAAGGTGAAAGATCTATGTACTGAATACTGATGGAAGTAATTGAATAAGACTCAAATAAATGGAAAAGTAATCTGTGTTCATGGATTGGAAGAATTAATATTGTTAAAATATTCTTCCTAGCCAAATGATTACAAATTAAGTAAAATCCCTATCAAAAATTCCAGTGTCACTTTTTACAGAAATAGAATTAATTTTTAATTCATATAGAACCACAAAAGGCCCAAAATAGCCAAAGCAGTCTTGAAAAAGAACAAAGGCAGAGACATCATACCTCCCAATTTCAAACTATATTCCAAAGCTACAGTAATCAAAATAGTATGGTACTGACATAAAAACAGAAGTAGATCAGAGACACATAGACACATAGAATGCAGAGCCCAAAAATAAACCCATGCATTTGTGATCAGTTAATTTTCAACAAATGAGGCAAGAATATACAGTGGTGGAAAGAGCATCATCAATAAATGGTACATGGAAAACTGGATATCCACATTATAAGAGAATGACACTGGACTCCTGTCTTACAACAGGCAAATGGAATAAGACTTGAATGTAAAACCTAAAACCTTAAAACCCCTGGAAGAAAACAGAGGGGTAAGATCCTTCACATAGTTCATGTCAGTGATTTTTAGATTTGACACCAAAAGCAAAGGCAACAAAAGTCAGGATAAGCAAGTAGAACTATGGCAAACTAAAAGGCATCTACACGGGAAAGGAAACCATCAACAAAATGAAAAGGCATCCTATGGAATGGGGGAAAATATTTGCCAACCACATATCCGATATAGGGTTAACATCCAAAAAATATAAGGAACTCCTATAACACAATAGCAAAAAATGGGGAAAGGACCTGAATAGACATTTTTACAAAGAAGACATGCAAATGAAATGGCCAACAGGTTCATGAAAAGGTGCTCAACATCACTAATCAGAGAATTGCAAATCAAAACCAAGAGAACACCTCACAGCTGTTAGGATGGCTATCGTCAAGAAGACAAGACAACGAATACTGTTGGTGTGAATATAAACTGGTACAGCCACTATGAAAAATAGCATGGAGGTTCCTCAAGAAATTAAAAATTGAGCTATCATATGGTCCAGCAGTGACACTTCTGAGTATATGTTCAAAAGAAACAAAATCATCTTGAAGAGATATCTGTACTTCCATGTTCATTGCAGCATTATTCACAAGTATGGAAACAGCCTAAGTAGAATGTTTTTCAGCCTCACAAAAGAAGGAAATCCTGCTATTTTCACACCATGGATAAACCTGGAGGGTATTATGTTAAGTGAAATGAGCTAGACAGAGAAAGATAAATATTGCAAGGTATCACTTATATGTGTAATCTAAAATAGAAAAAAAAAAGTCAGACATATAGAAACAGAGTAGAATGGTCATGGGGATGGGGAGTTGGGGGGATATAGGGAATACCTGATAAAAGGGTACAAACTCATTTTCGAGATGAATAAGGTCTAAGGATCTAATATATAAAATAGTGACTATGGTTGATAATACTATATAGTATAATTGAAATTTGCTGGGAATGTAGAAATTAAGTGTTCTCATAATGCACATGAAATGGTAACTAATGTGATGGATGGGTTAATTAATTTGAGGATGGTAATCCTTTCACAATGTGTACAGATGTCATATTGTACAGTTTAAGTATATTACAATTTTATTTGTCAATTATGCTTCATTGAAGCTGAAAAAAATAAGTAATCATTTTGGTTTTTATTTTATTTTTAATCTTTAAAATTGTGAGTTGCTGTTTTTTTATTTTTAAATTAATTAATTTATTTTAATTAGTATCAAGTATACAGTGCATTGGTTAGACATCAATATAGTTCATAAAACAATCCCCCCAATTGCTCCCTTCCTCCCCTGGCCTTCCACCTAGCCAACATATTAATGGTAATTGCATTTCCTATGCCATGCTCCCCATCCCCATGACCGTCTATCAACTACTAATTTGTATTTCTTTAACCCTTCACCTCATTCTTCCAGCCCACCAACGCCCCTCTGCTCTGTCTGTCACCAAATTGTCCACTATTTTTGTGAGTCTGTTTTTGATTAGTTTGTTCTTTTTGTTTCTTGGATTCTGCATATAAGTGAAATCACATGGTATTTATCTTTGTCTGACTTAATTTCACTCAGCATAATAACCTCTAGGTACATCCATGTTGTTGCGAATGGTAGGATTTCATTTTTTTAATGGCTGGATAATATTCCATTTTATATATGAACCATAATTTATTTATCCAATCATCTGTTGATAGGCATTTAGGTTGCTTCAATATCATGGCTATTGTAAATTGTGCTGCCATGAATATTGGGGTGCATAGATTTTTACAAATTATTGTTTTGGTTTTCTTTGGATAAATACCCAGAAGTGAAATTGCTGGGTCAGAAAGTATATCCATTTTTAATTTTTTGAGAAACCTCCATTCTGTTTTCCATAGCGGCTGTACCAGTTTGCGATCCCACCAACAATGTATGAGTGTTCCCTTTTTTCTCCACATCCTCACCAACACTTGTTGTTTTTTAATTTATTGATGATAGCCGTTCTGACAGGTGTGAGGTGATATCTCATTGTGGTTTTAATTTGCATTTCTCTGATGATTAGCAACCTTGAGCATCTTTTCATAAGTCTATTAGCCATCTATTTTTCCTTTTTGGAGAAGTGTCTGTTCAGGTCTTTTGCCCATTTTTTTCTTTTTTTGTCTGCCCATTTTTTAATTGGATTATTTTTTTGTTGTTGAGTTGTATGAGTTCTTTATATATCAGCAATCAGTTGTCTATTTGTTTTGTTGAAAAATTGTGTTTTACAAAATAATTGGAAAAATCAAGTTTGATTCTTTTAATCTGAAAACGATAGACATCTTTGGATAAACATTTAGAGTTTCTATTTTCAAGATAGTTTATAAAAGGAAAAACATTAAATAGATATAATTTTTATATGAACTATAATATAAGAAGTGCGTTCCAAAAATGAAAAGTAATTTATACTTTTTAAAAATGAAATGAAAGAGAATTCTCTTTTTCTCTCATAGAGTTTAGATCTCCTAAAAACATTTGTATTTGAGAGGGAATTTTATGCTCAGTAATGGATGGTTTATTTGTTTTGTTTTAGTATATTCATTTTCCCTGTGACAGTTTTCAGAGTGAAATCTGTACAATAAAAAACCTTTGCCTCTTCATTTTTCTCACTCATCAGTAAGTGCAGATGTAATGTAATTAATTGCTGAATATAATTTTAAGTCTGGTGTCTCCAGTTTTAAGGAATAAATTTAATTAACGAAGCAACATAAAATGCCTTGCACATTAATGATGGTCTCATGTAACTGATATTTCTAACACTTTTAAATTTAAATATTCATTATGTGATTTTGTATGTTTTATCCTTATATCTCATAAAATGATGTAAACTTGTGTTACAGTTATACTCATTGCTGGTTTCACAGAAATGTATTTTTTATCTATTGTTTGGAATAATAAAGTAAGCAGAAAGAAACTAAATATATATAATATTCAGTAATTTGGGGACATAATAATAGGTGAAAATTAAATATAATGTGCCAGCAGTTTCTATTTTCATTAGTTTTTAAACTTTGTTATCTACCTGTGTTCTTATAGTGTAAATATGTAAAATCCCAATGGAGCTCTGTTAAATTAGCCCCAAATCTTTTTAGGTTTGATCCAGACCGTTTTGATGACGAATCGATAATGAAAACTTTCTCCTGCTTGGATTCTCAGGCACACAGGAATGCCCAGAGCTGAGGTGAGATGACAGAAGAAGTAAAGTGAAAGGAAAGATGTTAGACTTTGTACTTATAAATTTGATGATCAATGTTGATGAGAATGAGCAATCTGTATAATTAAAATGTAATTGTTAATCTTTAGTAACGAGGCTGCTTTCTTCCTGACTAGGTTTGCTTATATGGTGACTACAGTACTTCTGAGTGTATTGGTGAGGAGACTACACCTACTTTCAGTAGAGGGACAAGTTATTGAAACTAAATATGAGCTGGTAACATCGTCCAAGGAAGAAGCTTGGATCACTGTGTCAAAGAGATACTAAATTTTATACATTTAGTTTTGTTGAGGAAAATAACCATTTAGAAATTTGTATTGAATCCTTTTATAAACCAAATATGATTGTGTAATATAAGCACCTATTATACTTTATTAAGTAAATTTGGATTTTTGTATATCAGATTTTCTTAATGCATGATATACACTTACACTTATTGCATCAATATAGTGATAATTTTAATGGGAAGCTTTTAATTTTTGTCTTAGCACTTTCTATGTTACTATTTTTCTATGTTTTATCTTGGTTTTATCTTTAAAATTATTCATGAAGAAAAACTATTTTGCATAATTTGGGGAATCATGTTTTCTGAATATTCATAAAAAGAAACATAATCTTACTCCTTTTCATACTTCCAATGAAACTCCTTAAAGGGAAAACAAAGGACTTTCCATAATTGTATTCCTTGGATTAACATATTTAATTTTTCAGTATAAATTATTTGTGTTTAATCATTGTTATTAGGTTTGAGTAATCATTGGGTAACCTATCTTGTATTTGGTATTCTTATGCCTCCCTGGACAATAGTGTTCATTTCATGACTTATACAGGACTGATCATTTTGAAAATAATACAGTTGTTTTGAATGTGTTTCTGAAGTGCTTTTCCCAGGTGACAAACTAAGATTGAAGTTTGTCTTTCTGTTTTGCTGGAAATCTTATTAGTACTAAATTACCCCACTAATTTTCACTCGTGGAAAAAAATAGAATTCCTAAATTTATTTATTATTGTTATATACTTAACATAATGAATTCATGATTAAGAAATCAGAGAGCACTAACCAAAAACCAAAACCGATTAAAAAGAAAACAAATATGGGTGGAAATTGTAAAATATATGACAGAAAGGGATAATAACCATGTTACTTATAAAGAGCTCATACATATTGATAAGAAAATATAAAATTGATAAATGGAAAAAAGACATGAATAAGCAGCTTTTACAGGAGGAAATAGCTAATAAACTTAGAAAAATGATCAATCTCACTAGTAAGCAAAGAAATATTGGGGCTATTTGAAAACTATTTTAAGTATCTTTGACAATTTACATTTTAGTAATGGTAAGTTTTATTTTTAATACTTTATTGATAGCATTGTATTTTAGTCCACTTTTTGTTGTTATATTCTTAATTCTTTTTCAAAAAATACATTAAAAAAAATAAAAAAACAAGGAAATATGCCAAGGTAGATAGAGAGGAAAGGAAGAAAAAATGATAAATGTTTGCAGGTGAGCTTATTTTTTACGCCGTTGGATTGTAAATTCAGTTTCAAGAATGTACCCTAGTTGTTAACCGAGTTATTTTATGCTGTTTACGGTTAATAGCTAACATTTTAGACCTAGTTATGAGTGGTTAACATAGAAATTTAATTAGATATAGACTTTATTTTCTGGAAAAAATATTTAACCTATGGAATAATTTAAATTCTAAAATTTTAAGTGAAAAGTAGTCTTAGTTCCTAGTATCATGTTTCTAAAAAGATATATTTCAAAATAAATTGTTAAATTTATTCTTACCTGCCTATGGTTTTCTATGGTTTTGTGTATGTAGCGCATCTTCCTTTGTTATCCAAGTATCTTAATTGGTTTTGAACCTGGCAGTGGAAGGTAAGAGTAGGCAATTGATATGTAAACCTAGTGTCTATAAAATCAGATGAGGTAAGTGGAGTTTTAAAGTACGTGAGACCTGATCTGCAGTGATCAAGGCAGAATCAGGGCAGCTGAACCAGAAAGTCAGAGAGTTGACATGTTGCCAATAAATGAAGCACTGTATAATTACAAATAATAATTGGAATCAAGGAAAATGAAGGATAGATGAATCGGCTAAATAAGTTATCTATCCATAGTTACATGACTAACTTAAAATAGTCAAAAATCATCTTCAAGAGGATTTAAAAATATAAAAATACTGTTAATCATGTATAAAATAAGTTACCCATTCATTGTTGTTCTTACTCATCTCTTTGTATTTATCAAGTGACTGAAAGTTTAGTAGCCTCAGTGTCACTGAAGGCTCACAGCATGACTCTACCAGGAGTCTTAAGTTTTGTAGCTTTTGGTTTTTTAAAAACTATTTCTTCACTGATTCTGATCTGCATCCTTTTTGATAGTTCAGAAGTTTATTGTTAAAAACATCAACACAGCACATTTTTATGTAATGAAGGGGCTCTTCCACACTCGGTGCTAATAAAATTCAAGGCAGAGTTAAATCTGTGCATGTGTTTGGGGAAAATGAAAATTCACATACTGTTTCATTTTTTAAAATACATAAGTAGAATCTATCTTATTTATAGACCTTATGTCAAAATTTGTTTTCTTTATCTTAGTTTATATTTTATAACAAAATTCTTTTTTATTATTAAAATTATGTAAGTTTATTGTAGAAAAATCTAGGAAATACGGAGACACAGAAATAGCAAACTCAGTCACTGCTAGTTCCACTACTTGAAATTAGCCAGTGTCAAGCTTCTGAGATAGATCCTTCTACTCTTTTTTATCCACATACAATTTTTTCACGCATATATGGAGTTTTCTTCATTTAGTATATTATGAACAATAGCATTTTCTACAACCAGAACATTAGTATTCTCACTCAGAATGTAAGCACAGATTTTTGAAATTCTTACTGCTCTTTATGTTTTCTGATATTCTTGTTATATTTTTCAACTTTTAAAATATCCTTCTCCATCCATTCTATCAAAACAGTTATATTTTGTACATCTAAGTTACTAAAGTCATAAAACAATCTAGGTGTTACAACGAGCATTTAAGAAATGAAATTACACCCCTATTCTAAGAAAAATCTTCAGTATAATTAAATTGAAATTGAGATGACAGTTTAACTTTTAAGAAGAATCTTAAGAATCTTTGTTGTTTTTGGACTCTGGGGCAAACAGATTAAGATTCTTCCCTAAGGACATCTTTAGTTTTTACTCTAGATCCATAAAAAGCACTGTTAACCTATAAAATGTACTTTTTTCACGTGTGACTTTGTTGACAGACTGAAACCACTTAAAAAACACAAGTCTACCCAGTGTGTAAAACTGAGGACATGACCAGTAGCATTAAAGATTTGTTTAGTAGCTGTGAGAAGGTAAAACTGTGAGAGAAATTTTCAAGGGCAGGTTTTCATAATGTAAACAAAGTGACAGTGACCTGATTTTTCTTCCTAGCCAGTCCTATGCCTGTTTCTTAAGTTACTAAGACCAATTATTAAGATAGAAGGGGAGGACTTTAGGGTGGGGGTGGGGGTTGGCGGAGATATGACAACAAAGGAGTTACTGTTACTACAGAAGTCAGAGGAAATCTGCACAGCCAAAAAGGCTTAATACAGTGTTGCTTTGAATGGCTTTGACTGACCTGCACTGATAAAAAGGAGTGAGACTGAAACTTTACAGTAATAGTTGAGCTGAAAGTAGAGTAGGATTAGAACAGGCAGTTGTTACAAACCAAATACTTTATATACCTATCTCTTTTAGTCTTTAGAGCATAACAGTAGGTTCAGTGACAGACTGAAATAGTTTTTCATTCCTGCTAGAGTGCTGTAAATGAAGATAGCTGAATACTAGCTAAGAAACAATAAAAGATCTAAACTTCAAATTATCTTAATATCTTCAGTGGGGTTTATTGTGTATTTTGTTCTTAATTAGAAGGGAATCAAGCAATAGTTTCAAATGATATGCTGTTCATAATAGGTAAAGAAAATGGTTAAAAGTACTGTGACAGCAATATTAAAAGAAATCTTAAGAAAATGAATGCTGCCAACTCAATCACAATTGTACACCTGTTTAAACTTTTTCCTGTTTGCACATACATGTGTTTTTACTTATTGTAATTATAACAATATAGTTTTTCACTTAATTTCAAACATTTTCCTTTGTTACTTAATTTTTGTAAGGGCTTCAGGGAATATACTTTTTTGGGGGGAATAGACATTTAAAATAGAAATCAATTTAATACTTGATTTATAGAATTTTATAATAATGAATGGATAACTGTAAGTTTCGAGTTGAGAACTATTTTTTAAAACACCCAGGAAATAAAAGGCAGGAAATACATTCCTTTTTCCAGTTCCACTTCCCATTTAATCAATTTACCATTTGGTGGCTATCTTTCTAAAGATTGGGAATGGATATTGTTATAGCATGTGATAAAATGCCATGAACAAATAGTCACAAATATCCTATCGAGTAATTAAAACACACACACACATTTATATCTAAAATACTTGCAAATTCGTTTTAATTTTTAACACATGATAGTAGGGAATGAAACGGCTACCTCACCATTGTAACTGCATGATAGATAAAATTGTAAAGTTCCTCTCTTCAAAAAGGTAATCAATAAATATTTTTGAATAAATGAATGAGTCTTCATTGAGGTTTTTTGTGCACCTAGAATAAAGTAAATGGAATTATTGAATAGTTGAAGAAGATCTCCAAGTAGCCAAACTACCTGTAATGCTATTAGTGCTTTGTGATATGCTAAGTACCTCATTACTTGAAGTATTTAGGATTACTTTTGTGTAAACATCTTTCAGTGATGCCTGTATTAGATGTGAACATATAGATTTATAGTAGGCTATAGTTATATAAAATATCAACCAAAATAGTTGTTAAATAGTTCTTTGTTTCTCCCATATCTTATCAATCATTAAACCAGGAAATGTTTAAGGATTGGAGTTTCTTATTAGGTTAGTGAGAGCATTAAGTGTCTCATGGAACACTATTCTGTGAGATACTCTAGGGAAAAGATTTTGGATCATATTCAAACTCATTCTCCATTCTATATTCCCGGATATTTATAATATATATTAATATACTGGAATTGCTGAAGAAGTTCTGTAAAGAAACCTATTTTAACTTGGTTTAACACTCAGTGTTCCAAATATATTTGAAAAGGGTACCCCTTTTTCCAGTTATACCTATTATCCTGGAAAACCAGTGTTTCACAGAAGTGGTGTTCTGTAGACCAGAATGAATTTGGACCAACATGATCCTGAGACAAATAGGAATCTCAAGGAACATGTCTTAGGTAGTTCCTTAAATTCTGCATGGTCCAGAGATTCTCTAGACTGGGAATGACCACAGTCTTAGAACCAAACCACTTGAATTCCATATTCTCTCACTCCCTTACCGCTCTTTTCTCCGTCAGGGTACATCACCCTCTAGCTCTGCTGATTCTCTCCTATACACCTGACTTGACTTCCTTTCCTTTCCTTTCTAAAGAAATGGGGCCTATTTAGAATAGCGTCAGGTTTTTTCTTGAGCCCTTAATGTGTGTCATATCTTATGCTAGGCACTGGGGATACAGCAGTGAACGAATCAGACATGACATTATTATTGTGTTCTCTCTCTTCTTTGCTTCATCCATGAGGGAAAACCCCAAATTCTTAATGTACCAAAGCTTAACTTTCCAGCACTCAGAGCTCTCTAGGTCCTGGGTTTGGAAGCAGCTCAAGGACCCTTTAGGTTAGTGGCTGAAAGGGACACAGAAAGGAACTTGTTGACTACATGACAAAGAAAAAGGGCTTCTGTTATAGGCTGTAGTGGGAGAAGCAGCACAAGGAAGTGTTGGGAGTCAAATCATTATTTTTGTTTTTAGTGTATGGGCCAGAGGATTAAATTTGGTGTCTTATCAAGGAAAACTGTCAACACTGATGCTAAATCACTGGAGAACTTTCAGAGTGAGGAGAAATAAAGCTGAGAATTGGTTGGACTAGGTTAAAGATCAATGTTTATTATAGTCATTTGTATGAATTGTTTAGTTTTACAACAGCATTAGGTGTGTTCAGCTTTCATGATTTGTTGATTCTGTTGGCAAGGTCATCGGCTAATAGATAATTGGATTTTTAGAGCTTAAAAGGACCTCGTAAAGATTATGTGCATCATTTGCTCACAACCTAAAAATTTAGAGAAGCCTAGAGTTTCTGGGTGTGGTAATGTTATTGGGTTTTTACTTTGGATTTTTCTCATATCTTTCTGGAGATTCATGCTTAAGTCTATACCACTATTATATTCACAGCATTTTGTTAAGCTTTCAAGGAGGTGTAGATTCAGAAAGAATTGGAAATTAAAATATATATATATTCCTGATACAGAACCTTTGAGGGAGATGCAAATGTGTTTTGAATGTTAAATTTACTTAGATTTAAAAATACATATCTTCAAGCAAAGTTGCCATGACAACCTTTCTTAATGTGTGTATAAATTTTATGTCTGTCTCTTTGAGATTTTCATCTTTTCCAATACAGGGTTTAATCACAAGAATTGGTCACTGTGGTATATTTCTATCTGCATGGTGCCTTATGGGAATTATATAATTTGAGGAAATGCAAATCAAGCAATAGGACAGTTCTATAGCATAGTGGTTCCACCAAAATAAATGTCATCTGGCTCTCTCCATGATCAAGAGATTGATCTGGTTTCAAACCCAAAATGAAATTTTAGATAGAACCATGAGTCTGTTCTGAGTTTCTGGGGTTTTTTGTTTGTTTGGTTGGTTGGTTTTGTTTTCTTATTAAGAAGACTTATAGGAGAGCCCTATAGGAGGAAGTTTGGGAAATTCTGGACCAAATCTTTTGGTCAGCCCCGAACTGACCCAGCCTACCTGGGATCATCTAAATCTCATCTCTAGGTCATCTCTTCCTCCCCTCCCCTCCCCTCCCCACCCCTCTTCTCTCTCCTCCCCCCCTCTCCTCTCCTTTCCTCCTCTCCTCTTCCTCTCCCTTCTCCCCTCCTCCCCCCTCCCCTCCCATCTCCCATCTCATATCTCCATCTCATATCTCCGTCTCATCTTCTCTACAATGGCCAGGCATGTGGACAGAGACACCCCAATCCAGCAATGGTAGAGAGAGACCATTATCAGACCACTTCCTTTTACCATACTTCAGATCCCCTTGTCTACCAAGCTCTGTTTTGCACATCAAGGGCCACGAGAAAGGTAGTAGGATTTGGGAAATCCAAAGTTTACTAGGAAGGAACTCTCTCCTTAATTCTGGAAAGAGAATTTATTTAGCAGTGGAAGAAGGAGATAGTCATTGGTACCTTTTAATAACAGTACCTAGGACTTTTACTCAAGAACTCTTAACATGGGTGCTTGAAATTTTGAGATGCTTGTTAAAGAACTCTGTTTTATATTTTAGTTCCTCTGTGATAGTTTTAAAAAATTAATGTTTTATAATTAAGAACACCTGAAGACAGTTAGCTAATTGAGGTCAGATGTATGCTCTATTATCTTGATTTACTTTAGTTTTAATAGATTTTGTAATGTTATGCTACATTTAAAAGAATCCATGGATATTTTCTAATCCTACCCCCTTATATAAGGGAAATTCATGTTGAAAGAGGTCATTTTGTATGGGAATTTAATCAGGCTCATACAGATTTTTTTTAAACTTGTTCAAAATGTGATTTAGTTTCATCTTATTCTCTGAAGGAAGAATTTAAAGATAAGGCCCTCCTAAGCAAAAAGAACCTACTAAATTAGCATACTATGTTATTGATAACTGAAATAGGATAATAGTGTCCTAAAAACAAACACTTGAAAAAGATGTCACACAGTCTATGCTATGATTTTAATAAAGTTTTTTGAGTTTAAGAGGCACAATGAGGGCTGACTAAGTAATTTGTGGAGCCTGGTGCAAAATGAACATATGGGGCCTTGGCCACGGTCACCAACTCTCTGCTAATGCAGTCCTGTTACTGCCTCGGGCAGAAGGCAGCAGTGTGTCACCAGCGGCAGTGGGAAGAGAAAGACCAGGTGGGTTGCAAGGAACAGAGTGCAGGTCACTGAGAACCAGTGTGGGAGGCAAGAACATAGGCTCCAAGCCCCCAGTGTGTGCTCCATGGTCCCATTGGACTTCACTTACAAAACACAAATTCAAAAACAAGATATTTTAAGAATTTTGCTATGTTGCCCTCAAAGCATTCATCTTCTAGTATAGGGCCCTTCTGAGCAGCGGGGTTCTGTGGGTCTGCACTGGTTGTAGCCCATGAAGCTGGCTGGCCCTTGGACACATCTGACCTTACGTGACTTGGTCCTATGACTCAGTGGTTTTTGAGGGCTATACTTCTTGGTTGTATGCTAGTTGTCCTTGTAAACCTTATGTTTTGTTTATGATTTATCATTGAGTGATTTAAACCTCTCTGGAATGTCTTAAAATTATTTACAAAATAGCCTGTGAATAGATTCAAACCCAAGAAAAGCAATTTGATTGTATACATATTTATTAAAGTTGAACAAGTGCTTTAGTTCACTAAAAATTTCATCTTAGACATCATCATGCTGATGGTGTTGTAGCCGCTAGCCCCCGAAAGACACACGGACCACCAGAAATCAGTGAGTTATAGGAAACACGCTCTTTATTCAGCCAGCTGGGTCTGCCAGGGGTACGCAGACCCCAAATTAAGCAGCCCCGAAATGTAGAGGTACAGAGTTTTTAAGCCCTAAATCCCATTCCTCATTCTGTCTTAAACACAATGGTCTATTTTTCTCTTATTCACTACCTGTCAACTCACAGGTCAGGTGTGCAAGCGGGGGTGCAGAAGGAGAAAGCTTATTGTTAGAATGTTATGTTCCCATGGGTGATAGCCTATGTTCCCATGGGCAATAGCCAAGCAGTAATTTTCCAGCCAGCACAATGGAACACTTATTTTCCTGTATTTTAATAAAATTGGCCAAAGATTTTTCCGCAGGAAGGTAAAATGGTATTTTTCCCTGAAACATCATAAAATCCTATGAAATATTTCAGTGATATGAGTTATTCACTTATTCATCTGGGTAGATATTTAGGTAATAGAAGTTGCTAACAGAAATCTGTGAGAAATATATTGTTAATTCCTGTGGAGGAGGAATGAAGAAATCCTACTAATGTATTTTAAGTGTAGTTAAATTCAGTGTTCCCTGCCATTTTGAAATATCAAAATTATTCTGTCCTCCTTTCCAAGAGGCTACATAAAATTACTTCTTCCTATTAACCTTTTCTACATTGCATTTCATCAATACACCAATCAGTGCTCAAGAATATCCTTATTTTCATCAATCTTGTACTTACTACACAAGTGAAAGTTATACCATACACTATGGTGTTTAGTTAGCAATCTTGTCAAAGTATAACCTTTTGCAATATTACAGAAACTGACAAGAAACATATTGTTATAAAAAAGTGGGCAGCTTTGGAAATCATACATGCTGTAGGTAAGTTAATATTCAGCATACAGGTACTAATGGTATTAAAGCATAGTAAGAAATAAATTATGAATAATTTCATATTTACAGTGTTTACTCATGGTTTTATTTAAAAAAAATTTTTTCCCCACAGGGAAGGGAGTTATTTTGGTGTGACTCACAAGAAATCATTACAGAATAATAAGTACTTAAATATAATCCTGCCAGGTTGTATCTTGAGTATATGGTATTTCTTCTCTTTATAAAAGTAATTTCTTGTTGAAAAAATGCTTTTTATTGGGTATTGGATAGTATGAGATTATTGATTTTGTTGGGTATGCTCACAATATCGTGGTTATATAACAAAATGTCCTTATTTTTTAGAGATATATTCTAAAGTAGAGTTTAAATGTCATGATTACTATAATTTTAAAATTCTTTAACAATACTATGAGAAGGTAAAATAGCTATTGTTATAGCTAATGAGTATTTGTGTATTCATTATACCATTCTCCATATTGTATGTTTGTAATTTCCATAATAAAGGGACTAAAAATTAACTTATTTCTTAAAAATGTGTATTCATACAGCTATAACCCATGGAATGCTCTATTGTACAGTAATGCTTTTTTAAACAAATAGTGTGGCACATTTTTATCCATTAAATAAATATTCCTAAAACTTAGACCAAAGTTTATATCACTAAAACTGAAACCAAAGTTTCAGATGATAAAACTTGCCTAAAAACATAGAACTTAGATTCCATCCATTTGGATCATATACAGAACACTGGTTTCAAAGATTTAGTATGTTCAAAATATATACACTTGATTTTAAAATTTACCGATTATCTTAAACCTGATTAAAACTCAAACGTGTATAAATACTATGAAAATATTAAACACTGATAATTATTTTTCTTGTTTTAGGTGAGAATGGAAACTCAGTTAACCATGTCATTATTTGAATAAAAAACTCTGCTTGCATTTCTCCTGAGTATTGTGTGATATCTCTAATAGGGAACTTAATTGCACAAAAAGGAATTATTTTAAATTTAATTGAAAGATATACTCCTACATTTTCATTCATCCAATATATATGTATATATAAAATTATATACATATATATGTCCAATTTAGTATTGCCTGATAAAATCATATAGCAGCCAGAAAACTGGTTTTGAAATTCTCAAGGTAAAAAAGGAAAACTGTCCAAAGTATCTTCATGAAGAAGAAAGACATTAAGAGTTTCTTATTTAATAAGTTTCCAAACATTTAATGTATAACCAAGAAAAGGGATATTATAGAAACTACCATTGTATGGATATGAAACAGCTGGTATTTAGGTACCATCTGCTATTCATTAACAAATTTTAAAAATGTATGAGAAAATACAGTAGCATTAACTACTACTTGACACTCTTACTAAGGATACTAAAGTTGATAGGTTGATGTCATTTAAAAGAGAGACTGAAAATTTGAGGGCAAAGAGTTGATGAAAACAATGTTTATGAATAATTAGCACATCAATGGTGTGCAGGTAGAATCTGAGAGGAAAGTCTGGAGTGAGTGGGTATGTCTTCTAGATGTTGTAAAACAAACAACATAAACAATTCAGTTATGCAACATTTCTTTAGGACCCACACTATCAGGCTTTATATTATGTACTTTATATTACTTTCCTCATTTAATAGAGTTACTAGCATGATATATATACATCAGAGGAATTCCACATAGTGCATTTTTATTTCAGCAGAAGAATGACACTTTCTCACTAGTCTTGTGGCTATGATGATGAAATGTTGGATAACTGTGCCTAAGGTACATTCACAACTGGCCAAATTTAAGATATTGATAGTGGCCTTGACTTGTTCAACATTCTTATTCAAATTTGGGACAAAGCTAAGATATAATTTACTTGAAATAAATATAAAGAACTGCAATTAGATTTTTTAAAAAAATCAACTGGGTCGGGCCTGAGTAGTATTTGGATGGGAGACCACCTAGGAAGACCAGGTGCTGTCCGTGTAAAAAAGTTAAAATTAAAAAAAAAAAAAAGGATTATAAACTGACAAGGTCCTTGCCATCTGAGGTCAGCCAAGGGCTGCCTCACCTAAAAAAAAAATAAATTAAAAAAGTCTACAGCCATGCCACCCTGAACAAGCCCGATCCTGTCTGATCTCCTAAGCTAAGCAGGGGCAGGCCTGGTTAGTACTTGGATGGGAGACCACCTAGGACGACTAGGAGCTGTAGGCGTTTAAAAAAAAAAAAAAAGGGATTATAAGATGACAAGTTTCTTGCAATCCGTGAGGTCAACCAAAGGTTGCCTCGCCTGAAAAGAAATAAAATAAAATAAAAAATAAATAAAAATCAACTGTATTTGGCATGACTGGGTTAATATGTAAAAAAGTATAGGAAGTTTTAATGCTTACTTTGAATCAAGCTGATGATAAAACTGCTTAAAAATGTTATCTTGGGCTGCATTAATAAAAGTATTCTCTCCGATTTGGGGAGACCATACTTGAAAAATAATACATGTTCATTTTAGAAAATTAAGATGAGCAAAAACAAAACACTCCACAATTCACCACTCAGATAATATATACACATGATATATGTATTTTTATAGATCTTGTGGTTTGTCTTCCCTTTTGCTTATATTGTCTTGGTGGCAGCAGAAGTGTCTATCCATGTCCTTGGGTCTTTAGATTCTGCTGAGTGTTAAAGCTCCCCTCTTAGTGGAGATTCCCAGCTGCCAGAAATTGGAATCACATACCATCTGAGCCAGGGCAGTTTCATCTGCATCACCTGGACACTCATTAGAAATAGGGCTATGCATCTGAATCAGAAATTCGGGGGGTGGAACCTAGCAGTCCACTCCTCATTTCCAAAACCCTCCTGGTAATTCCATTCCACAGTGAAGTTTGAGAACTGACCTGAGTTTAACCTTTTGATTTCTCAGATGTGAAAGCCAAAATCCAAAGAGGTTTTCAAAATTAATTTGAGAAAGTACTAGAATCTTCACGCAGTGATTCAAGGTGACAAATTATCCCACAAGATTTGTTTTTTGAGGTAATTGTTAAGCAGTATTTGAAAGAATGTTAGGCTTTATCTATGTTTTATTCACTTGATTATTCATAAGTGTCTTATTCCCCAAAGCAAATTTGTGTGCCATTTAAGTACCCCATTCCATCACTACTGCTCTCTAATGAATCTCTGGAGAGTGACCCTACAGCTTTCATTTTTAATAAGCTCCTCACACTTAAGTTTGAGAACCACTAACACAGAAGAGGTTTAAAGTGGTTAAGAATAAAACTAGTTAGACTGGATCAACGTCTTTTAATTTGGTTCCACGGTGAAAACTCAACAATTTGCTAATGTTTTTCATAAACCAATATAATATCAGAGATTGCTCCAGAAATTTGTAATGGCATGGCATTAAAATATTTTGAGAAAGAATAATGTAGTTTCCTTATCATCTGGGAACAAAAGGGATCACTGTAAGAGGAACAAGATCACAAAAGCAAGAACTAGAGTTGAAATCATGGATCCTGTTCTACACTACGGATGTAGTCAGCTTTGACTTTCCATAGTATAAGTAAAGGTCATCGACTTCATCTCAGCAGTTGTCAGGAATTTCAGTTTTTTAAGATTACATTGTGTGGAAGAATAGATTCAGGAAAAAAAGATACAGCATCTGGGAATAAACTGCAAAATCAAAATGATCTACCTTGAATTTTTGTGGCATATAACGTTTTTCCAGATGCTTTTACATAAACTTTAATTTTATCCATATGACAGCCCTGTGAGAAAGGAAATTAGTACCAATAATACCGTTTTCGAAACTACTGAATCCACGAAGAAACGACAGCGAAGTTGACAGAACTAGGGAAATGAAAGAAAAAGTTGTCCGTGAGAAAGGGAGTCAAAGGAAGAGAGAGAGAAAAAGCTGAGGTCCAGGTTAGCACAGAGGCTAACCTGGCGGGGGAAAACAGCTTTAGCGGGCAAATAAGTTGGGGGGTGGGGAGTGGGGGAGCCGAAGTGCGAGAAATCTAGGATTAGAAAATTGGAATTTACTTATCTGTCCCAAAGAAGATGGATGAGTTCAAAAGATGAGGAGAAAAATGATGAGGAGAAAAATGAAAAGTAAGGCGGCACTTAAAGCTGCACAGAAGTTTTGTGGACTGACATTATCCCTCGGGCCAGTGACCACAGCGCTCGGCCACAGGTTGAGAATAAAGCCGAGGTAGTCGCGGAGGGCGCACGCGAGAGGACAGCGGGGCCCGGCGGCGCGTTCACGTCAGACGAACAAAGGCCGGCGGGGGACTTCCCGAGCCACGCAACCTGTGGGGTCCGAAGGGTTAACCGCGCGTCCGACTCCCGCGCGCATCCCCACTCCAGTCGTCGCTAGGAGACGCCGGAAGTGGGGGAGGGGCGGGCTGGGCGGCCGAGGGTGGGAATCTTTTTCAGGCGCCCGGGGGCGGAGAGAGACGAGCGCGCGTGCGCGCCCCCGGCCGGCTGTCGCCGCGGTGACCGTCCTCGGAGTCCGTCGGCTCGCGCCCCGCCCCCGTTCCTGCTGCCCCCTCCCCTGTAGTGCGCGGAGGGGTGTTTCTCGCTCCTCCCGAGTTGCCGCTGGCGTCGCTGCTCCTCCTCTCCCAGCGTTGGGTTTCCCTGGCGCTGCTGCCGCCGCTACCTCTGCGGTCTGCATGAGGAGGAGGAGGATGTGAAGATGGCGGAGCTGCAGATGCTGCTGGAGGAGGAAATCCCGGGGGGCCGCCGGGCCCTCTTCGACAGTTACACGAATCTGGAGCGAGTGGCCGATTACTGCGAGAACAACTACATCCAGGTGCGACGCATCTCCTGGCCTGGGCGCGCGGGGCCTGGGGCTGGCGAGCGGCGCGTGGGGGACCCCCGGGCCTGCGGGGGGCGTAGGGGAGCGGGGCCGAAGCCGCGGCGGGGACACGGCCCAGCTGAGCCCGCGGTGGGTAGGGGGAGGAGCAGGGTGGGTGAATGGGTGAGATTCCTCCGGTTGGAGGAAATTGTAGCCTTCAAACATTTTTAAAAGCCATGAATCAGTCCATAGTGCGGTGTATGTGTGGTGTCCCCGCCTCTTCGCTTCTCCTGCCCTAGGTCGCCCCCGCATTTGCTGCCAGTCAATTTTCGGGATGGCGGCGGAGGCGGAGAGTGGCATTTTCTTTTTGACAGAATCCTGCTCTCCTATATGGCAGGTGTGTTAGGGCGATTGATGGGGCACCCCCTCCCCCAAAGCTCTGGAGGATTTTTCAGGGGCTATGTTATCGCAAAGTGAAGTGTCTCGGTTTTCTATTCATATGAATGCCTCGAGACTGTTTTTTGTTGTTGTTTGTGGGTTGTTTTTTTTTTGCTTGCTTGTCTTTTAGGTTCTAGCCAGGGATACAGTAAAAGAGCAGTTGTCTCTTGTTGGAAGTTATTGCTATTTTCCTCCCTTGGAGACTGAGAAACTGTATGATAAGCTTATCCCGCCCCCATCCCATTAGAATGGGTAATTTATTTTCCTGTGGGAAAAAGAATTGTGACTATTTTTCAGAGTCAATTAGGAAATGATCCTCATGGTTTAATTTTTCCCGTGATGGTTGGTTTGGCACAGGGACTCATAGTGGTAGCGATGTGTATGTATGGAGGAGGAGGATACTGGGTGAGACGAGATTTAGCTGCATTCGGATGAAGCAAGAGTCTAGATTTTTAAAAATTATTTAAAAATTACTTGAAAGACTAGGTTAAAGCTCACAGTTTGCAAATTCAGCATCTTTTGTTTTCTTTATGGCTGATTCTGAATTACATTTTTTTTTCTTCCCAATTAAATTCTCTTGAGACAAAGGTGGAAATGGAAAAAGTATGTTAAATTGTTCTTGACCGTAGTCTTTTTTAACCTGTTCTCATCTCTCTTTCTCCTGGCATCCTTCTTATTAACATTAGCTATATTGGGAAGCATTCTCAAGTCAGTATAAAATTTTTAAAAGTGTTAAAATTTATAGATTCATAAGTTTTGTAAGGATTGCATGGTTAATCAAGGATTAGGTATTGTGAGATTTTACTTGATTAGACATATATTGACCTCTGTATTATCGTGTAGGAAATATTTGTGTTGGAGAATGAACCAGACGGAATCCAAGGCTTTTAGAGGCAGTTGAAAGTATGGCTAGAAGGAAAAGAAAGAATATATCTTGGGTCAAAGATTCACAGAAAAATACAGTTGTCCATATTTGTAGGGTGCTTTACTGATGCTGAATGGGGTAGGAGAGATTTAAAGGTTCAGTTGCTCAATTTTCCACGAAATGTATTCAAAAGTCTTCTATGGCCTGGCAGAGTGTGTTAAAGGTTGATGAGATACACCTAGTGTCTACAGAATTCCACAGTGCAGTTAATAGGAGCAGCTGCATATAGGAGAGAGCAAATGAAAACCATGTAGTGTGTTAGTTTATACTGTGTAATGGACTGCAGGTGAGAAGGACTGAAAGAAGCTATGCTGTCTCAGGGAATTCACATTCTCTAGAAGAGGCAAATCTAAAGGACTAAAGTGATTCCATTGCCTTGTGCAGCGTATTACTGGAAAGAATTAAAGGTCAGAAGAGAAATTGAGGGTGTAAAAGTGATTGTCTTACATTTATTACCAGTAAGTAAAGAAACAGATTTGTCTCTCTTTGGAAGGTAATTTTTGTTGTATTTCAAGGTATAGTTCCTCTTAGATTACAGTTGTAACGTAAAGGTAAAAAAAGTATTTGGATTAATAAAGCTGACAGGTTAAAGGGATTGGCGATCGTTGTCTTTTTATATATTTTGTACATTTCCTCTAGTTGAAAAGAATGTTACTGCCACCATTTGTCTTAGCATTGGGACTCAAAATTTATTGTGGTGGCATTTTAAAATTCAGAATATAAATATTGATTAATAGAAATGGATTTGGCTTTTAAAATATTCGATTTAGCATCTAAAATAGATTTTACATTTCTACCTTTTAGATTATCATGTTTTATGATCCGGTGAGTATATTATTGGTTTTCTCTCCCAGATTCCAGCTCTTACATGATTTGTTTATAGTAAAGTTGATAAACAGAACATGGTGATAGTGATTTGTGCTGACTTAGCTGCACATTTGGCTGGCTTTCCTTGCAGTCCAAAGAACTGACCAGCAAAGGTTTTGATGCTGCCTGTGACCCTGCCATAGATGAAGTTAACTGGTGGGATCAGTGACCAGACGGTCAATTTAGCCTTATTATATAGCATTATACCCTAATATCCAGCTCAAGTTAACTAATCAAACACTCATTTTATCTTGTGGAAATATATAATTTTTGCTTGTAAAGCAGAAAAAGGACAGATTTGTTGATCATATGTAACAAAAGGTAAGGTTCTTTGCTCAGTGTTAAATAGCTGGTTTTATGCATAGGACTATCCAGAAATTAAGATAAATAAGAATATTCTAAATTTGGATTATGTTATATGAAATTGAGCAAAGGAGGGAAAATGATTGCACTGTCCTTCTGAAAACAATAGTACTGTTTAAATTTTCTGTCGTAAAAATATCCTTCCGATATATTATCCCCAGTAGGAGTGGTCAGACATTGCCAGTATGAACCTACACACAAAACCTACAGATAGAGCAGAGCAGGGTTGTAAGTAGTTTTCCAGGTTACTAACGTAGGTAACATTAGAAACTTAAAAATCATCTTTAGTAAAAATTTAGATGATTTTTGTTTTATTATTTCAACCTGTAGAAAAAAAGTCAAAGTATTTTTCTAAAATGTGATGATAATTATAACTACAACTTGCTGATGTTTACCAGATTAGTGTTCTTTATTTCTTGCCTATAAAAAAGAACTTAGTAATTGTTAAGAATTTTTTAAACTTTTTTTATTTTTCAATTACAGTTGACATACAATATTAGTTTCAGGTGTATAACATAGAATTAGACATTTATATAACTTATGAGGTGCTCACCTGATAAATCTAGTACCTGACACCATACATAATTATTACAATGTTATGGACTCTCTTGCTTATGCTATGGTTTACATCTCCATGACGATTTTGTAACTACCAATTTGTACCTCTCAGTTTCTTCACTCCTTCACCCATTCCCCTAACCCCCGTCTCATCCGGCAACCATCAAAATGTTTTCTATCTATGAATTTGTTTCTCTTTTCTTTGTTGGTTTATTTTGTTTTTTAGATTCCACATCTAAGTGAAATCGTATGGTATTTGTATTTCTCTGACTTATCTCACTGAGCAT
Organism: Pteropus medius; assembly: GCF_902729225.1. NCBI lineage: Eukaryota > Metazoa > Chordata > Mammalia > Chiroptera > Pteropodidae > Pteropus > Pteropus medius. Next base: position 11,299,401 of record NW_024351729.1, read on the forward strand.
AATCCCTCTAGGTTTATCCATGTTGTTGCAGAAGGAAATATTTCATTTTTTATGGCTGAGTGCTGTTCCACTGTATATATGTACAAGTTCTTTATTCATTCATCTATTGATGGACTCTTAGATTGCCTCCATATTTTGACTGCAGTATAAATAGTGCTGCAATGAACATATTTATGCATATGTCTTTTTGAATAAGTGTTTTGAGTTTTCTTTAGATAAATACCCAGAAGTGGAATTGCTGGGTCCTTCCTTGTCTCTTGTTATATATAGCCTTTATTTTAAAGTCTGTTTTTTCTAGTACAAATATTGCTATCCCAGCTTTTCGTTTGTTTCCATTTCGATGAAATATCTTTTTCTATCCCTTTACTTTCAGTCTGTGTATGTCTTTCAATCTAAAGTGAGTCTCTTGTAGGCAGCATATGTATGTCAGAGTCTTGTTTTCTTATCCATTCAGCCACCCTGTGTCTTTTGATTGGAGCATTTAATCTGTTCACATTTAGAGTAATGTTGATAGATATGTAGTTATTGTCATTTTATTATTTGTATTTTTGAATTTTTTTTTCTTAAAACAGCCCATTTAACATTTCTTGTAATACTGGTTTGGTGGCGATGAACAACTTTAGCTTTTTCTTTTCTGGGAAGCTTTTTATCTGTCTTTAAATTCTAAATATAGCGTCACTTGTAATTCCTTGCTTTTCATCACTTTGAATATTTTGTGTCAATCCTTCTGGCCTGTGAAGTTTCTGTTATGAAACTGGCTGACAGTCTTATGGGAGCTCCCTTGTAGATAACTGCTTTTCTCTTGCTGCTTTTAAAATCTCTCTTTGTCTTTAACCTTTGCCATTTTAATTATGATGTCTTGTTGTGGGCCTCTTTGGGACTCTCTGTGCTTCCTGGGCTTGTTATATCTATTTCCTTTGCCAGGTTAGGAAAGTTTTTTGTCATTATTTCTTTAAATAGGTTTTTAAGTTCTTACTCTCTTTCTGGTACCCCTATGATGTGAATGTTGTTACACTTAGTGTTGTCCCAGAGGCCCCTTAAATTATCCTCATTTTTTTTTTCTTGTTGCTGTTCTGATTGGGTGGGTTTTGCTACCTTATCTTCTAAATTGCTGATTCGATCCTCTACATTTAATCTATTGATTCCCTCTAATGTAGTCTTCATTTTGGTTATTGTAGTCTTCACTTCTGACTGGTTCGTTTTTATGTTTCCTATTTCCATTTTTTTGCTTCTTATTTCTTTGTTGAAGTTCTCACTGAGAGATCACTGAGCATCATTACAACCAGCATTTTGAATTCTGTATCTGGTAGGTTGCTTGTCTCCATTTTGTTTAATTCTTTTTCTTAAGCTTTGTTCTGATCTTTCATTTGGGCATGTTTCTTTGTCTCCTCATTTTGGCTGCCTCCCTGTGTTTGTTTTACATGTTAGGTAGAGCTGTAGAGCTGCTATGTCTCTTGATCTCAGAGTAGCTTTTTGTAATAGATGTTCTGTGATGCCCAGTGGTTCAGTCTCCCTGGTCACCTGAGTCAAGTGCTCCAGGTGTGCCCCTTGTGTGGGCAGTGTGTGCCCTTCTATTGTAGTTGAGCCTTGATTGCTATTGACATATCAGTGGAGGAATCGACCCTCGGGCTGATTGGTTGTGAGGACTGGCCATTACTACAGTGGAGGAGCTGTTGAGCAGGGATTAACCTTACAGAGCAGGATTCACTTTAGCGGGGCTTTAGTGCCTGCCGGGTCTGCCCTTTGGCTGTGTTGTTTGTGGAAGTCGTTAGGTGGTGCTCTGGCTGGTCTGAAGCTGGCCACTGGGTGTGTTGGTTCTGCGGCTTCTTAGGAGGGGCTCTGTTGCAGGCCAAGAAAGCTGCTGCCTGTGCCATGCCTGGGGATACTTGGTATGAGCTATAAAGTGATCTGCAGATGATTGCCACTTGTGCTGGGCTTGGAGGTGCTTGGGAGAGGCTAAGCTGCAAACTCAGGTTGGCTGCTCCTAGTGCCAGGCTTAGAGCTGTTTAGCAAGAGGTATGGGGCATGCCAAGGCCAAATGCTACTTGGTTGGGGTTCGTGAATCATTGAGAGATTTTAGAAGTGCAACAGCATGAGCCAAGACAGGCTGTTTGTATGGAAAAGCCACTGGAAATGGCTTGGGTGGGTCTGCAAGTTGGGGTCTCAAGGAATTACCAGGCATGGTGAAAATGTGTTAGCTATGTTGATGGAGACTCAGACATGGTGCTCATCTGCATGTGCAGGCTGGGTGGTTGGAGGGCTCAACAAAGGAGCAATGACTTATATCAGCACTGCTGTCTTGGAGACAGCACTTCTACCACCATTGCTGCCCCTCCAACCCTCTCCCTGAAGCCATACAATTCAATTTTTTCCTGTATGTCCCTGGCATCTTTCAAGCTGCTGCCCCAGTGCTGGAGTTCAGCGAGTGAGTCCATCAGTGAGTAAATGTATGCGTGGGTCCTTTAAGAGAATGCTTGGGACTCCAACAGCCCTCTCACGCAGCCACAATCTCCGCTGGTTTTCATAGCCAGAAATTCTGGGGATTTCTCTTCCTAGCCCTGGAACCTTGGGCTGGGGAGCCTGGTGTGGGGCTGGGACTCACTCCTCAAAGGAAGACCTCCACAGCTGAAATAGTTCTTTCAGTTTTTAACTGTCACATATGGGTGTGGACCCAGCCCATTCCACATCTCTGCCCCTCCTACCAGTTTTGAGGTGGCTTCTTCTCTATGCCTTTAGTTACAGGACTTCTGTTCAGCTAGACTTCAGACAATTCTCGATGGTGGTGGTCTGTAATTTTGAGGTGGTCATGGGAGGAGGCAAGCACAGAGTTTAAGCATTAAGGATTTTTTTTTTTTTTTTTGAGATACATGTAAAACTTATGTTTCTTTTTTTTCCCACTCATTAATATAAACATTGATGCCTAATCTAGGAAGTTTCCAGAAATTAAAAAAAATGTTTTAATTAACTTGGAATCTACATTTTTACAAATAGAACTTTATGATATGAGTTGCTTTAATATTTTGGTAGATGAAATAAATTTATTGTTAAGTAAATCTGAAAAACCAATTTGTTCATATTTACTTTTTTTATTGTTGCTTTTTGTGAGCAATAATTCACATAGATACATAGTAAAATTCCATTGTCCATTATTTGGATCAAGAGCAAAATCATCCAATAATATGGATTTGCTCAGAACGGAAATTACAAATTTACCTTAAAATTTTATCTGAATTATTTCTCTTGCATTTGAATAAGAGAGACATTAATAGCTTTATTTTGTTGGTTTTTTTTTTTTATCAGCAAGGATACTTCCAGAATTCTTTAAAAATTGCATGAAAAATTTATAAGGAGATTATAGAATCATGACTGTTACCAGTTTCATAAAAATTAATTATTAAAATGATGTAAGGATTTGAAATTTAGATTTAAAAAAATCATAGAATACATGATCATTATTGAAAAATTATTAGAAAATACAAATAGGTATTAAACTTAAAATTGTCTAATCATTTGAATACAGATTTGGTATTTATACTTTTAAGTCTGATATACACAATTGTACTATATATATATATATATTTTTTTTTTTTTTTTTTTTACAAAAATGGGTTCGTGTTCTATATCACCTGTCTTGCTTTAATAAGAAACTTTTATAGTGCTAGGCTTGACTTTTTTTTTATGGGTGTCATAGAGTATGAAGAAAGGAGGTTTGTGTTTATGTTTGAGTTCCGTTTGTTTTCACAAATAGAGGAATCTTAAAAGTACTAAGAATGATGAAGGAGAGAGAGGAAGTCATTTGAGAGTAGAAGTTTGAGGACTAATATTTACATCCTTTTCTATGACTTTTGTCTTTTACCTCCAGAGAGGAGTGAACCACATCGGTGGACATCAGGCTGAATTTGCCTCCATTGAGGTGATTTAGGTTATCAGGATTTGATCAATGTTTACAATTCTTAAAGGAACTAATCCTGAATTCCTAGCAGAGACATTTGGTGATTGGATTTTCAGTGAAAAAGACAAACAGTCACTATCAATACCTTTGACAGGATTGCAGACATAGACTTAATTATATACTGAGCCCTTTACTCTTTATAATTACAAAAAAATTAAACTTAAATTTAATACATTTTAAATTTAATTTTTAAATAATTTTATTATCCATGTACTTTCTACACTTTCTTCTCCAAGGTACTTAATTGGCCTCTTAATTCCCTTTATTGATCTAAGGATTTCAACTGCACTTCATTTGTTGCCCTACCTTGAAGAGCTTTTTAAATGGAAATTGCTTTTTACTCAAACAATTCATAAATTCTTCCTTTACTGTCTTCTTACCTTGGTATGATTAATATATGAATGTGTGATAGGTTTGCTTCATTCGGGATCCTCTTTCCTTTCCCAGAAAATGGTTTATAACCAAATTGATTTTCTCATGCGTAGAATATATAGTAGAGATATTTTGAGCATTAGAGCCTTTAGTGTTACTTTCCTTTTAAAATGCAAGGAATTTTGATAGCAGTAAGTGAGTAAATGTAATCTTTTGGTGGGTGAATGGAAGTATTTTGAAAATTATATTGGACTATTTGTAGACTTTTGATAGCTTGTGGTTGAATTTTTATGGGACTTACTAATAGATTGGCTTCACGAAGTACAACACCTCCTGCTTTGAATTTTTCGTTTCTTTTGTATTCCTTCTCCACATACATACAAAGCTTCTAGAGGCTAGAGTCGTATCTTAAATTTTTAATATCCTTCTATTAGGCACATGGTGTGCATATAGTAGACACTAATTAAACAGTTGCTGAATGTCAGAAATACATACTTGAATGTACTAGAGACTTTACACTGAATTATTTTATAGACTTGAATGTAATTACCTCTAAATTTCTTTTGCAGTTTTTTCCCCTTAGGTATCATAAGCAACATTCATACTCTAAACATTACTTAGAGTGCAGCTATGCAGTTATTACCTTGCAAAGAACAGAATTTTGCTTTTTATTTCTTCTTATATAAGTAATAGACTTTGATATAAAGATTTTGCACTACAAAACAGTTTACCTTGAATCATTTACAATGGATTTTTTTTCTCATTTGATTTTTAAAGTTAGGTTTATTGACGTATAATACATATATACTACAAATATACTTTACCCTTTTTTAGGGGTAAAGGTCTATTTATTTTGACAAACTTATACAGTTACATGACCAACACTACATAAAATTTTCTAGTTTTAGCCAAGGTGAATACAGCTATAAACATGCCAACAGGTGTTGATGGGACATATGTCTTTATCTCACTTGAGTAAATTTAAAGAATTGGCTCCACCATGGTACCCTGATGACATTGCATGTATATCCATGTAGAACACATAGGCAAGGCTTGAACTGCAGGTGATCTGAGTTGCCAAAGCATATTGTGATCCCCTTGGAATATGAGATTATGGGAGGTTTGTGAGGAGCTGCTACCAGGCCTTATCTTTCTCCTTTATTTACAAAAGAAGCTGTCTTGCTAGTTTCTCATCACCTCCTGGTTCTGATGAGATGAGGCTTCTGTTGTACCCTCTTGTTGTACTGCTGCAGGCTGTAAAACTTCAGCTGCAACATGGCATTGGCTCCTCAGCAACACAGTGGTATATCATCCATGTTGCAGTCATATGGCCCCTTTTGTTTTCGTGTCGCTCTGCACAAGAGTCTCAACTTTTGCTCCTCTTCCTTTTGCTCTTTATATAAATAGTAGACTTCCTGAATCTAATAAGGGCTTGTTGGGCTTGAGCAGAGCTGTCAGGTCTTGCATTATCTTTGCCTTGACAGTAAATATCTAACAGTGAGATTACTGGGTTATAGAAAGTGCCGAACTCTTTTCCAAAATGATAGTACTATATTACATTCCCACCAGCAAAGTTCTAGTTGCTCTCCATCCTCGTCAGCACTTGGTTTTGTTAGATTTTTAAATTTTAGCTATTTTAACATGTTAGTGATACCTCACTGGTTTTATTTTGCATTTTCCTAATGACTAATGATGTTAAGCATTTTTTCATGTGTTTTTTTGCCATCTGTATATCATCTTTGGTGAAGCTTGTTCAAATCTTTTGTCCATTTTTTATAGTTTTTTTTTTATTGTTGGGTTTTGAGAGTTCCTTATATATTCTGGATACAAATACTTAATAGGTATGTATTCTGTGAATATTTTCTCACAGCATGTGGCTTGTCTTTTTATTTTCATAGCGTCTTTCACAGAGCAGAAGTTTTTAATTTCGATGGAGTCCAGTGTATCAATTTTTTCTTTTCTTAGTTCATGTTTTTGATGAAGCTAAGAAATCTTTGTTTAATTGAAAGTCACAAAGATGTTTTCCTTTTTTTTTCTTCTAGAAATTTTGTAGTTTTTGATTTTACAGATAAGTGATCCATTTAGAATTTTTTCTACATGGTGTGAGAAGTATGGGTCCACAGGTGTTTTGTTTGTTTTTTGCAAATGACTGTTCAAGAACCATTTGTGGAAAAGACTCCTTTCTCCATTAAATTCCCTTGGCACTTTGGCTGAAAATTAATTGACCATATGTGTTTGGGTCTAGTTTGGACTCTATTTTGTCCCTTTGATCTGTGTGCGTATTTGCCCATACTATGCTATAGCTTTATATTAAGACTTAGGGTCAAGTAATCTGAATCGTTTACTCTGTTATCAGAATTATTTTGGTAGTCTAGGTCCTTTGCTTTTTCCATATATGTTTTGTTAATTTCTGCAATTCTGCTGGGATTTTGAATGGAATTGCATTTACTCTGTAGATCATTTTGGGGCAAATTGATATTTTGAAAATATGGAGTCTTCCAATCTGTGGACTTGATATTTTTCTATATTTAGGTCATCTTTGATGTTTCTTATCATTGTAGTCCTTAGAATACATACAAATTTTGCATATTTTGTTACATTTATCTCTAATTTTGTAATTTTTAGTGCCATGGTAAATAGTACTCTTTTTAAAAATTTGAGTTTCTCATTGTTCATTACTAGGATACCCAAAAAGGATTGACTTTTGTATATTGACCTTTTTTGTTCTGTGACCTTGCTAAATTTATATATCAAACATAGTAGTGTTTTTTGAAGATGCTTTTGGATTTTTTAAAACGTAGACAATTATGTCATCAGCAAATAAAGATGGTTTTATTTCTCGCTTTCCTTTTTTTTTCCCTTTTATTTCCCTTTCTTGCCTTTTGGCACTAGGACCTCCAATATGATGTTGAATAAAAGTGGTGAGAGCCTATGTCCATCACTTGTTCTCAGTCTTAGGAAAACAGCTAGTCTTCAACCATCAAGTATATTAGCTATAAGTTTTGTGTGGATGCTTTTTATCATGTTGGGGAAGTACTCTTTTATTCTTAGTTTGCTAAGACGATTTTTTAAGACTATGAATTGATGTTGCATTTTGTCTTATGCTTTTTTCCACATCTATTGAGGTTCATTTTACTTTTGGTCTGTTTATAAGGTGACTGTCATTGTTTGATTGTAAGATAGATTTTTTAAAAAATTGGCACTTACAGGAAGTTTGGTCTAACATCTAGAAATTTGCTGTAATGAGCAAGCTTTGTCAAACAGGCATATATTGTATATTGACTACTTTTTGTGAACTTTGCTATGTGCTATATTTGTGTTTGCAAAAGGACTTTATAAATGCTTATATCATTATTTAAAAAACCTTAAATTTCTTTTCATGTTGCGATAACTAAATAAGTTACAAAAACCCTGAAAATATGCGGGTTTTATTAATTTTGCTAATTAAATACTGTGACCAGGAAGTTACAGTACAATTATAATAACTATGTCGTAGGGTAATTGTGAAGTTTAAATGAGTTAATACAGCTAAAACAATACATCTTTAATCAAATCTAATACTCAGTTTTTAAGATACACCATTTATGTGCCCACTAAATTAATGAACATTATCTCTTAAACACTTAAAATACTGCCACTTGACACAGTGCATTTCGATTTGTTATGTTAAATATGAAGAACTGTTGGTCTTACAAAGATACACATTATATAAGTGTTTGCTATTACTACAATTATTATTTTTGTATATTGATGACTTAAATGTTTTGCCATCCTTTTACACTGCTCTTTTGGGGTATGTCTTTAACTGGGCCGTGTTTTAATTTTAAAATATTTTGATAGGATGAGATCTGACTGTATTTGAGGTTCAAAGGTGCTCTTATATGTGGTGCTAGCATTTTTTGCATACTAATTTCACATGTTCTATTGAACTACAATTGTATTATGGTAGCATTTTTCTAGTTAAACAGAATTTCAAAGCTTATATGACTAAAATGTATTATGTAAAGTTGTAGTTCACATTCGCAAACATTCAGTTATATTTTAATTTTCTAGAAATAGTGACATACTAGTTATAGATATCTTGGGTTCAAAGACTTTGTCCCAAAACTTAATTGCTTTAGGGTGAAATTTCTTAACTTTTTACATTTCATGCCCTATTATGATAAATATAAAAATCATTTTTATATTTGTCTTCATTTTTGAAAGGTAATTTTGTTGAGTATCGAATTCTTGGACAGTACTTTACTTTCAGTATTTTAAAGATGGTGCCTACTATTCTCTGGCTTACATGGTTTCAAATGAAAAATTCGTGTCATATTTATCTTTGTTCATTTGTTGGGTAATGCCTTATTTTTCTGGCTGCTTGGAAGATTTTCTATGACTTTTTTAAAGCAGTTTGATTTTGGTATGCATTGATATGGTTTTCCTGCTTCTCGTGTTCAAATTTCATTGTACTACTTTGAGCTGTGAATGTAGGGCTTTCATCAAATTTGGAAAATTTTTAATGCATTATTTTGTCAAATATTTTTTCTGTTGACTCTCCTCTCTATAGAGAACTTCAATAACCTATCATGCCACAGCTTGTTCCACAGCTTTTCATTAAAAATTTTTTTTCTCTGCTTTATTTTGGAGAAATTATGTTGTTATATCTTCAAGCTCATTGATCTTTTTTTGTAATGTCTTCTGTCATTAATTCTATTCGATTTATTCTTTGTCTCAGACATAGTTTTCATCTCTAGGAGTTAGATATTGGTCTTTTTATATTGTCCAGGCCTCTACTTAACTTTTTAAATGAATAAGATACAATTATAATAACTATTTTAATGCCTTTTTTGCTAATTTTAACATTTATGTCAGTTCAGATGGGTTTAATTGATTTTTCTCTTCATTATTGGTCATATTTTCTTCTTTACATGTCTGGTAATCTTTGAATACCTGTCACTGTGGTTATTACTTTATTGGGTGCTGAATCTTCTTTACATTCCTATAAACATTCTGGGCTTTGTTCGTATATACACTTAAGTTACTTGAAAACTGTTTGATCCTTTCGAGTCTTTTAAGATTTGTTTCGTGGGACCAGTGGAATGTTTAGGGCTAATTATTCCCCACTAATCTTAAGGCAAGAACTTTCTGCGAAGTCTAACAAGTGCCACATGGATTGGGGAAGTTTTCCATTTTGGTTGGTAGGAACATGTACTCTTTCCTATTCTGTATGAGCACTGGGCACTCTTCCTTTTAATCCTCTTGGGTGATTCTTTCTTCATCCTTGGGTAGTTTTCTCATATGCATGCACTGATTGATCAAGGTGGACATTATGCACATTCTCTGGATCTCTCTTTGCAACTTTCTGATACTTTTGATTTGTTAATTCTAATTGGCTTGGTCTTCTCAGCTTCTTAATTCCATCTCCTGAACTCCAGTGTCTGCCAACTGTACCAGTAATATCCTTTTTAGCAGAATATTTTTCTCCTTCCAATTCAGGATCCAGTTTGGGTTTTCTTATTGCACTTACTTGTCATGCCACGTTAGAATAGTTCCTTGGCTTTTCTATATTTTCATTACACTGACATTTGAAGAGCATATGCCAGTGTTTTCTTCTGTTTGCTTTTTCTTTTAGAATGTCCTTCCATTTGATTTGCTCTGAATGTTTACCTGTGATTTATATTTAGTTTATGCATTTTGCATATTTGACAGAAAAGTGATATGTTCTCAGTGCTGCGCATCATATTAGAAGCGTGTCCCATTATTGTTGGTGTTAAGTTCGACTGCTTGTTTTAAGTAGTGTTTGGCATATTTCCGTTATGTAAAGATAGCATTTTTCCTTTTTGTAATAATTACTTTTCTCATGTTTTCATATCCATTTATGGTTTTTGCCTGAAACAGTTATTTGTTTGGTGGCACCAGTGGAGTGTTTTAATTTAGGGCTAATTATGCTATGATGACTGTAAAATGATGATTTCCTAATGATATCTTATTTCTTGACATACTCATTTGTTATTTGGAAGGGAAAATGAGTGGGAATTGCATTTCTGTTTTAGCTGACCAGAATAGTGTAGAAGCATTGAGTTTTTCTGTAGCAACGTATTTTTCAGTTACTAGCTTCACGAGTATTCACTTCTAAGATGTGACACATATATTTTGGATGATGCACATTTACTTGGCATGATGAGTTCTACAATAGTAATGATGTGGCAATTTCCTGATCACAGCATATTGGTATGTTAGTAGTATGTATGGTAGTACTTTTCTCCTGTTAAGAGTCACAGTAGTTATTTTATGATTCTTCCTACTTCTCTGATTGTGTTAGAAGTATCTGTTCTTGGTGGGCCAATTCTGTGATTATGTTATGGACATGATACCTGGAGGCGAATCCTAAAGCTTAATCCTTTAGTAAATATTCAGTTCTCTGTATGAATTTCTCCAAGTGAGTGTAGCGCACTGGTTTATTTTTTTCCAGTTTTACTGGGATATAATTGACTTGTAATACTGTGTAACTTTAAGGTGTGATATATACTGTAGCAACTTTCAAGAATGTAGCACAGTAATTTAACCATGGCGTACATACATTCCCAGAATTTATTCACCTAATAACTGGAAATTTGTACTCTTTGACCAATATCTTTTCATTTCCCCCAACCCCCATCCCCTAACAACCACCATTGTACTCTCTTTTTCTAAAAGATTGACTTTTTAGGATTCATAATATGTAATAATATGATATCACATATTAAGTGATATCATAGAGTATTTGTCTGTCTTTGTCTGACTTATTTCTCTTAGCGTAATGCCCTCTAGGTCCATTCATGTTGTCGCAAATGGCAGGATTCCCTTCTTTCTCACAGTTGAATAATATTCCTCTGTTTGTGTGTGTGTATACACATATCACATATCATCTTTATTCATTCATCCAAAGATGGACCCTTAGGCTTCCATATCATCTTTATTCATTCATCCAAAGATGGACCCTTAGGCTTCCCTACTCACTGCAGCATTATTGTGAATAATGCTGCAGTGAGTATGGGAGTGCAAATACTTCTTTGAGATAGTGATTTCATTTCCTTTGGATATATACCCAGAAGTGGGATTGCTGGATCATATGGTAGTTCTGTTTTTAACTTTTTGAGGAACTTCCATCTTGTTTTCCATAATGGATGTACTAATTTACATTCCCACCAATAGTGCACAAGATTTCCCTTTTTCCACAACTGCGCCAACACTTGTTATCTCTTTTATTTTTATCTTTTCTGACAGGCATGAGGTGATATTTCATTGTGGTTTTGATTTGCATTTTCCTGATGGTTAGTGATATTGAGTACCTTTTCATGTACCTGTTGGTCATTTATATATCTTTGGAAAAATGTATATTCTCTTCCTCTGCCCATTTTTAAATCTATTTTTAACCTGGTTATTTGGGTTTTTTTGCTCTCAAGTTGTATGAGTTCCTTAAATATGTTAGATATTAACCCCTAATCAGATATATGATTTGCAAGTATTTTTTCTCATTCTTTCGGTTGCCTTTCATTTTGTTGATAGTTTATTTTGCTGTGTAGATTTTTATTTTGATATGTCTCACTTGTTTTTGCTTTTGTTGTTTGTGCTTTTGGTATCACATCCAAAAATAGTTGCCAAGACCAATGTCAAGGAGCTTTCCCCCACCCCTCTGTGTTTTCTCATGGGAATTTTATGATTTAAGGTCTTATGTTTAAGTCTCTAATCCATTTTGTGTTAATTTCTGTGAGTGATATAAAATAGGGGTCCATTTTCATTCTTCTGCATGTGATTATTCAGTTTTCTCAGCACCATTTATTACAGAGACTATCCTTTCTTCATTGAGCTCCACTGTCAAATATTAGTTGACTGTATAGGTGAGGGTTTATTTTTGTATATGAGTTTGTTCTATTGTGTGCCTTTTTTAAAAATGTGATTTTTTTTTATTATAGCTTTGTAAAGTAGTTTAAAATCATAAAATGTGATACCTTTATCCTTGTTCTTTCTCAAGATTTGCTATTCAAGGTCTTTTATGATTCCATATGAATTTTAGAATTGTTTTTTTTCTGTTTCTGTAAAAAATATGGCACTACTTTTTATGACTGAATTTTGACTGGTACACTTCTGGTCCCCAAGAAGGTTATTGAGCATACTACACACCATTTAATTGAATTTTCATTGTGGTTTTTTTCTTGCTTCTGCAAACGTTTTGGGTATTGAGAGAAACTATGATGCATTTAAATTTGTTCTTCACTACTGCTTATTTTTTATTATTGAGGTATAATTGACATACAATATTATGTTACTTCTGGTATACAATATAATGCTTAGATAGTTATATATATTGCAAAATTATTATCATACACATAATTACAGATTTTTTTCTTGTGAGAATTTCGAGATCTACTCAACTTTCATATATGCAATACAGTATTGTTAACTGTAGTTGTTATGCTGTATATTATGTCACTATGACTTATTTATGTGCTATTGCTTATTGAAACTCTCATATCTCTTGCCTTTAAATTAAGAGTATAGTGTCGTTTGATTTCTTTCATCTATATGGCAGAGGTACAGGAGCAGTTGAAAGGTTTTCAATGTCTTACCTAGCCTGCTGGAATTTCAAACTTGAATTTTTATTTACATTTTTGATCATCTGTACTTTAACATTTTTCCTCATTATAGATTCTTTTGTATATAGAAAAATATAAATTTGAAAAGAGGAGTAAATCTATAAATAATTGTTTCAGTGTTTGTAATTGTAGTTAAAATTATTTTGGAATTGTGGAGAAAACACAGATTCTCAAATGGCCTTATTTTGTTAGATTTCAGTTTAATATTTTCAGATTTTTGTTAATATAGAAAAGATTAAAGTCAAGAATTTAGAGGTATTTCTAATTTGCTATGTCTTAGAATGCCAGATGTTACTGTTGATTTATACCTTTCAAGATATTCCTTATATTTGATGCAGGACAGGGCATATCCCCCTGACTGGAGATTCAAGTCCTGTAAAGAAAGAGAGGGAGAGGGGAAGGGGAGAGAGGGAGAGAGGGCGAGAGATTGAGATTCAAGCACATGCCAGAGTCATAGTCAAAAGAAAGTTTATTAAAGAAGGGATAACACTCCATAGACAGAGTATGGTCTCCTCTCAGAGCAAGAAAATGAAACAGACAGACCGACAGAGACAGAGAGAGAGAGAGAGAGAGAATACTGGGAGGAAAATCAGACTGAAAGACAGATAAAAAGACTGACTGAAAGAAACAAAGACTCCCAAGAGTTTGGGGAATTCATTTTATATATCACTCTTAGTTTCTATGAATTATAGTTTAAAGACTTTTTTTTACCTATTTTCCTTTGATGGTATGCGTGAAAGATAAGGGTATTTAATGAGAAAGCCTGCTGGCAATCGCCAGCCTTTGATTTATAGGCACTCCTCCAACCCTGTGGTTTTTGCCTTAGGGACTGAATGTGGGGTAAGACTTGAAGACTCTGTTTCCCTTCGTGTATGGATAAATGGTTTGTTAATAATCCCAGCAGAATCTTCCTTTGTTCTCTAAGTTTCCTCAAGGTCTAACCATAGGGCTGATCGGCACATGGAAGGCTCTGAATATAGCTTGATTTAACATTTAGTTCTCACGCCTCCTCCCTCATTGCATTCATGGTAAAGCTTTGTGTTTAAGCTTTGTTTAGAATCTTACCTGGCAGCATAATGTTACCACCTTGCAGTTATAAAGGGTGTTGTGAATATTATTGTTCATTGAAAGAGAACTTGATCTTTAATGATAATTTTAAAAAAAAAAACCTCACTGTGCCAGTAATTGCTTTTAAGTAGTAAAAATGTATCCTAATGAAAAGCTAAAGAACAATATAATTTTTATAATTTTTTTAAAATAAGAGTTACTGTGATAAAAATTTGCTTGTACTGTAACTCTATATGGACTTTTCCAAGTAGGATTTCAGAATAATAAATTCTTTCCCAACTACTTAAATCTTTGGGAAATTTAGTGTTGCTGACTTGAACAAACCAGAGGAGTCTGCCAAATGCTATTTTTGTATTTGGCATCTTTTTCAGGTTTGTGCTAATAAAAATACTTTGTTATATCTTAGAGGAAAATATTTGGAGAAATAAGGAACTAGTAAGCACTGGTGACAGTATATTGTACCATGTTGCTGGCTGAATGAACACATCACTTATAAAAAGGAAAGTGAGAAATAATAATCTATATTTCAGGTTTATCCAAGATTGGAGCTGTATAATCATAAATACAACACATTTCTTCTTAATTCCTAGTTTTTGACTCCTATCTTCTTTTTTGCTGTCTTTGGTTAAGTTAAACCCACTCCCATTCCTCCCTTTTAGCTTACAGGGATATAACCTGTTCTTTTTCTTATTCCATCTTTGTTATCTTTTTTCAGTTAATATCTTGCCTTTGAGGGAAGTGTTACTGGCCTATAAAATTGGAAAAGATGAACTCACTTACTCTAGGGAGAGCAAATATAAAATAGTTAAACCTCTGGCAGGAAGTGTATTGTGAAGTGTCATTCTTTTATATTTTCATCTTCTACTCTTGCGGTATTAGCTTATAAAATTTATGCGATAGACCCTATATTTAGAGCCCTTGATTTTGCTACCTTGTTTTACACACTGTAGTAGATTTTTAAATTTATTCAGTCATTCATTTATAATTTGCTGAGCTTGATTTTGCCTTAATTTTGTGGTTTTCCTTTAAGTATTTTTTTTTCTCTTGAGTGTCAAATGGAGTTTTGCTCCTTAAATCATAATTAAGGTCTATTAAGATTGCCGCAAGGTTTGCATCATATACTTTTGTTGTTAGTTTGCTTGCAGGCACTGCATGTCACTCAGAGAGTAATGAGTCTTCTTCACATAGAAGGCAAAAAAGTGATAGGTTTGGTTCATGGCCAAACCAGTTGAATGGAAAGCTTTTTTTAGAATAAATATTAGATATAAACTTGAGTTCTGCAGTTCTACATCTGGTAATTCATTTTGTCAGCCTGCCTCCCCCTCTTCCCTCCGTCCCTCCCCTCTCCCCCTTTCCCCCTTCTACCCCTCTCTCCCTCTCTCTTTCATCTGAAAATGGGAAGGGTGATATCCTGACTCTTATTCAAGTTATATTATTAGATCGAAGGTGCACTAGTTTTCAACTAATATTTATTCTTTTGTGTGATATTCTGGTGACATAGAAAACTAAAAAGACATGAATAAACTGTGACTCCTGTTCTCAAGATGTATTTAGGCCTATAATCCTATAATGGAAATAAGACCAACTCCACTACACAGATAACCATAGCATTTCCTAAGTGGCATGATGAAGTTACTTCCCAAGGAAAAAGTGCAGTGGGAAGTGGAAGACCAGTTCAGTAGACATTTATTGACCTCAACCATGTGCTAGCCTTTCTGATCAGTTGAAAGAATAGACATAAATCAGACAATAGTCCCTGTTTTACACAGCTGGGAATAGATATTATATAAAGATTGAGGTGATACTTTTGAAATACTGTAGGTTTATTCTTAACAAACTGGGTTGTATAACGTCTAACTATTATACTTAGGTTTCCAATTGGGAAATTATAGATGCCTGTTACTGTATTTGGATAATGAGTTTTGGGTCTGGCAGTTTATATCAGGAGCATTCACATATAGGAGTTATTTTTTTGTAATGTTTTCAGAATTGTACAACTTGGATGCTTATTAGATATTTAGAATTTGGTCATGAACCAGATGATCATATATTAACATGAAAGAGAAAAGGTTTAGCAATTGCATCTTAAGTAAAAATAAATGTAATTAAGGTTCAGTATAGTACTTTCAAGTTTATTCGTTCCTGGTGAGTAAGTCTCCACATTAAACATGAAAAGTTCTTTAAAACTTAATTATTATTTTAATTGGTATGAAGCATGCAGGAGGTAATTAGCTTAAGAAGAATGGTTAAAAAAAATGTATAATTTACATACAAGCTTTTTATATGATGAAGTGACTGGAAGATTTTTTTTTGACATGCTTAATTATAAGTTTTGTGTTGACGGGATAATTAAAAGTTGTATGTTAGCAGATTTATGAGCAAAATTTAATTATGGTGAAACCTTAAGTTACTGGAAACTTCCTCAGTTTTTTAAACACAACAATAATTTAATATCACCCCATCTGGGTGAAGTAAAGAATTTCTTTTTGTTTTGAGAAATTAAAATTAAAAAACTTTTTTCCTGAACCATTTGGAAATAAGTCGCAGACCTGATGTCCCATCACTGCTAAACACTTCAATGTGTTTTTCCTACAAACAAGGATATTTCCTAATCACAAAACAACCAACAAAACCAGGATATAATATTGATATATTTTTACTATCAAATTCTCATATTCCCATTCGAGTTTTACCAACTGTCCTAATAATGTACTTTATTAAAAAAGAATCCAGTTCAGAAATATGTTGCATTTAGTTGTCATGACTCTTAGTCTCCTCTGGTCTGGAATACTTCCTTATTTTCTCATATTTCTTTGGTTTTCATGGTCATAATATTTTTGAAGATTATAGGCAGTTATTTTTAATAGTGTCTTTCAATGTTTGACCTTTCCTCTTGAATAGATTCAAGTTAATGTATTTTTGGCAGGAATATTACAGAAATGATGCTGTATTTATTTCCTGCTTCCTATCAAGTTGGTTTTGATTTCAGTTTATCCTGTTACCTATGATATTCATTTTCATCACTTGATTACAGTTGTATCTGACAGGTTTTTCCACTGGTGAAGTCATTCTTGAAATATTTCTCTTTGTAATTAATAAGTACTTGTGGGAATATATTCAATTTTTCACTCATTTTATTCATTGGGTTATAATCCATTTTTTACAGCTTTATTGAAATATAATAGGCAATATATTGCTCATATTTATGTTATACAATTCAGAGTTTTTTTAACTCTGAAAAAAACTATTGTATAGTTGGCATACAGTAATAATTTCAGTTGTATAGCATAGTTTAGAGATCTATATAACTCACAAAGTGATCACCCCACTAAATCTAGTACCTCTCTTCCCGCTTACATATTTATTACATTGTTGACTGTTTTCCCTATGCTGCACTTTATATCTCCATAACTATTTTGTAACTATCCATTTGTACTTCTTAATCCCTTTGCCCTTTTTCACCGACCCCCTCTTCCTATCTAGTAGCCCTCAAAATATTCTCTGTATCTATGAGTAGTTTCGTTTTTGTTGTTGTTTTTTATTTTGTTCTTTAGATTCCACATGTACGTGAAATCATGATATTTTCTTTATCTGACTTACTTCATTCAGTGCAATACCTACCCTCTAGGTCCATCATGGCAGTATCTTTTTGCATCCCCTTCCTTTTAGTCTGTGTGTGTCGTTTAATCTAAAGTGAGTCTCTTGTAGATAGCATATTTAGGGGTCTTGTTTTCTTATCCATTCAGCCACCATATCTTTTGGTTGGAGCACTTAATTCTTTTCCATTTGAAGTACTTGTTGATAGATACATAGTTATTATCATTCCTCATTTGTGTTTTTGATACCTGTTTTTTCTTCTTAAAGTTCCTTCAACATTTCCTGTAATATTGGCTTGGCGTTGATGAATACCTTTAGCTTTTTCTTTTTTCTTTTTTTTTTTTTTTTTTCCTGGGAAGCTCTTTATCTGTCCTTTGACTCTAAATGAAAGCTTTGCTAGACAAAATAATTTTAATTGTAGATCCTGGGTTTTCATCACTTTGAATATTTTGTGCCAAGCCCTTCTGTCCTGCAGTTTCTTTTGAGAAATCAGCTGCCAGTCTTATGGGTACTTCCTTGTACGTAACTAACTGCTTTTCTCTTGCTGTTTTTAAGATTCTCTCTTTGTATTTAACCTTTGGCATTTTAATCATGATGTGTCTTGGTGTGGGCCTCTCTGGTTTTACCTTTTTGGAATTCTCTGAGCTTTCTGGGGTTGTATGTCTATTTCCTGTACCAATGAGGGAAGTTTTCCATCTATATTTCATCAGGTAGGTTTTCAACTTCTTCTCCCTCTTCTCCTTCATGGATGTTCTACCCCTATGACATGGATGTTGTTAATATTTAATTTTGTCTCATAGGCTCCTTAAATTATTATCATATTCTTGGCTTATTTTTTCTTGCCATTCTGATTGAGTGTCCCTGGCTTCCCCATCCTGTATATCAGTAATTCGATCCTCTGCTTCATCCACTCTGTTGATTTCCTCTAATATAGTCTATATCTCAGATAATGTATTCTTCATTTCTGACTGGTTCTCTTTTATAATTTCCATTTCTATTTTTTTTTTTATCTCTTTGTTAAAGTTCTCACTGAGTTCATCTACACTTCCCCTAAGTTCATTGAGCATCCTTGTAACCAGTTTTTTGAACTCTGCATCTGTTAGATTGCTTTACTCCATTTTTCCTGGATCTCTGTTTTGTTCTCTCATATGGTTTCTGCTTTGTTGTCTCCCCATTTTGGCTGCCTTCGTGTGTCTGTTTCTACATACTAAGCAAAGCTCCTAAGTCTCCCGGTCTTATGAGTGTGGCTTTGTGTAGTAAGTGTCCAGTGGTACAGTCCTGAGAGGGGTTCAGCTGCTGGCCAAGTTTAGCCCCAGCCTATGCCCCTTCAGGGCCACCTGTTAAGATTCAGCAAGCAATCCACAGATGCTGTGCTTATAGTTGCCTCAAGAGGCCACACCAGAAACCTAGGCCATCTGCCACTAGTGTGGGTCTTGGAGCTGCTCAGCAAGGGGTACAGGACACTCTGAGGACACAACTGGATGTGGTTTGAATAGGGCTGCGAGTCAGAGAAGTTCAGGGAGTCTTCTGGGCGGAGCAACCTCTGTTTTCCAGTTTGAAGATGTCTCAGCTATGGCAGCACTGCCTCCACACACTGGAAACAGGGAGGGCTCAACAGAGAAACAATGGACTTCTGCCCAGGAGAAAGCCTTGTCTCTGGCCATCGCTCCAACAACTCAGTGTCCCCCTGTAAGCCCCTGGTGCCCCCCAAGCCTCCCACTGGGCGCTGGTGCTCAGAGTTAGCAGGTCTGTCACTACGAAAGCCTGGTTGCAGACAGCCCCTTTAAGAGGTGTCTGCATCTGCCAGCTGCTGCTGCCTGTAGTCTCTGTCCCACTCAGCCGCTGGGGACCCGGCAGCCTCTCATCTTTGCCCTCTCCTATCTCCTACCATTGTGGAGTGATTTCTTATTTCTCTCCCTAGTTATAGGGCTTCTGTTCATCTAGACCCCCAGGAGACTCTGCTTGCTCTTCGCTCTGTGTTTCCATCACAATTTTGATGTCACAGGAGGAGACATAGAAAGCCTTTATCATTTACGCCATTTTGCCTGGTCTCTTATAATCCATTTTTATTATTACTTATTTTGATGCTCAGATTGTCCTAGGTATAGCTTCTTTATATTATCTTTTATTTGATATGAAGACATCTTTTTTGATATTTATTTTACAGAGTTTCAAATAGAGGTACAAAACCTTTGCTTAAAGTATATGTAGGAAGTATTGCCAGCCAGAGAAGCTCACCCAAGTCCTAGTCTGTGCAGTTTTTACTGGGGCTCAGTTTTATAGTCATGGAGCACCCTTTTGACTAATCTTAGCTTTAGGCTTCCTGGCCCCCACCCTAAGAGATCAAAATAATTCAGCATGTCCCAGGGCACCTAGTAAATGAAATAGGTGTTCACCATAAATCACATTGTTTAGCATAACCGATGTGGCCTGAGGCCCCAGATGTACAGAGATACTTTCTTTTAAAAAGAAGATATTTTAAGGACTTAAAGCTTTTCTCCCAGGATCTTAACAAGGACCAGTCCTTCCTTTTTTGGAATGTGCAGGATTTGAACACCCCAAACCTGCTGCACAGTTGGTCACCACCAATAAAGATGATATAAGTATGTTTAAAGAAGAAAAAGAATCTCTCTAGTGAATTCTTTGCAGTGCTGCTGTACTTCACAGAGAAGTGACTTGGTTTAGACACTTGTGAGATTCCAAAATGGACTGCAATTTAGGGGAAATTTTGGAATCAGTGCAATAAAATAGAGGAAACTCTTGCTTAAGACAAATACTATTCCAGCCAGTTTGTTATCCTAAGTAGAAGGGATCAGTAGTTAACATCATAATGTTACAGAAGTTATGCCTATATAGTATTTGTATATACCTAGGCTTTAGTTAACTATATGTAGTTGTATTCTATAATGTGGATTACATCCTGACCTTTTTTGAGTATTATAGTTAACCTGTTGGTTTATATTTCTATAACTTTGGGGCTAGAACTTTAAGAACCCAGAGAAATATGTCAGTATTTACGTAGGGTTAACTGATTGTTTTTTTCTCATAAATTGCTAATTTACCTTTATGCCAAACCAATTAAATAAAGAATAAAAAATGGAGCAAAAAGTTTCTAAGAATCATACAACTTTGAAGCTGACAGAACCATTGTAATTATATAGTTCAGTATTCCCAAACTAGCACTGCATAATATATAAAAATGCTTGTGCCCGTTTTGAACCTACAAAGCACAACATCATTTTAAATGTTCTGGAAAATGATGTAGTCAAGTAACCTGTTTAACTTACCGACACATAGTATTTCGCAACATGTATTAGTCCCCGGAACTATTTTGGATGCCCAGCAGCTATTAATACTACAGCGTAGTCTGGGAAATGCTGTTGTAGTTAATTTTCTTTTTATAAATCTTGAAGTTTATCCCCATAGAGTTTAAACATTCTTTTAAAGTCATCTGTCCTTGGGTCATAGCTTTTGGACTTTCTAAATTTATATTAAAAAATTTTAAGCAATTACAGTCCAAATGTTTAGCACTTCTTTGCTATTTTAAAATGTTTACTTCCCCTCCTTTCCTAACCCCTACCTCCCAAATGGCTTAAGATAAAAGTCTGTTTCTTGCTCATAGAAGGCCTCCTCTGAATTTAGGCACCTTCTATGGCTGTATTGTTCAGTACAGTAGCTACTGGCCACTTATGGTTATTTAAGTTTTTTTGAATTAAGATATATTTTACAAAGCATAAAATTCACCCATTAAAAGTGTAAAGTTTGGTGATGTTTAGTGTGTTAACAGGATGGTCCACCCATCACCACTCTCTGAGTCCAGAACATTTTCATCACTCCAAAAAGAAAGCCCATACCCTGTATCAGTCATTTCCCTGTCCCCTTCTTTCTCTGTCCCTTGGCAACCATTATGAGACATCCTTACATGTGTTTCAGACCTCTTATATCTGATGTAAGAGGAAAAAGAAGTTCTCTCTTTTGGAATCAGTTTGAACAATCCAGGAAGGTCTCTGTGTCTTCGTCTTATCTCGCAAACAAATTCAGTCTGTCCAGAGTGGGCAGAAGTATTGGAATTGGCCAGATGCTAGGTATGCAGTCTATAGAGAGTTGTTTATTTTCTATTTTTAATCAAGATGAAGGAAAGCCTCTCAGATCAAAATGCGATCCACTTTGACAGGTTAAATATTTTCATAAAGATCACCGTTAGTCTTGTTTACACATGCCTCTATATTTTCCTCAATTCCATATGAATTTATAACATCTTCTAATTACCATGTTGATAGATGAATTTGCACTGATTACATTTTCACTTCCTGTGGATGACATCTTAATTTTATCAATAAAGTTTCTTCAAATCAAATCTCGAGATGGAAAATCTCTTTGGTTCTTATAGTGGGCTTTTCTCATATAATTGTTTCATGATAATTTAAAAATCATAAAGAGTTTTGTTTTCAATCTAAATTTCTGCACAGGTTGTGTGTGCATGTGTGTGAGTGTGTGTGTGTGTTTTGTGGCTCTGTTGAGTGCTCTGTGTGTGTGTCTGGGATGGTCATAGATATTTTCCCCACTTTGAGTCTTTTAAACCTCTTTCCACCAAAAAATTTTAGAATATTCCACCTGCAGTTTCTCTCACTCATAGAATCTGCAATGATCCCAAATTCATACTTTGCTTGATCTGGAAGAATTAATATTTTTCATCTGTGTAGTTAGAACAATAGGCAGCTTATATTCTAATGTGTATATATATATATGTATGTATATATTCTGGCACTATCTTTTATGTACATACAAATAGAGGTATTTAGAAGTAGAAGTAGTTTTATACTTAAGGCACTTGTAAGTTTGCTATGTTGTGTCTATCTTGTGTTAGGATTTTAAGGAAACTTTTAAATGATTTTAAAATGATTTATATTGCCATGTAAGATCATGAATGACAAAGGTTCTGATTGGTAAGATGGTAAGGAAGGTAAAGTTTTGGATGGAGAGGATTATTTGACTTAGAATTTCGAGAGGCTGGAAAGGAGAAATGAGATGATGAGGGGAAGCAAGTTTAGCGATTTAGTTAAAACAATTGAGTTGTAAGTGTGAGGTGAGAAGAATTAAAACACTGTGGGTGTGGAGGACAGAGATGCTAAGCATGGACAGGTATGAATACAGGTCCAAGGAGCAGTTCAGCAAGAGGGGCTTTATGAAGGCGAATTTAGATACCAGGAGTGATTTGATACAGAGTAACAAGTGAAGTTTTCCTAGAGATCAGTAGAATTGGGGCTCGGGATATGGGCTCGGTAAGAAGCAACAGATAATGAGTGAGTAGCCCAGCATGTGGAAAATAAAGTTTGTGTGGCAAACCAGAGATTGGACCAGTCTTTAAGGTCATGACCTTCCAAGATCAAGATATTATGAATTGAGAACGTTGACCCAACACAAGGATTAAATAGGATCCTTGTTAGTCTCCTTTGGCTCTTAAGCTCTTGCTAGATCATTTAGGAAACCAGGAAGGACCAAAATTAAGGCAGCTACTTTTAAGTATAAATAAAGTAAGTGCTTTATTTTTCAGGAGTAATACATTTCTTAGGAGATACGTGGTCTCAGCAAGAGCACTATATCTAAAAGTGCGGCTGGTGTCTCTCTGTCAGCTTTGTTCCCTAAAGCATTTTCTTTTGAAAGGATAGCAGAACACTTGTCTGTCTTTATGGCCACCACAGCAGTCCTTGCTAAATAATATTTTCCAATAAATCTGTTAGAAAGTTGCAGAGAAGATTCTAATTGGCTTGGTTTGAATCATTCTCCTTCTCTAGATCAGTCAGTGACCAAAAGATTGATGTACTTTTGGTAGGCTTGGGTCATGTGTTCATACCTGTCACATGGGTAAGGTAGAGGAAGAGTGGGCATCGACCCACAGGAACTGAATTCTCCACATGAATGTGAAATTCTTTGCCAGAAAGGCAGTGATGGATGCTGAACAAGAAACAAATAATATTCTCTATACTGCTTTCCTGCACCGAATTTTTTGGGATAGGAGACATTGTAGAATACGACAGAAGATGACATACAAGGAAAGCAGAATGAAATCCTAATGCAAACAGAAAGGTGGAAAGCCTGTTGTGTTGCATGGCAATAAAAACAGATAAAGAATGAACCTAATTTCAACTAGACAGCCCTTTATTACTCCCTAAAAAAATAGCTGCTGCATGCAAATACAGGAATTTAAACAAGCCACTAACAAAGACATTCCCCATTCCTTCTCCTACATTGAATTGTGTCCTGTGTTTTATAACCAGCATCATTGAGTGAGAGAGGACCCTTTTACAAAGCTGTGCTTTGCTAAATTAGTGGGTATAGAAATTTTGAGTGATTCTCCCGTATTACTGAGGAGGCCAGTGAAGAATTAGTGCTTCCTTTTTGGTCCTTCATGAATCTTCAGATGTAGCTAAAAGTAATTTTTTTGTTGCTTAGAGGGGATGTTTTTAATGAGTTCTGCTGTTGTCAGATCAGTTTGGAAAGAAAAGAGCTCTGCAGTTGATCACCATGGTATATGTGGTAATACATATATAGTTTGTTTGTATACTGGACCCTGAATGACACAGTCTCTTTGATCTCAATTGTGGTGGTGGTGGCCCATCTAGTCCAGTTCCATAGTTGTGGCATATGTATTGTTTAATCAGTCTCGTGTTTTTTTCTCTTTTACCATTAACTGTGTCAATGAATACCCTTGCCTGTGTCTTTTTCTTACTTATTTTTCTAAGATAAATTTAGAACTAAAAGTATAAAGGAATTTATATAAGCTCAGACTAAAGTATTGAAGCCTTCAGAAGAGGGGTTTTATTTTATTTTATTTTTTTTTTAGGGAAAACTATAAAGCCAGAGAATAGTGTTCTATAGTGTCAAACTTGGGTGTATAAGAATACTGTTTGTTGATCATATGCTGAACTGGTTCCAGAATGCTATATTGAAGGATCGTAGGGGTAGCTGTAAATTTAAAAATATATTTTCTTGACCCTCTATTCGAGTGATGGAGGATCTGATAAGATGATAAGGGTGCCTTCTCTCCCAAAGATGACGTTGGTAATAGGTTGGGGTAAAATTAATGGCTAAGAAAAAATTACTGAGATTTATGAAATAAGTTCTTATTCCAGTATTATAATTTCATGACTTGGAAGCCAAGACAAAATAAGTTTTTTACAAATTAAAACATTTTATATATATAGATATAGATAACTATATCTGTATCTATATCTATATATATAGTGGTTTATATAGAGAGATTGTTTATGTATAGGGTGTTTATCTGATGAAAAAGTTCCTCATGTCCCCAGTATGAACCTGTTTTTGTTAACAGTACAAAATAATAATGATGTAGAAATTTCCTGACATTTTCACTTGGAGACTAATAGGGGATATAGTCATTTTTTTTTTTTTTTTTTACACATTTTCAGAGCCTTGTCATGAAATGGTTTACCTGATTAAAAAGACATATGCAATATAGATAATCATACAAGTAATCTGTGGGAATTTAATTTTTCTGAATTAGCTGTGTATAGTCTGTTCTTTTTTGCTTGGTTAAAAATCTGTTTAGGGCCTTTGAGCCACACACTTCTCTTGCTCAGGCCTGCTTCCACGTTACACTATGTAATACTTGATAGTGACAATAAATGACTGTTATTGGTTTATGTATTTACTATACTATACTTCATTTTAGAGAATACTCTTCCTACTTATAAAAAAATGTTTACTGTAAAACAGCAATAGCCTCATACATCTCATATTTACCAAGTTTCTTGATTGTATCATTTTTTCTTGTGCTTGATATAATCCATGTTTTTTTAAATACAGTAACATGCTGTATAAACTCGGTACTATGGCTTTGGAGCAATAACTATACCATACAGAGAGCATAGGTGTGTAGTAGACTACACCACCTATGTTTGTGTAAGTGCATGCTGATGTTTGTATAATGGTGAAATTGCCTCACGATGCATTTCTTAGAATGTATCCCTATCGTTAAGTGGGTCATGAGTGTACATGGTAGATCCTCATATGTTACAGTGAATGAATGTTCAACATTTTTTGAACAGTGGCCACACAGCTCTACTTGATTATAACGTTCATCCTCAATATTTTCTGTCTCTTTTGTTGTTGTTTTATATGGGGACCATATTTTTACTTCTTTTATTAAAATAATTGTGAATCTGTGAATTTTATACAAGAATGAGAATCATAAATTAATGAATTATTTCTAGTTCATTGAAGTCTTATTCTGTGGGACCAAGATTGGAAAAAATATTTCCCTCAGTCTACATGTTTTCTGGGGCTGTTACCTTAGGGTTTACAGGACTATATTTGCATTCTTTTTTCATATTCAGGTTTGAACTGTCATAGAAATTCTTAGGCTTGAGTAATGGACAGAACCCTTTTAAATGGAAAAAAAATCTAATTGCCTATGTTGACTAAATTTATTTAAAAATGTTATTTAAACGTTAAAAATAGATATACACTACTTATGATTAAAGCTCATCTTACAACTATAAATTCAAAATAAATAAATAATTGATAAAATTTATCAGAAGGAGTAATGTCATGGATGATATTTTGCCCAAACTCAGTTGTCCTTGAAAGTTGAATATGGCTGTGAGTTTACAGAGTCTTTTGAGCAGTATTACAGAGTATACTGTGTACCTGCACTATGGGCGCGGTGCCTTGGGATGATTCGAGACTTACTCCTTTAAGCTATTTATGCAATTGCAAACCCTTTTTAAAAACTTGCATTTGTTTATACTGTACAGTATAACATATTTGGTTATCATTTGGTGTGAATGCATTATATATTAAGTTTGCCTTTTTAATCTCATTAATTTGCTCTACAATTAAAGTGAGAAGACTTTTATTGAAGTTTTGTTACTTTCAACTGTAGGGTATCCATGTTAAATTCTTATAATTTCAGCTTATGGTATAATTTATAAGCATAATTTCAATTTTATATAAATATGTAACTTTTAAATACATAATTTTAATAGCAGTGTAATTTTTAACATCTTTTGTTTGCATTAGTAGTTGTGAAAATGAAAATTGTCATAAATGTAGCTGTTATGTAATCCTAGCATGTATGGTGGTGGTTTTTTTTAAACTATTTTTTGGGGACAGTTTTAGGTTCACAGAAAAATTAAGATGAAGGTATAGAGAGTTCATCAGAAATCTCTCATCAGAGTAGTATATTTGTTCAATTGATAAACCTTGCTAAACACTGACAAATCATTATCACTCAAAGTCTATAGTTTAAGGTCCACTCTTGGTGGTGTACATTCTGTGGGTTTTAACAAATGTGGAATGACATGTGTCCATCATTATGGTATCATACAGAGTATTTTCACTGCCCTAAAAATCCCCTGTGCTCCACCTAGTCATCCTTTCCCCAACCAACCCCTGGGAACCACTGATCTTTTTATTATCTCCATGGGCTTGCCATTTCTATGATGTCATATTGTTGCACCTACACAATATGGGTAGCCTTTTTAGATTGGCTTCTTTCACTTAGTAATGTGCATTTTAGATTCCTTCATGTTTTTTCATGGCTTATAATTAATTTCTTTTTAGTACTGATTAGTATTTCATTGTATGATGTACCCCATCACCTACTGAAGTCTATCTTGGTTGTTTCCAAGTTTTGGCAGTTATGAATAAAGCTGTCATAAACATCCATGTATATGTTTTTGTGTGGACATAAATTTCCAATTCCCTTGGGTAGATATTAAGGAGCATGATTGCTATATCATATGGTAAGAATATATTTTGTTTTGTAGGAAACTGCCAAACCGTCTTCCAAAGTGGCTGCTATACCATTTTTTTATTCCCACCAATAGTGAATGAGAGTTCCTTTTGTTCCATATCCCCACCAGCATTTGGTGTCAGTGTTCTGGATTTGGGCCAATCTAATAGGTGTGTAGTAGTATCTCATTTTAATGTGCATTTCCCTGATGACATATGTCGTAGAGCATCTTTTCATATGCTTATTTGCCATCTGTATACCTTCTTTGTTAAGGTATCTGTGATGGTCTTTGGCCTGTATTTTAGTTTATTTTCTTATTGTTGACTTTTAAGAGATCTTTGTATATTTTGGATAACAGTCCTTTATCAGATATGTCTTTTGCAAATATTTTCTCCCAGTCTGTGGCTTGTCTTCTCATTTCTCTTGACACTCCTTTTTGCAGAGCAAAAGTTTTTAATTTTAAGGAAATCCAGTTTATCGATTATTTTTCATGGATCATGACTTTGTTGTATCTCAAAAGTCATTGTCATACCCAAGGTCACCTAGGTTTTCTCCTATATTCTGGGAGTTTTATAGTTTTGCAATTACCTTTTAGGTCTGTGATCCATTTTGAGTTCATTTTTGTGAAGAACATACTGTGTTTAGATTCATATTTTTGCATGTGGATATCCAGTTGTTCCAGCACCATTTGTTGGAAAAAAGCTATCTTTGCTCCATAGCCTTGCTTTTGCTCCTTTGTCAAAGATAAGTTGACTTTATTTTATGTAGGTCTATTTCTGGACTCTTGAATCAGTTCCATTGACCTTTTAGTCTTCTTTCACCAGTATCACACTGTCTTCATTATTATAGTTTTATAGTGAGTCTTGAAGACGAGTAGTGTTAGTCTTCCACCTCTGTTGTTCTTTAATAATGTGTTGGCTATTTTAGGTCTTTTGCCTCTGCTTGTAAACTTCAGAATCAGTTTGTTGATATCCACAAAATAACTTGGTGGGATTTGGTTGAGATTGCATTGAATCTATTTCAATTTGAGAAGGTTTGACATGTTGACAATATTGAGTGTCCCTCTCCATCAACATGGACTGTCTCTATTTATTTAGTTCTTGATTTTGTTCATCAGTTTTACAGTGTTCCTCATATAGATCTTGTTCATATTTTGTTAGATTTATACGTAAGCATTTTGTATTTTGGGATGCTAATGTAAATGGTGGTGTATTTTTAGTGTCAAATTCTACTTGTTTATTGCAGATATATGGGAAGGCAATTGACTTTTGTATATTAACTTTGTATCTTGCAATTTTGCTGTAATTTCTTATTCGACTTATTCTGTTTTATTTTTTTTTGGTCACTACTTTTGGATTTTCTACATAGATGATTGTGTCATTTGCAAACCTCTCTGTGTGTTTTCCCCTCTATTAGGGATCCAAGAATGGGTTGGGTTTTTTTTTTCCTTTCTAACACATTAAAAACCATTTAATTTTATTAACTATAATAGGTTCACACATAGTCTAAACAAAAATTTTGAAATTCACTATTTGCTTCCTGGTCAAAATACAGATTACAGGCAGTCAAGAAGTATTGTTCTTTTAATATAATGATCTTAGAGTTGTGGTTGTGATTATTTAGTGAATGTAGTTTTACGATAAATTTATGCTTTTTTAGGGAAGAGTTAGCTATACTTTTCTCTGGTATCTGTGATGATTTCTTTGTTTCAACCACATTAACTAATATTTTTGACTTATAGCTATTGCTGTTATGAAGCTACATCAGGATTTTAATGGATTGACAGCTTCTTTTTTCCTTAAAAAGCAGTTGGTATAACAATTTATTTATAAAATTCAGAGTGTTCCTCTGTTTTCACTTTAATGAAGAATGACACCCAGAACACTTACTTTATGGTGACTTACATCAGTGTTGTAAGTCAACCACAAATAGCATCTCCATTTAGATTTGCTTTTATACATTTTACATTATAGGGTCCTTAATATTTCATGGAAAAGTATTACATGAAGCCCACCTAATATATTTTCTTTGATGTAGCAACAGTCAGCCACACGATTTCACATATACACTAGGAATAAAGGCATAACATGAAATGATTAATAATAATATTTGTTCAAATAATCTCAAGTGCTGTCATTATAAAAATGGATACATTGAAAATAATTATCTCTCTCCAGATATCTATCCCCTTGATCTTTTGAAGCATATTAATAAAATTATATCTAAGTGTGTTAATTTTGGATGATTTTCTATAAGAAATACTCTGATTTAGAGTAATGTCTAAAAAGTGTTAATGACTTACTGTTTCCTACTGTGAATTCAAGAAAAGTTATTAATTTTTCCAGTATGTTTAGCTTTTTGTTTTTAGGATGGAGTGGCAACTTCCAAGCTCCCTTCATGCACAACCAGAATCTGGAAGTCTATAGGGTGTTTTTTAAAAGTATTTATCTTTAACCAAGTTTGGTTTCAACTCCATTGTTAATTCAAGCATTATAAGACTGAGATTACTAAAGATTAGAATAGAAAAGAAAAAATAAAAAGCTAACAGTGATTCTTAACTCTTTTCAAGTTAAAATGGTGTCATTTGATTATTTTGTTAACTGCTGCTTCAAAAGAATTTTTATTCCCCTGGAAAAATTTATGTCTAGGGTTGTTCCACTGCCGCCCGCCCCCGCCTTCCACCCTGACCTACAGATGTTGCGTTGCTGTCTCCCCTTAAGAACTGGATCTCTGGATCTTTGAAGGTGGAGCTTCTTCTCCCACATGCTTGGGATGCACATCTGGGGCCTGGCACACCCGGGGTATGGACCGTGGCTCCACTGGGGCGCCAACCCTGGACTTCTGCGTGTAAAGCAGATGTACTAACCACTACTCTGGAACCCTGTCTAGGGTTGTTGATTCTGACTCCTGTAGTATGTAGGAGACGGGAGAATGGGACATAGTGGACTTTGAACAGTTAATGACCATTCAGAGAGTTAATGACAGTTGTTATATACAGCACTCCCCAACCTTTTTGGCACCAGGGACCAGTGCTCCTATGAGAATCTAATGCCTAATGATCTGAGGTGGAGCTGACGCGGTGATGTTAATGCTGGGGAGCGGGTTAAATACAGATGAAGCTTCACTTGCTTGCCCGCCACTCACCTGCTGTGCAGCCTGGTTCCTAACAGTACCCATCGGCCTGGGAGTTGGGGACGCCTGATATAATGATTTGTTGTTTTAGAAAGTGGTTTTACATCCATTATCTT
The DNA here is from genome assembly GCF_902729225.1 of Pteropus medius. NCBI lineage: Eukaryota > Metazoa > Chordata > Mammalia > Chiroptera > Pteropodidae > Pteropus > Pteropus medius. The sequence continues at coordinate 11,330,019 of NW_024351729.1, forward strand.
ATTTGAAGTTCACAGCTCCTTAGAATGGTTGATACAGAGGTTCATTTCCTCTGCTTTGTAATTGTGGAAATTAAGAAACCGACTCTTGTCTAAGTTGACATGTTGTAGTAAATAGTAGAACTGACATTAAGATAAAAGGTTTCTGTTCAGAGGCGTGTGTACTTTATACTGAACCATGAAGTCTTTCTACAGAACTAGGGCAAGAAGATGGTGTTTGGCAGCAGCATAGCATGGGTCTCTTTACCATTGTTTTTCATTGTGACTTTGGAAATAATCAGTTTTTACTATGTACTGTTTTTCAAGTAGAGTTTATGATACTTGGCAATTTATGTCCTTTAAGGTTGTAACACTTAAAATGCTTGGGAAGAAAGAATCCTTTCATTATTTTATCATAATTACCATTTTTATTTATCATTATTATCATATTACAATTACTTTAATCAGATGTTACGTTATAGCCACGTTATCTTCTCACATGTTAAAATGGAAGGAAAGGAGGAATTCAGGAAAGTAGAAAAAAATAGGTCAGAATTTGTACATTCAAGTCAATTCCAACTTTCCAAACAATGACATTGAGAATCTTTGTACTTGCTGCAGTTGCTCAAAATACCCATTGGATCTCATTTTTTAAATAATGGCTTCAGGATTTTATTTGCATCTGTACAAAGATGTATCTATTCAACATGAAAGTATTAGCAAACTCAGTTGTTGGGTTTACATAATTAGTTTTCAGAACATTTTTACTTAATGAGTGTAGATTCAGCAACAGAATGGTTTTGATGAGTATCTTTGTAGATTAGACTTTGATAGAATGAGTTATCTTTGAATTAATGATTTTTTTTTCTTCCTAGTCAGCAGATAAGCAGCGAGCCCTAGAAGAAACCAAAGCCTACACCACCCAGTCCTTAGCAAGTGTTGCCTATCTGATAAATACCCTGGCCAACAATGTCCTGCAGATGCTGGATATCCAGGCATCCCAGCTACGAAGGATGGAATCATCAATCAATCATATTTCACAAGTGAGACCATGCTATTTTCCTATTTTGTCTATGAGGACCAATTAATAAACACAGGCAATCTGTAATGCTGGCAACCTTTATTATGTGAGTTAACTCACATGTATGATTTGGAAAATACAAACTCATTATTACAAAATCAGTGTTTTTTGATCCTTTTTGTGGAGTGATTATCTTCTCTGATTTTGATAGGGAAGTAAACTTGAATGGTTTCCATTAAAACTCAGTTGTCATGTTAAAATAATAAGCCTTGAGGTAAAAATTTGTCTTGTTCCCTTCCAACTTTTACCAAATGTCACACTTCTTTATCTTTTTAAAAATATAAACGTGATAGCTTGTTGACTTTTTTACATTTTTTTTCTGTTAGTAGGATTTTTGTTACCAGAGTAGTACCATACTTTAATTACAAAAAGATTAATCTAAATGACCTTGTTAAATTATCTTTGTATAGAACTTAAAAAAAGTTAAGGCTATACTTTTTCCATTGTAAAAGTCATGTTCATGAGTATATAGATAAAAGAGGAAAAAAAAATGGAAAAACAAACCCTTTCCCTATTACTCAAGCTTTTCACTGTTACTCTTTTGATAATATTGTTTTCTAATATTTTTTTCTTGCAGTTTTTAAAATGTAGCTGTGATTATTATGTATAGAATTTGGGGTTCTGTTCTTTACCTTACTATTAAAACAAACATCGTCCCATTATGTTATAAGCTCTTCACAAACATTTTCAATGGCTGCATAATGTTGCATATATATATGTCATAGCTTTCCTAATTCTTATATTTTGGGGCCATTTTAAATAATGTTGCAATGAAAAACCAATTAATAATTGCAAAAAAATTTTAAAAACGTTAAAATGATAAAAGTTTTGATCTGTCTGCTTCTCATAGAAGAGATTTTTGGAGCTTTTCTGTTTTAGCACTCATCATTTTAATAACGGGTGTATTCAATCTTTTTAGACCTAAATGATTAGAACTCTTCTAGATTAAAAAGTTTTAAGATGTGCATATTATCTTTTTCCTGTATATCTTAAGAGTTCAGGATGCTTCTGAAATTGACTAATCCAACAATTTTTCAAAATCTGAAGTTTAATTTATATAATTAAATCAACTATAATCTAGATAATTGAATCAGATATAGAAGGTCTCTTTTATATTTCTGTTACCTGAATATTCATCAGATTAATTTGGAGAGATTTTTAATATAATGTTATTTAACCTTACGTCTGAATTTGCTACTGTAAGGGTTTCTTCACATCTCATATAAACTTCTGTAGATAATGTATAATTTATTGTTTATTGCTGTCTCTTATAAAAACAAAACAACAACAAAGAATTGATGAGTTTTAATGAGTGAGAGATAAATTTTATTCTGAAAAGACCTCCTAGAGGAAATAATCAGTGGCAAGTTAAATGATTAAATAGATGAACTTGGATTTCTGTAGGAGGGATGTTGACTAAATAATCTGATATAGAATTTCAGAATTTTTACTTGAGAGACATAAAATTTCTGCATGTTTGTGTCTTAGCAGAGGACCCCAAAAAGAAAATAAGAAGAACGTGCAAATGCTGAGGAGAAATTAATATATTAGAGATTCTAAAAAGGAGGGACAACTTTTTATTAGTTTGTAGGAGAAAGTAAGAGAGGTTATGTGGGTAGATGATAACAAACAAATGACAATGAGGGATAATCATCTATTTTCTGATTAGAATTCTGTAGTTCTTGGGTAAAGAAGAGTAGCAACCTTGAGGAAAGTGAATAAGTCTACTTGAGGTTGTAATTATGTGTATTTATTTAATGTCAATATTTGAGTATCACATAAATTTATATTAACATAGTCTAATCAGTACTATCTTTTAAAACAATTCTAATGGAACAAGTAAAAATAGAAGAGATCGAGTTTAGTAGGTCAGAAATAACAGGGGCTTAATTCAGAGCTGTCAAGAACATGTTGAACCATCTTCATTTAGAGTTGAGTGTCTGAAAGGCAATACCTAAAGAGGTGAGGGATCTGCAGTTGTACAGAGGCTGTTGAGTTTATACAAAATATGTTGGATGAAGGATTGAGTAGGAGAAATGGGCTGATGGGAGTTATAGCAATTAAGTAAGAGTAAATTTTTTTTTAAATTTATGTATTTTTTAGCATTTGCCTTAAGGATTGAAATTTTTTTCAGTTATGTTTAATGTATGAGTAGAGTCCTTTGGTTTTTGTTTGTTTGTTTTGTTTTTTTTAGGCGAGGCAACCCTTGGTTGACCTCACAGTTTGCAAGGACTTTGTCAGCTTACAATCCCTTTTTTTTATTTTTTACACCTACAGCACCTGGTCTTCCTAAGTGGTCTCCCATCCAAGTACTAACCAGGCCCAACCCTGCTTAGCTTCCGAGATCAGGTGGGATCAGGCTTGTTCAGGGTTAGAGTCCTTTGTTTTAAAAGTCAGTTGAACATTAAAACTTTTTGATGCTCTTTAGACTGAAATATTGTAGTTTCAGAGAAAATGTTTTTTGTTCACAAAGCCAATACTCAGTAAATATTCTAAAGCAAGGGTTGGCAAACTTTTTCTGTAAAGGACAGATAGTATTTTAGGCTTTCTGGGCCACGAAGTTCTCAGTCTCCTATTCTTTGTATGTGTATGTTTTTAAACAACTATTTAAAAATGTAAAAACCATTCTTAGCTTGTGTGCCATATAAAAGACTGTGGGCCATATTTGGCATATAGGGTGTAGTTTGCAAGCCCTTGCTCTAAAATACTGTTTTTTCAAATGTTTGGTGCTTAAATTTTATTATTATTATGCTTTATTTAAAAATATTATTAGGTTTTTAGAGGAAGCCAGAAGGTTTTTTTGTTGTTTTTTTTTTTTTAGTTAATTAATTATTTTTATGGTGACATTGGTTAATGAAATCCGGTAACTTTCAGCTGTACATTTTAACAATAAAGCATATATATTTATATTGTGTGTTCACCTCCCATAGTTAGATTTCTTTCTGTCACCACATGTATAACCCCTTTTATTCCATCTATCTCCCCCTTCCCCTCTTTTCCCTACCCTCTGGTAACCACTAGTCTATTGTTCATGTCCTGGAATTTCTTAAGGTATCTTGAGACCAGATTTCTTTTTGTAATTTGGGCAAAAATACTAGGTTTGGAGAATTTGGAGATAAGATCGAGTTGAAGAAGCAAAGAAGTGGAGGTTCAGTCAGGTCAAAGACAAGATCACATATTTATTGGAATAGTGGTACGTATCAAGATTTGTCAAGATTGTCTGGACTAGTATATATTATATTATCTAAGGTATTTGATTTCTTTCTACATCAGTATCTTTTTTCTGTATCTAACAACCCTGTCACTTTTCAGCCTCCTAGTGTTCTAGCTCTTTTCTCCATTTTAGTGGAAATGAACACTGAGTAAGATTGGGAGGTGGGAGGGTAGGAGATCTAGGTTTCACTTTGGTTCTTCTGATGACGTGTGTGACATTTAGCTTCTTTGAATTTCAGTTTTCTCATCAGTAAATAGATAAGACTGATTAGAGGATTTCTGAGCTATCTTCCATCTTAAATTCTTTATTCTAAGTTTCCCCAAAATATGCTTGATTTTTGTTTGCTTTTTTATTTTTCTATTCTGGCTCTGCTGTTCGTCTCAGTCTGTGCTCTGCTGACCTCAGCCACCTATCACTTTGATGTAACTGAACTATTTCCCAAATTACTCTGAATTCGAATCTGATGATGAGAGTGCCATTGATTCTACCAACCACATATCAGGAAAAATACTTCAAAATAAAAACAGTGTCAACCCATTTTCTAAATGTCAAACATTTTGAAGAATAAGGCAGAATTGATTACAAATATTTGGTATGAGACATTTTTTTGTACTCAAAGGACAGTATAGTGTTTAATAATGTACTAATTTGTATTACACTCACCATATCCATAAGGAAGTACTCATTTTATTACGCTTTGCTTTATTGCTTTTTTTTTTTTTTTTTTTTACAAATTGGAGGTTTGTGGCAACCTTGTGTTGAGCTTAGTATTTTTTAGTAATATTTTTGATTTTTTAATTTTTATAACCTCCAAAAATGTGTCCTCTTTAATGTCAATGAGAATACTATACACAGCAGAGATATAACTTAAACACATAGCTTTGATTTGGGTTTATATATTACATTTTTAGTCACTGAGAATGTTATTTCAAAGTTATATTCTTGTTAGGAAAATATGAAAAAGATATGGCTACATCTGTGATTTTATGCCACAAACATCACTGTTTAGTAGATCATTTAATTTTAAACAATTGTACTCACATATCTTGTTCCATTTTCCCATTAGCTAGAAGTACAACTTTAAGATGGCTTAAATAGGTTATTCTAAAAAATTTTAGTTATAAAATTAGTAAAATATGCCTAAAGCAAATGTTTCAAGTATAAAAAGGATATTTGCTATACTGTAAGCATATGATCTTATTCTGTAGCTCCATTTCTAAAATGGGTTAAAAAACCATCATGTCATAGGCTAAATTATACAAGTTTCTATAGTCAAAGAATTACTTGCAAGACTGTATGATAAACTTTTTATCACATAATATTTTGCAAAGTGGGGAATAAATATACTAATACACATGAAGCAGATGGAGATTTTTACCCAGATGAAATCCAAAGGCCACCTGTGAGCGTACCCTCTTGGGGACTAGAAGATAATGTTGTTTGCAGCCAATCTGCTTGTAATCTTAGTTGGCCTGGTGGTTTAGAAGACCCTGAGGATAGGAAAGAAGATGAGAACGTGCCCACTGCTCCTGATCCTACAAGTAAGCATTGATTTACGTGGGCATGGAACAGGCTTTTACTTTGATTCCACCTTTGATGTTCACAAGAAATGCAACCTCTGTGAATTAAAGTTACCTCCCAACTGTGATCAAAGCAAATTTGAACGTGTTGGAAGTCACGCTGGAGAGTATGCCCAATGTGCACAGAGCAGTTCCCTCCTGACTATGCCCAGCAAGGGTTTGAAAAGCATGTGCAGACTCATTTTGATCAGAATGTTTTAGATTTTGACTACTCTTTATTAAGAGTTAATAATATATTTTAGCAGTTTAAAAAAAATCATCTTAGACCACTAGGAGACCACAGGTAGTCGCTTTCATGCATCCTCTACCATACTTTTCTGACCAAGAGGTACTTGAGTTTGGTGTTATTAGAGTCAGGTTCAGTCTTTGACTTATCAGTAAATATAACTTTAACCTCTTTTAGTCTTACCTGCTTGAGAAAAGTTCTTTATGTTTGTATCTTTATTCCTCAGTTTCCAAAATGATTTTTTAATTAAAGTATATACATTGTTTTTTTAGACATAATGCTGTTGTTGCACACTTAATAGACTACAGTATAGTATAAACATAACTTTTATATGCACTGAGAAACCAAAAAATTCATGTGACTCTATTGTGATACTTGTTTTTTGTGGTGATCTGTAACTAGACCTGGAATGTCTCTGAGGTATGCCTGTATTAGGATAGGTTCTAGGTATGGATTACCTTAGATATTTTAAGGATGGTACATTTTCAAGAAATTCTATATTTAGCTTTGTTGCTGTTCTCACATAAATTCTTTGGAAGCATATTATTTTAAAAGCTATCTGAAATCTTTAATCTTCAAACGGAGTAGGAATTAACGTTAATTATTTTTCAAGAAAATGTTATAAAAACAAACATTTAATTTCACTGAATACTTGTATAAATACACATAACTACTTTTAAGTCGATATAGCATTATGTGTAAGGATGAATGTTATTTACTGTGTCCATGATTTTGTCCATTTCTTGTAAGCTTTAAAAAAAGTGTTATAGAACATTATTCATACTAAAATGCTTATAAACTTATAAACTGAAATTCTTCTAAACCAGGTCCATCTCTTCTCTCAACTACTGAAAACAGTCAGTACTGTTAGGAGATTAAGAGAAGCCAAAAGGCAATATAAAGTAAAGAACTTTAAAAGTAGTGTTCCTCCCATCTTCCCAAGAGTTGACTAGAACTTATTGGGCCAGATTTTGAAGTAGCTAGCAGGTAACAAGTAGAGGAGATAGAAAAGAATGATTATAAAATAAGAATGGAATTCTTCTCAAGGATTATGTTTAAAAATTCCCAAATTTAAATTAAGAAAATCCCACTTAAGATTATCAGTATGTAATTTGCATAGAAAATAGGATTTATATAGTTACTGATTAATTTTATATGTGTAGTTTATATCATTAAAAAAACGAATAACTGAAAATTATGCATTCAGTTTGTTAGTGACTAATTTGTTTTATGAAAGATGAATAATTTAAAGCATTTTTGTAATTTGAATAATTAAATGCTTATTTGAAACATTAACTTACTAATGAAGAAATTGAGACTTAAATTTAAAAACAACCAAATTAGTTGAGTTAATCTACTGTAACTGTTTGATTACAGATGTTTTCCCACACTGATGGGCAGCTAACTGAGGTAGTGCTATTCAGTACAGTCAACTCTCGATTATCTGTAGTAATGGGAAACAACAATGCATGGATAATCCTAAAACACTTTATACAGCACCTTCCTGTCATCTGTTGTGGCCTGAGCATGTGCTTGGGTCCATGATGGAGAAGTGAAGTAGGGCTTAGACTTTCAAAGGAGCTGAGAGTCAGTATGATTATCTCAAGGTGATAAAAATGTCCTAGAGAAGCCTGTGTTTGGCACTTGTGTGACCAAAGTGTCATGGGGGAGGCCTGCAACATGCAAGACCAGCTTGGCAATAGCAGAAGGATAGAGAAACAAATTAATAAGGATCTATTAATAACAATAAACATTTAAGTCCTGCACAATTGGTGTGTTTTTTTTGGTTAATAGTTAGAAAACAATAATACTATTAATAGCAGTGTACTTGCATTAGTTTTGGTCTTTTTTGCTAGCTAAACATTTTTTACTTGCCACAGGTAAGTGATATCATTGAGCCTCTTCCAAATGAGAGTAAGTTTATTGTCATAAAACTACAAGCATACCTCAGATTACAGTTTTGGTTCTAGACCACTTCAGTAAAGCAAGTTGTCATCTTTTTGTTGGTAGAAGGTCTTGTCTTCCATTTGTAAAACAAAACAAAACAGAACAAAAACACAAAAAAAGAAATACCTGTGAACCACAGTAAAGCTAAGTGCAAGAAACCATGGTATGCCTGTAAACTTTAGAAAACCAGGATAGGTTTGAAATAGTTTTCTTACTATTAAAATTCTTCCTAAATATCAGTGTTGAGTTTATACTTCCAAAATTTAACTTAATGAATTTTAGCATTGTGATGTCAAAGAATATTATGAAGGCAAAGGCAATGGTGATTACTGAAAGATATGAATTTGATTTAGGGAAAACATAGCCATTTTTTAAATTTAAAAATACTTTATAGAAGCTTTACAAAAGTTCTTTCAAAACTGACAATTGGCTATGAGTTCATGAATGTTAAAGCTGGATTTTAGGTATATGGGTGGGGTGTTCATTATGTTACTCTACTTGATTATGCGTTCCACAAGAGAAAGCTTTGAAAAACTTGAAGTTAGGTGATTGCCGAAACTTCTGCACCAAACTTTCTCCTCCTTTTTTATGGATTAGATTAAGTTATTAATCAGACTCTAAATTATACCATAGCTGTGTTGAAGGTATATTTGAAGGTATATTTAATTCAGGAACTTGTCGAAGGTATATTTGATTCAGGAACTCCATAGTTCAACGCAGCATGGTAGTGGGATAGCAAGAATACAAATTATATTCTTTGATTTTCTTAACCACATATTATTTTTATTACTGTAGATGTTTTTAAAAAATTAATGAAACCAAATATCTATACTTAGGCAGTCAGTAGAGGCATTAATCTTGAGTCAGCGCTTGTAAAAAGTTTGGAAAAAATTGATATTTGAGAGTGAATAATGGGAGTAGTGAATTAGTTTTTCTTCTAGGTCACTGATTCTCAATTGGGACAGTTTTACCCCCAAGGAGACATTTGGCAATGTCAGGCATTTTTAGTTGTTACAACTTGGGTTTGGGGAATGCTATAGGTATCTACTGGGATGCTTCTCCACATCCTGCAGTGCTCAGGACAGCCCCCGACAACAAAGAATTATCTGACCCAAAATGTCAGTCATGTCACAGATGACAAATCATGCTCTAATTTTTCTAAGATGTAGTCATTCTTATAGACAGCTAGAAATGTTATATTATATAGCCAAACTAAATTATTTTGACTTTCCATGGACATAGGCTGTTAAGAATTATATTTTAAAATATGCCTTCTGTTTCCACTGAGAATTAATATAAGAAACAGCAAAGAACATTTTGTTCTCAATTTCTTAAACTAATTCCTTTTAGAGTTTAGTGTTGAGAAAATTGTCACTTTTCTAATGAAGGGGTGGGTACATTCCTTGTAACTCATTATGTTTCTACTTTGCCTTCTCTTCCAGGAAGCTAAGAGCCCAATTTTATGCCTGTTAATAGCAACTATTCCTTATTTAGGCTTACAGTTCTGTGATCTTTTCCTCTGCTATATTGGTCTTCCTTTTGTTCTTATTGTAATGGTTTATGAATTTGAGCTGTGTGTTTGTGCGTATATAAAGAGAACATATAATTGTGTAAATAAGCATGTAAGTGCCCCCATTCCTAGGTTTGATCAAATGTTTTAATGCTTTTATTTAGTTTCAGTTTTTTCAAGTGATTTAAAAATATATTCTTATTATAAAATATAACTGTGTATTAGTGTAAATAAGTGGAAGGTTGCTCCCTCCTTTTCATTCTCCAGAGATTTATTAATATTTCTAGCATGAAAATTTGAAATTGAAGTTCCAATTTGCCATAAGCTTAAGAATTTTATTACAGTTTTTTGGGTTTGCATTCCTATGGTTTTATATCTAAATAAGATAATTACATTTCTAAAAATTGAGCAGAGTAGAAACAATGTCTCAAGAGGATTATATTGTCTGATGAATTTTCTTTTATTGATATTGACAGATATTGAATTATATAAGAAAAGTACATATTCGGTTTGTTTATTTTGAAGCATATTGGATAATTATGAAATCTTCCTAGCCCATATTTCTAATGATTCAGGGTGACTCATTAAAAATTATTCAGAATGAAATTAATTTCCATTTCTCTGAAGTCAAAAATAAGTAAACTCCAATATCATCACTAATATGCAAACGTCTTTTTTGTTACAGCTCTCAAATTGTTGAAAAGAAAGCAGATTTCATAGTTCACTTAACATGCACAGAAAAAGCTTGTCTTTAAAATACTTGATACAGTAAGGTTAATACCTCAGCCAGTCTTTGATTTGATGCTTTATTTAGATGTTTATTAGTTCTGAAGCTTATAGATTTTTTTGTTTTTAGAATCTCTTGGTCGAAATAGACTTTGAATTCGTTTCAAGTTTCTTTCATACTTTAGGTAGTTTAGAAAGATAAATCATAAACTTTTAGATTTATTAAAGTGGCATTTAATAATATCATGATGGTTATCATTTCTTTCCATTTCTGTATTACTACCTGGTTCTTTTAGAAAGGGGAAGTGGAAGTAGGACTGGGAGGAAATTAGCAAATGTGTCTATTACTTGCCGCTTGAGTCAGGAAGGGTGGTAAGAGATGTGAACAATTTTAGTGAAGTATTTTTCAATCTTTTTGACCACAACCCACAGTAAAATATACATTTTATATTGCATCCAGTACACAATTTATATACATAACAAATGTTTCGAGAAACAGTAATTACCTTCCTACCTATATACGCAGACTGATGTTTCTGTTTTGTTTCATTTAAAATAACTGCTGCTCACATCTCACTAAACTGCAACCTGAAGTTTGAAAAATGCTGTTTTAGCATATTAGTTGTCTGTATTTGTGAAGAAGTTCACCCTCTCTTAGCACATAAAAGACTGAGTAGAAACACATAGAACCTATGTGAACATTTAATAACAAATAAATTAGTGAAATATTTTACAAGCATTTTGTCATGATAAAATATAAACAGTTTTATCTAAGCAAACAAGTTTTTTTGGTAAAAAATAACTCTTACATTGTATTTATATTTTAGGCCTCTCTTTTTTAATAAAACAGTAAACACTAATAGAACTTATATTAATAGATTATTTTGAAATGTAACCAGATTAATCACTGAGGCTCTCTTAATTATCATATTGGGCTAAATCTTAATGGAGACGGGAAAAAATAGTATGCTTTAATCCAGGTGTTGGCAAACTTTCTGTAAAGGCCCAGCTAATAAATATTTTAGGCTTTGCAAGCCATAAGGTCTCTGTTAGAACTATTCATCTCAGGGATCGTAGTGTGAAACTGCTGTAAGCAGGTAGAATGGCTGGCTTCCACTAAACTCTTATTTATGGAAACAAATTTTAATTTCACATAATTTTCACACACCATGACATTATTTTTCTCTTGACTTTTTGTAACCAATAAAAAATGTAAACACCACTCTTAGCTTTTGGTTTGTAAAAAACAGATGGTGGGCCATATTTGCTCTGCTGGCCATGGTTTGTTAACCTTTCTTCCTTGCTTTAGTGTAAAAATTGGAGAAAGTCAATATTGGTCCAAAAAGGAGAATACTTAGCAGTTGTGGTTAAGATACGACTAATGATGTTAAATCTCTGAGCATTTATATCTTGATTTTTCTGTATATTAGAGCTATACATTTTTGTATTGTGTTTATATTATATTTTTGCAGACTGTTGATATTCATAAAGAGAAAGTTGCAAGAAGAGAAATTGGTATTTTGACTACCAATAAAAATACTTCAAGGACACATAAGATTATTGCTCCAGCCAATCTTGAACGACCAGTTCGTTATATTAGAAAACCTATTGACTATACAATTCTAGATGATATTGGACATGGAGTAAAGGTAAGTATAATTTTTGTCAAGCTTTTTAAAACAATAGCCCATAATGGAACTAACTTTAGAAGATTAAGCTTTTATCTTTCCTTTCCTAGAGAACCAAATCTTGGCCCAGCTGTGAATCTGAACATTCCTTACAACTTTAACTATTTTATCTTTCTTGCTTCTTAGTGCTCTGTTCTCAAGTTTTAAATAATTATCTTTGAATGAATTGCATTTGCTTAATCATTTATGATAATACCTTAGCTAGATATGGTAAATAAGTGTGGTGTAATCTTTCTAATCTTTTAATGATTTAATATGACATTAAAAATTATTCAGTATGTTATTAAAGTATTTATCTCTTCTCAAAAATTTATCAGCAGACCTTTGGTATTAGTTTTCAGAAAGAACAAAAAATATGTACTTTGAATTTTTCTAAAATAATTTTATCTTGTCGAGAATAGTTTAGATAAAAGTAGTATGTGATTTATTATTTTCACTGTTTTTGAGTATATAGCCATTATATATTTTGGCTATCTTCTAAAATATATTTGGGTGCCACTGTGTATATAGAGTACTATGATTAAAAACTTGAGCATATAAATTTTATTTAAATTGGTGTTTGTACTTAAACTATTCAGAGTTTCAGCTAAGTATTATTTAAAGTTTGAATCTATCTTATCAGTGATTAGACAGACTTTTCAAATGTGACTTTTCAAACTATAAAGTGAAACTTTATAGTTTATGCAGTTAATTTATGAATATATAAACAAATTTAAATTTTAAAAATGCCCTACACTAGTATGGTTAGAAGTCAGATCTCAATTTAATATAGATTTAGGTGAAAGGAAGTATACAATGTAAATTTTAAAAAAATCTTTTTCTTCCTCAGAATATTGATAATAAACACTATTACCTGGAATTTGATATTTAATTTTATAATTGACACCTTCTTGCATTTAGATTGCTATACTAATTAGAGATTGTTAAATAAGATGTGTAATTGGGTTGATAATAACTGAAATTTATTCTAAAATAGGAAAATCTTTTGAGATTTATTCAAGACTGACTGCTATTAAAATTTTAGAAGCTGCCAGAATAATCTAATGACAAAGGCATTTAGTATACAAAACATCATATTTGTGCTTGCCCACATATATAATAAAAAGATGATTCCCCCCACTCCAGTTCTTATTTAATTCTCAAGTAAAATGTTATTCTTTTGGGACTCTGTAGTCCCTTTCATTGTTTGGAATTTTTGTATTTAAGGTCACTAATTTGAAGAAATTTTTAATAAAGTTTTTAAATAACATAGTATCATATAATTTCATCCAAAAAACTCTCGTTCATGACACATTCTGCTTTAACCACTCTTTCTATGATCTACTGAAACATTATTTTTTAATGCCGAATGCTTAACTTGTTTTTTCTTTGTTTTTTCCTTTCTCTTCACATCCTGAAGTTTCAACTAACCTTTCAATGCTTTTTTTCCTTACCTCTTTTATTTGCTCCATTTATGCATTAAGTGGTTGCTTAGATTTAAGGTAAGAGATTCCAGGGCTGGATTTCCATTCTTTATTCTTATGTAGAATATTACATATGGGGAGTGAGGAGATCTTTTGCACTTGGCCTTTTAAAACAAACAAACAATTCTTCTTTTTATTTATTTTTTATTTTTGTCATGCAACTTTGTGGTGTCATGTTTCATGAGGGCAATTATTTTGTCTGTTTGGTCATTACCATTCAGTTATCTACTGTGCCTAGAATAGTGCCTGACTACATGTTAGATGCTTAGCAAATATTGAATAAATGGTTATTTTGCAGCGTTAACATATTTTGTGAAACTGAAATGTAAATTACCCTATCATAAAATGTTGTTAAAAATAAAATTAGCTGGATTTTATCAATGTAGAAATTTTGTTATGGATTACAGGGCCAACTAATGTGCTTCATTTAACCCTCCCCCTGTGTAATAGCCTTTTTATTCTATAAATGGTGTGCTTTATTATATTTCTTTATGTCATTATTGACTCTCAATCAATGTAAAGAAATTCAGAAGAAGAAAATATTCAGTGTTAATGGTTTTTTTTAAGTTGCAGTATCATGTATTTTGTAAAAAAAAAAAAAAAAAACCAAAAGTCTTTTCTCAAATTGCTATTTAAAATGTTTCAATATGAAATCACTTTAAGAGATTTTCAAGCTGAGTATTAATTACATGCAAAACATCAAAAGCTCATAATAGTGTTTAACAAGATATGAGTTAAGAATTAGAGAAATAGTTCCTTTTGTTATTTGCTTTGGTAATATTTTTGTATTGTGGAGGGTTAATGGTAAAAGACATTCGAGTATATTCAAGAAGCTGGTCAAATAGAATATTACTGAAATTATTTTTACCAAACTGAGCATGCATTTACTTTTTATTTTTATAGCTGAATTTTATGATTTCTTTTTAAATACATATTCTTTTTTTCTAATACCAAGTTGTTTGCTGTATCTTCAGTGTAGAAGGTGATAACAAGACAAGATGACTGAGATCTGAATCATTAACTCGCTACAAAGTATGGCCACAGAAATTTCAGTAGATCTTGGTAGAGAGATGTGACTAGAGGAGCCCAGGCAAATGTACTTGTGTAATTGATTAGATTATTGGCCCCAAACACTCAGTCTTAATGAGGCACGTGGAATTGTGAGGAGATTCTTTTTTGCATAAAATAGGTAGAACTAGACCCAAAGCAGTGCATGGCCTACTTTGGCTCTTTTCCTCTGAAGTCTATATTCCAATTTTGGTCATTTATGTATTAACCTCCAAAGTGATAGAAGTATGCAGAAAGATTAATTGAAAGAAAAACACAGAAATGGACCAATTCTTTTTCCTTTAAGTTTAGATGAGCCTGCCTAAGCTGCGATCCCATGCTCAGTTACTTCAAACCCTACTGTGATTCCTTCTTGACCTTCCTGGGTTCATGATCTGTTCCATGTGGGAGATGGGCCAAAATGAACGAGCAATGAGAGGCTCCTTGAAAGAAAAATCCAATAAGGAAATATCACACTTGGATGAGATTCCTTAACGTCTTTGCTCTTGGCACCAAACCACTCCACTCCTTGTGGAGCGCCAGTGTTCCATCTTCCCTGTCTTCTTCCTCTTTGTGAACGTGTCTGTCTTCTTCGTAAACTTGTGGCACATAGTTAATAATTTTGGGTGAACCAAAACAAAGTGAAGTGAAAAAATATTCATCATATAGCAAATCATTTCTCTTTTTATGTTGCTTAAAAAAATTAGTGGGTTTGGAAGGGTGATTAATGGAATAATTAAATATGTTAAGGCAAAAAATAGAATTAAAGACAAAATGTTAAAAGTTGGAAGAACTGCAAATAATAAGCTAGTTGGTTTTCCACCTGAGCTTTTTGGAGACCTTTGGTTTATATCAAGTGCCCTGAACCTCTCCTGATGTTTGATAGGCTTATCTGTTACTTCGATTTCCTCCTGAGCTCTTCTTGAGCTCTGTCTTTGCTCCTGTTGCTGTCAGACTTTTGATGCCTTCAGACAGACTGTAAACAAAGTTCATACTTTGAGATCATACACATGGGATTTGACTCAGAAGAGACTTCCATGCTTAAAAGATGAATTTTAAACATTTTATACATCATGTTCTGGTGGTATTGAGTGGTTCTTTTCATCTGAAATTTGTTGGGTTTTTTTTTTTTCAGTCAGTTGAACTGTAAATTCATAAGATTTTTCAAAACAATGTGCTACTTTTTATGACAAAAGTCATAAAAAACCAATAGGTAGAATGTCATATTGGAAGTGTTTTAATATGTATCTGAGGCCATATAAAAGTAGAATGTACCTTGAGCTGGGGTACCCTTTCCCCATCCTCACTACTCCAAATCTAGACACAACCTGTACATACTACTCTACTTCTCTTTGTTTATTTAAATCCTGCTTTAAAAAAAAAAAAATTAGCTTAACAATCCAGCTCAGATTTTTCTCCATGAAACAGTAGCTATTCATTCTCACACTGATATTTCTTTTGGGAGAGGGAGATTTCTATATAATTTGTAGACATTCTTTTTTTGTTTGAAACATGTGAGTCTTATTTATTCCAAAATATTATGTTTCTTAAAAAGCAGAGAAGCTATTTTATAGACCTTTGTGTCCCCTCAGTGTCCTTCTTATTTGCCATAGTCCTCTACCCTAGTACCAGTAGTCTGGTAGATGGTTGATAAATAAGGGGTATACCACAGGTATCATTTTGGAATGTGTCTGCCACTGTTACATCATATCAGGTCATCTGTCAGTATTTGTATTCTACATAGGATATTCATTGTTTTACTTAGCGTAGAAGCATTTTTCACAAAGGAAAGCTTCCTTAAATATTGAAAAATTCTTTTTGCTTAATATAAAGATAGTACAGTATCAGTAAAGTATAAATTACTGATTTTTTGGACATTCTACAGGACCTCTGGTTTCTTGATTTAGGTTACTCATCCAAACCCTAATCAAATACAATCATTTGATGATTCTACATGTCATAAATGTATCCAGTTTTATTTATAGAAATGTCCACCAGATTTTATAGATTGTTTATATTATTTTAGGAGGGGTAGATTAAAAAACTTGAAGAAGATACTGCAATTTAAACAAAAACACCTTACATACCAAAACCTTAAGTCAAAGTTGGAAAGTTTTCAAGTATTTTAGCTATTCCATTGTATAGAATAAAACTCTCTTTTATTCTTTTTCTTTCCCTGCTCCTTTTCCTTCCTGTTTATAGCAAATTGATGTAGTTTAGTGTTTGGTTCACCTACTTCTCCCCATCACTTAAAATAACTTTGGGTATTATGTTGTTTAAGGTTGAGCTTAAAGGACTTTGGTTACTACTTTAAAAAATCTTCCGGTATCATAAATTAAGACTTACAGTTTTAACAGCTATTGGTTATTTATCGTATTACTCCTAAAATTTTTCCCAAATGTGGACTGATTTTTTTAAAAAACTTCTTCTGGCATTTTCATTTTATATATGATTAGTATACCCTCTGCTTATTAATGAGGGGGAGAGCAAGGATAAGTTAATCTTTATTCTTACATGATAACCAGCTTGTTTTATATTTATTGTTTAAAAGCAACAAGAAAAGGATTACCAGTAATTGCTACACTTTAAAAATGTTGACATTTCAAAGGTATCATTTGTCATTAAAGATTGTTTTATCATCACACACAACTTGTTCACTGGGCTATTCTTTTGAAGAGTTTGTTTCTTGATATATTATTTCTTGCCTATTCAGATAACAAGTAGTATTTTAGGATTTTAAAAAATTCCATTTTTAAGCCAGTTAATTTTATTTGTTTATTTATTTTTTCATTATGGTGACATTGGTTAATGAAATCCAGTAAGTTTCAAGTGTATATAGTTCAGCAGCGAGGCATATATATATTGCATTGTGTGTTCACCAACCAGTTAGATTTCTTTCTGTCACCACATATTTGACCCCCTTTACCCCATCCACCTCCCTCTGCCCTAAGCCAGTTAATTTTAATAGCCTTAATGCTCTGGACCTAATTATGATTTATTTTTTAAATTTATTTTTCAAAATTATAAATGTATTCTGATTTCAGTGATGTAATATCTTGAAGTTTCATTTTACAAGAGTAATTTGAATACACATATTCTTATTAGAAAAGTTAAGGTCCTATTTTGAAGTGTTTGGCTGTCCAAAATATTTGGGTTTTAAAATAGGGTCAGGTATGAACTTTTGTATTGAATATTAACTCCAAACCATTGGTAATCTCAATTGGAGATTGCATTTGAGCTATATTTGTAAATGACTTCTCTTAGCTCTTTAAGATACCCAGATTTCTATGTCTTTCTGTATAATACTGACATACTCCTTTGCTGGCATCCTTGTTCCCATATTACCCAGCTTTCCTACATTTACATTTTCAGTTGGGAATGGAATAGTGAGGAGTCATGGCCCAGCTCTGATTTAGGACTATATTACTTACATCTTTCCCATGACTGAATTAATCTTCATTTTGGGACTTGAGTGGGTCTGATTACCACAGGAACTAGGACATTGCCAGTGGTCCCTCTGTTGCTCACAGTTGAATGAGATATCTCAGCCCTACCTTTCTAGTTTAGATGTTTAGGAACATGCCTTAACTTCTGGCAGTTTTCAGGTAGGTGATTCCTTCATAAAAGAACATTAAATAAATCTGAATTGTCAGGCTGATCCACTATTTTAAAAAACTAAAAATTTCTGTTTATCTTGCAGTTTAACTTTATTTTATATTCTCTACTTAATGGATCAAAACTATAGTTGCATATTTTATTTGGGAAACACGTATTTAGTTTTTTTTTATGATATACTTGCTATTTAAAAAGAAAATTCCTTAAGGGTCTTATCATTTCTGATTGAGTTTATCAAATCAAATCTATTTATCAAATCTTAAGTTTTTATAGTTATTTAATTTCAGTTGAATGTAGTATCAGATAGTCTAACCAGTGATCTGTTGGTGTGATGGCCTAATGGCAAATAAAGTCTTTACATACACATTTATAATCATTTGAAAATTTCACATTAGGAAGAGTCCTTTGAGTACAACTGTAGAATAATCGTAGAGTAGAAATTGCATATGAAATGCATGGCCTCTATTTTTTTTTTTTCCTATTTAAACCTTCCCCTCTTTTGTTAAATAGCATAATATTATATCCCAAAAGGTCACTTTGTTTCACTGCATAAAAGTTGAGTTTTCCTCAAAAATTTTTTAGGTGAGTACCCAGAATATGAAGATGGGTGGGCTGCCGCGTACAACACCTCCAACTCAGAAACCCCCCAGTCCCCCTATGTCAGGGAAAGGGACACTTGGGTGAGTATGTAACTAAGTAATAAGTAAAAACCATTTCATGTAGTGTTGTTGAAACCTAAACACTGCATATATTTAAATATTTTAATATTTGAAAAAAGAACATTTTCTTCCTAGATTATCTATTTTGTGTGTAATTTTGCCTTTTCCTGGGAAACATCTTTATATTTTAAAAAGATTTTGTTTTGAAATTATTTTTCTAATTTCAAATTTGAGATAAAATTCTAGCCCAAGTTCATGGTTTATTATAAATTGCGCTCTTAATTCTTATTTTCGTAAAATTTTTAGTCTTTCATATTACAGTTCACTATTATTCAGGCTATTCCTCTGAAGAACACTGTGTAGATTACAGAATTCTGTGTAGCTTGTATTGTTTTGAGAATATTGAGCTTTAATTTGGTCCTATGGAGGTGGACTCCAAATTTGACTTTTGGCAGAAATGGTCAATTAATGGAAAAGCTTGACTTTTTTCTTCTGTAGCATCATAGTATAAAAATTTGGCTTATCGAGATTTGTGATCAAGTGGGCATAATATACTACAGAAACCAGATGGCCAAAATTGTGTTCCAGCTCTGCTCCTGCCCTGTGGTCTTGCATAGTCAGCCTCTTAACAATTCAGTTTTTTCATCTGTAAAAGGGGGTAATATCTGTCCTCTGTCAACTTTTCAGAGTCACTGTAGCATGAATTGGATTTCTTAAAAATGTATAAGACAAAGACAAAATACTTGGACAAACATTGGCTTTATGATTTATGCTTAAAAGTTTTTAGTTGACTATCTTGTTTTTGGCCCCCTCACCAAAAAAACAAAACAACCTAATCAAGCACTGTGGATCATGACAAGACAAAGATGAGTTGGGATATAAAGGAGGATAATGAGAAATTACAGTTAGGACAGTGGGAAACAAAAGAATAAAAGTGAATTCTAGCTGGGAATAGGATGATTTTATTTGGTGGACAAAAAATTCTGCTTAGAGAGGAACAAATTTAGTAAATCAAATAAGATTTAAGCTTCAGGGTCAAATTTAGATGTCATGGTAGAGTATGGTAGAGTCATGGTAGAGTGCAGGAGTAAGAGTAGAGAATCAGATCAAGAGGAAGTATTTGTTTTATTTCTTTTTGTGGAATGTCTACATTTCTGTCATGTATAGTACCAAAAAGATTTTGTTAGGTTTTAAGTCAAGATTGTTAGCAAGATAACTCACTGTATTATCTAGTAAATAAAGTTTTCTGTTACTCTCCAATTTTGAAGATTTACTCATGTACGAGTTATTTTTTTTCCTTGTGTATCAGCAAGAGTTCTGCAGAATCTTCAGAATCTCTGAGCACCACAAGCTGGTTGATGGTCGTAGCCTGGCATTTTCACACAATCTTTGCCTAGCCATCACATTTTGTTCTTCTGCCCTTTTTTCTTTACCTTGTTTTTATCATTGCCTTCATTGTATAGTTCTCAATCAGCAAAGTGTTTTTTTCTTGGATTGGAATAGAACATTTTTGTCGTCCGGGAAAAATTGTCTGGAAATCAGATGCTTCTAAATTAATCACTTTACGTTTTTTTTTTTAATATTTACATCATAATTTCAGAGATACCAAAACTTTTTTAAAATACTTTTTTACTTCCCTTGATCCAGTATCTCATCTAGTGGCCTTTATTTATTTTTAATTATTAATGTACATATGTATTTATGAAAGGAAATTTTGAGGGTAGTAGAGTGGACAGGGTCATTTCAAAGTGATCTCATTCAGAATCAATGAACCATAAATTGAGTAGCCCAGGAGAGCAGTATTTAAAGGATCCTTGGGAACTTTTGGGTGAGCAAATTATTGAGAAATTCATAAGTCAAGTGAACAATATTCCAGAAAAAGAAAGCTTTTTGATTTTCTCATCTTTTGAGATCCCTGTTTTTCTTTTAAAGACTAGAAGCTTGTCTACAAAATGTCAGTTGAGTATTTATCATAGTCATAAAGAATTTGGAAAATTAGAGATGAGAACTAATTTAATAATTAATGATCCAGTGTGCATCTTATTTCCTGTTATATTTCCTCTTACTCTTATTCTCTTCCTTTAAAAGGAGATATTTTGAGAAAAAGGGGAAATACATTAATAAAATCCAGCCTGTTTTGTACTTTACAGTTCAAACTAAAATAGAAAGACCTGAGTGGTCTTTCTTTTTTCTTTCCCTTTTAAATATTGAACTGAGGGAGGGTAAAAGGTAAGAGAAGTTGAGGTAAAAGTTGAAGGAGGAAGTGAGGTGAGACTGGAAGGAGATGAGAGTAAATTGTGTATTTTTGTGTGTGGATAATTTAAGATAATTTAATATCTATGTATTTACTATGCAGAAAGGGAAATACAGGGTTATAGTTGCTATTGATTATCAGTGTGAGGGTTGTGTACCCTCTGAATATCTTAGGTTAGGGAGAGAGGGGTGAGGAAGATAATTAGTGCATTCATGCAGTGCAGTTGGGAGATTTTGACATGGTACTAAAATAATTTGAACTCATAAAAGAAAAGAAGAGAGTTTGGAAAACATTAGCTTACCTGGTGGGAAAATATTCTTTGTGCTCTCTGAGAATGAATAAACAAAATTACATTAGCACCGGGAAATGAGGTTGGAGACTAAAAAAATAACAATACTCATCAAAACCCTGATGGTAGAGAAGTGACACTTAAGGAAAGACTGAAATTGATAGCTGGGTTATATTAAAACACATTTTCCTATCTCTGAGTACAAATTGTATTTCACTGCTGGCAACTCTTTGAATTTATTGTGCCGAAACTTGCTAATCACACAATACATACGCTCTTCTTTTTGTAGGCGGCACTCCCCCTATCGCACACTGGAGCCAGTGCGTCCTCCAGTGGTACCAAATGATTACGTACCTAGCCCAACCCGTAATATGGCTCCCTCGCAGCAGAGCCCTGTGAGGACAGCTTCTGTGAATCAAAGAAATCGAACTTACAGGTATTTTCTCTACCTCAGCGCAAAATGTGATGGTCTTAGTACCATAATTTGTTCAGATAACTTCAGTTAAATCTCTCTCATTTTCCAAGCACTAAGTTCTTTTCCTCACTCTACTCCCCCAAACCTCATCTGATTCTACCTCTCTCATGTTCTGATGCAACTTTGAGCAGTCAGGAAGTTGAAGTAAAAAAAAACAAACAAACCAGACAGCTTAAAGTGAAAACTTCTCTACAAAATAAATAGTTATAGTTGACCTAAAAAAAGTTATGAACCAGATGTGAGAAATTTTAAGTTGTTTTTTGGTGGAACTTTACAGATGAAAAACTATATACAATAAAACATTAACATGAGCTAGTATATATCAAGATATCATTACAAATAAAATTAATCAAATATTATGTTTAGGAAAACTTTTTATTATAAAAGAAATTTCTTCAGACAGACATTAAGCTGGAGTAAAAGAAAGTAATATTTTTAAGTAATATTGTTAAGCTCCATTTATCACTTATTTTTATGGAGAATTTTTTCATTCTCAATTCCTTTAATACATGCTTATTAAAAGGTGATCAAAACAAATTTCTTGAACTCATCTTTTTTTCCTCTACTTTTTAAGAAATTCATGTTTGAAGTTGAAGGCTTATCTTTATTATAGCTATTATACTCATTTCAGAAAATTGTGGGAAATACTGGTGATATCTTACTATATATATGTGTGTGTGTGTGTGTGTGTGTGTGTGTGTGTATACACACACACACACACACACATACATACATACATACATACATACATATATACTCTGTTTTGGTGGCTCTTATCTCTTCAGCAGCAGTGGGAGTAGTGGAGGAAGCCACCCAAGTAGTCGGAGCAGCAGTCGGGAGAACAGTGGAAGTGGGAGTGTGGGCGTTCCCATTGCTGTTCCTACTCCCTCTCCTCCAAGTGTCTTTCCAGGTAAAATATGAATGGTGCTTCATCTTCACTTATCCTTTCTGAATTTGAATTCAACTTCTGATTTAATTACAGTGGGTTTTCTTTATAATCAGGATTTATCTTTCCTTTAGGACTCCATAAATGTTGCGAAATCTTTACGCATTTGTTATTTTAACCAATTTGTAACTGCATGCCCACACATATCTCTGTTGTTTGGTTTTATGTCTTTGGTGCTGTGGCTCACTTGGTGCTTTGAGGTTTCAGGCACCACATTGATACTAGTTATATGTTTAATTCCAGCTAGAATTACAACAGTGTGTGCCTTTGGACACAATGGAGACTCAGTGTTGAGAATCATATTTGTAACAAAAGATTAGACAAATATCAAAGTTTTGACTGTTAAATTTAATGGACTATTGGAACTCAATCGTCTCTGAAATGTTACTTCTATTCTCAGAAACAGAGAAATATGCTTATTTAATCTGAGGATTCCAAAGTTAAAATTTAGTTTTAAAGACATGACATAAAAGACATAGAGGTGGATTATTACATATTTAATTACTTATCCTAATAGATAATACACTTTAAAAATCATTTAAAAGAGATTTTTCTAAATACTTTTTTACCTGTTAAGATATTTATGTTTGGAATATATGTTTATTTTTCTGACTTGTATAATTCAGAATGGAATACTGGTATTTCCTAGTGTATTATGTTTAGTTTCATATGCTAGTTACAAAATGTTATGCTAAAGATTACAATATAAAAGAGCAGTTTTCTTTTCAGAGTAGTGGCTTTCAGGTAAAAAGGGATGCTTGTTTTTAATGAATTTAAAAATCTACACATTACCCTGGCATCATGAATTATTTGCTGCAAACCTGATAATCCTTTAACATGAGCTTCATTCTTGCTCTCCTTTTTAACACTCTCTTCTATTCTTTGGTTACTGTTAATCATTTGAATATCTAACATTAGTTCTCTAGTGCCTTTATTAATCCTGCCTAATGGGATTGCCTCATTAATGCTGCCTCTTACTCCTCTTTCCCCTTAGCCCCTGCTGGCTCTGCTGGTACTCCTCCCCTTCCTGCTACTTCTGCATCTGCCCCTGCCCCTCTTGTTCCTGCTACTGTCCCTTCCTCCACTGCCCCAGATGCCGCTGCTGGGGGTGCCCAGACCCTTGCTGATGGCTTCACTTCTCCAACTCCCCCTGTTGTCTCTTCCACTCCCCCTGCAGGTGAGTACTGGCTTATTCCTTGAGAGGCAAATCCAGTCATCTGGTTCTTTCTTATCCTACCTGGAACTGTGGCTTTGTGACTGTTGTTTGTTTGTATTTATTTATTTAAACATGAAGAAGAATGTACTAAATAGAAAATGGCATCTGATCAAAGAGTAGAATATCTGGAGGAAATCAGGGTAAAATTTCCCATACATCTTTCCAAAAGAGTAGCATAAATATACATTTTTTTATTCCTTGAAATTCATTTACTAGAGATTTGTGAATTTAGTATGGAGCTGTCTTCTGTACAGTTTTGAAAAGTTGTCGTTAGAATATTGTTATAGGTTGTCATTCGCAGAAAGAATAGTTTATGATAAGAATTCTAAAATAGATTTTATAGGAAATATTTGATATAATAGTCCGAAAGTCTCTGTAGTGAACTTTTTAAGAATTTCAGGTTTACTTATGTGTTACTTAAGGTTGATTGTTGTTTTAGTATTTTAAAATTGCAACCTAAAATCTGTTTTTTGATAGAAGGAGAAAAGGGCTCAATTGCTACAAAATATTTTTATAAAGTTAATGGTGATGAGTAAATAAGTTCTTATCTATTATAAAAATGTATTTGCCAAATACTTCATAGAATATATATTCAGCTCTGCTGCTATAACCAGATGTTTAAATATTAAAAGACACTTTTCGTTAAGATAGATTTTTGGATGGTGTTTTATGGGATAGCTTCTATAATAGCACTTTTTAAGAAAAGCTTTCTACAGTGGGTAAATGTAAACATGGGCTGTTCTTCAATGTTCATATAACTCTATTAGGCCAGACTGGCCATGCAAGAGCATAACTAGATTCCTACATAGTTATATAGAAATAACATAACTATGTTATGTTATGTTATAGGAATCTAGTTATGCTCTTACATCAATAGGGTAAAGAATACATCTTGAAATCAGTTAATTGTAGGCCCAGAAAGGACATCTCTCACCCAAGAGTCAGCATGTTTATAATTTAATAACAGGTGCTGGTTCATAGTCTGCAGTGAATAAACATTTATTGTATGAGTGGATAATTATAGTTAGTTTTTTTTTTTTAACAAAAAGCAAGATAGTAAATGCCTCAATAACATTTTATATGTTTATAATCTTTTTTAAACAGTGTCTTTGAATCACCAAGTACTTTTTTCTTTCTATTAAGGTGTAATTTGTGTACAGTTAAATTTACCCTTTTTAGTTTATATTTCTGTGAGTTTTGAAATGTAGGCAATGATGTAACAACAACTACAGTCAAGATATAGAACAGTCCTGCCATCCCTAAATTTCCTCCGTGCCCCCTTGGTAGTCAGTTCTTCCCTTTCACTTTTACAATCACTTGATTGTAAGACAATCACTTGATATTTTTTTTGGTTCTGGTGTTTTGGCACAGTGCATTTGAGATTTACCAGTGTCGCTGAATGTTTCATTATTTTGTCCCTTTTTATTACTGGGTGTTTTACTGTATGGATATGCACAGTTTGTCCCTTTCCCAGTGCAGGGACAGTTAAATTATTTATATTTGTGGGTGATTATGGATAAAACTGCCATAAATGTTCACACACAGACTTTTGTATGAGCGTAAATTTTCATTTAATTTGGGTAAATACCTGGGGAGTAAGATTGCTGGGTAGTATGGTAAGTTCATCTTCAAATTGTTTTCCAAAGGGGCTGTACAATTTTGCGCACCACCAGCAGTGTATGAGACTTCCAGTTGCTTTGAATACTTGTTAGCACTTCATATTATCAGTTTTTTTTTTAACTTTAGCCATTCTGATAGGTGTACAACATGTTTTGATTTGCATTTTTCTAATGACTAATGGTGTAGAACATCTTTTCGTGTGCTTCTTTGCCATCTTTTTATCTTTTGGAGAAATATCTGTTCAAATGTTTTGTCATCCCCCACCCCCTTTAAAATAGGGTTGCTTGTTTTCTTATCATTTAGTTCTTTTATATTCTGAATACAAGTCCTTTGTTAATTATGTGATTTGCAAATATTTTCTTCCAGTTTGTGACATTTTATTCTCTTAATAGTGTCTTTCAAAGAACAGAAGTTCTTCATTGTGATTAAGTCTAGTTCACTGAATTTATTTTTTTTTTGTGGATTATGGTTTTGGTGTCATATTCACTAACTCCTTACCTTACATAAGGTTATAAATATTTTGTCCTGTTTTCTTCCAGAAGGTTTTTTTTTTTTAGATTATATGGTTAGGTCTATAGTAATTAAACTGTAGTTTTATTTTGTTTTGGTTTTCAACCCAAAGCAAAGTAAACACCTATAAATAGTATAAACAGTCTCTTTTATGTTTTTACATTTTTCATCATGGTTGCAGAGACTTGATAGTGGATTATGTTTAAACTGAATACTCAAGATTTTTATGCAACAGAATTGATTTTTAGGTTTTGATATTTTCGTATGTAAGAAGATTAAATGGTATAGCAGATCTTGAGTGCTTTTATGTTATTCGTTATACGAGTTCATACGAATTCAAGTAGGATAAATTTATAGAGTTCCTGAAGACCAGTTTTAGTCACATAAAACCATTTTGCAATCATGAGTAAGATGAAATATTATCAAAAGTGCTTTTTTTTTTCTTTGCCTTCCTTCCATCCTCCCTTGCCCTTTCTCCTTTTCTTTCTCTTCCCTTTATCCTCTCTCCTTCCTCCCCGCTTTCTTCCCTTGACACTTCTTACCACCTCCTCTTCTCTCCTTGTCTCTTTTTCCTCCCCTCCGCTCCCATCTCCTTCTCCTCCCTCCCCACTCTTGCCTGATGGAATGACCTCTCATGGGATCCCTAGTGCTTTGTCTGTCTGTCTCTAACATTAGGCCTTCCACTGAGTGTTTTTAAGTGGGGATGGAGTCAAGATAAAATTTAGGAACTGGATTGCATTAGGAAATTGGGTAGGTTAGGAAAGAGTGTGTTCAGTTGTCATTAGCTACTAAAGTATTTTCAGAGAGCAAAAATACAGTGAAATTGCTGATAAATATGTACAGGTTCAAGGATGAAATTAAAAATGAGATATTTTGATTCACTTTTTATATCAGCTTTTTTATAATTGTAAATTTCTTAAACTCTAATTTAAAGACAAAATAATCTAGTTTTAAACATGGATGTCTTTGATCGAATAAAGATGTGTTTGATTTAGAATTATGTCACTTGACCTTTTGCTGGAAATATTTTGTTTTCCTTTAATAGCTTTGCTACCTTAAATGTACTGTTATTATTAATTTGGAATAAGACTGTGTCAAGCATTTTTTCTTTTGCTTTCCCTGTGTCATTTTTATCTTGTCAAGTTTAGTTTTTAGTGTTTAATGGATTTTCTTTTGTGAGGGGGAGGAAGTAAGCCATAAATTTTAATTGTGATGATTTTGAAACTGTCAAATTATTAAATTAATAAAATCATAATATTAGTAATCTATTTAGCTTTTCCAAACCTAATCATAATTTTATTTATCTACTTTCTCGCTTTTGCAGTTTGGTAGAGGGTCAGCTGAGCGATAACTGTCACCTTGCATTTGTTAGATAACTAATTAAACGTTTTTATTTTTAATAATCTTTTTAAGACTCAGGCATCGTACCTAAAATATTTCATTGTCTGAGGTAATTTTCTTTTAATGACAAATTTATGTTCTCTTTTCCAGGTCATCCTGTCCAATTCTATAGCATGAATAGACCTGCCTCTCGCCATACTCCCCCAACAATAGGGGGCTCGTTGCCCTATAGACGCCCTCCTTCCATAACTTCACAAACAAGCCTTCAGAATCAGATGAACGGAGGCCCTTTTTATAGCCAGAATCCAGGTTAGATATTTTTTGTATTCTATGGAATATATCTGATTAAAAACTAGCACAAGGAAGGTGGTTAGTACTATTTTTTGAATGAATGGAAATTGCTAATACCGTATTCTCCACTTTTTCTTTTTAAAAAAATACATGGTTTCCATATAAAGTTGTAGAACTTAATTTTCCTGAACAGAATCTTTTTGAATATGATAGTGATTACTTGCTTTAAAAAATAATATTGTGGTAAACAATATTTCCTGTTTAACCAGATATCCTTGCTGTCTGAGTAGCAGGTAATGAAAATTGCGTGTACATGGAAAGAGTTTATAAGTGGCAAATAAAAGAGAGATGACATTTTTGAAGCTGCTTTGTGCTAGGTAGTTATACTTATTCAGTTCTCATACCAAACCTATGATGGGAAAACTGGGACTTGGACAGATTGATTCAGCTATAACAATCATCTTTCAGTTGCATCATGTATGCAGAAAACAATCTGGCACATATTTAATACTATACATACTTATTATTTTTGCTTCTTCCCAAAGAGGCTAAGAGCAAATCCTAGACTCTGTGACTATTGTGGACATGGTATGTCAACTCACTGTGGTTTTGGATTTTTGTCAAGAGGCCAGTAAGCCCTTTAATATTAGGGGACAGCCCATTTTATCTTTGATTAGACCCGTAATTTTATGGAGCTGAACTCTGTCTACTACAGCTACTACCTTTTGGTGAAACTTTGTTATGTTTTTGGAGTCGTGTGGAAGAAATTTGATCATCCTTCTTCATAAATGCAATTTAAAGAATGCTTTTATATTTGTTATCTTATTTAAGTCTTATAATCATGTAATTATTTTCATCAGTATTTTACAGGTGAGGAAACTGAGGCTGAGTTGATGGTCAAGTTAGGATTTGAACTTAGATCATCTTTTTAAGTTCTGTCCTTTCTGTTGCACTATCCTACCTACCTTCAGACTTTAAAAAATCTGTCTCCTACCTTCCCAAGCCTTCTATTTGTTGGGGAGGAGGATGCCCACATTGTAATGTAAATTACATGAGAGCCTGAGACCTTGTCTGTCTTTTATACAGTTATATCCTGGGAATAGTGCTCAGTAATTATTTGTTGAATGAGGAATGAATCCGTTGTTCCTTTATTCAAATTACTTCACTGTTTTGGGTCCTTCTTGTAAATTAAATGCCATATTTATAG
The DNA here is from genome assembly GCF_902729225.1 of Pteropus medius. NCBI lineage: Eukaryota > Metazoa > Chordata > Mammalia > Chiroptera > Pteropodidae > Pteropus > Pteropus medius. The sequence continues at coordinate 11,358,900 of NW_024351729.1, forward strand.
TCTAGCCAAGTGCTCCCTGTAGTGTGATTACCCACTGCCTCACTTGAAATATATGTACTCTTACTGCTGTCTTTAATCACAGTGATTTTGGCTGTGCCGTTCTTTGTAACTATCGGTATTTTTCATACATTCTCTTTTAAATCATGTTTTCCAAACCCATATTTGTATAAGATCTATTTTGTTTCTAAATGCATTGTTTTTTTTAATTTTTAAATTATAGTTTTAGATGTGGGTTGCTTCATAGTTCTGAAGGTAAGCTCTCTCCCTGGCCCTATTAGAAGTCAAGACAATTGTGGTTTTGAGCTGTTTTGCCTTCCCTTATCTTGGCAAAGAGTTTTGAAAGAATGATGTCAGTCCAAAATGGACTGGTTCTGTAATGGAGCCGAAAGATGCTTCACTGTTCACAGCTTAGAACCAACTGTGCATGATATACAGAAAGTATGTACAAGGATATTTCATGCTTTGTACATGTACAGGGTCTTATGAGAACCCTTTAGTGGAAATTATATAAAGGTCGTTTAAGCACATATTTAAATGTGTTTAAAATATCTATTTCAATACTTCTTTCTTTGTAAATTTGATTTTAACATACTTGAAAGAAATATATACTCTATGGAATAATTTAATGAAAGTCTGTGAATTGAGGTTATTGAGCCTTCAGCATAATGTGGGAGACAATTGAGTTGTTTCGTTTTGTTTCATGTGCTCCTCTGGATTAAGTTCTGATTTGGTAACTGTTTAAAGAGGATAACTACAGCTCTGTTAGTTGATTAATCAGTGCTTTCTCTAAATTTTTTTTTTTTTTTTACTAAATCACATTCTTTGAAAAGCTTTGTTTACAGGACATAATACCTTGCAAACCAGTGTTTTATGGCTATTAGATGCTTCTTTATTTGCTTTAGATTATATGTTTCTTGTATTACTCCACTTACAGTGGTCCCTGTTCATATTTAAAATGAGAAAATTTGTTGTCATTTCTCAAGTAGCTAATAACCTGCTTGAACAAAATTATCCCAGGTGTGTGTTTTATAAGCAAATTTTTTTTGCAGTTAGAGGCTTGACATTTATGTGTGCTTCTCAAGAAGAGAGCTGGCAGCCTGGGATTCATATGAATGTAATTCAGTGGGCTTTTTTGTGAGGTATAAATCTAGCAGCACTGTTATTATATTTGGTTTGCGTTTGAAAAAGGGCATTACAACATAGGAATTAAAATATGGAACACCCAGTGTCTAGTGCCAAGTCCTAGGAGCACAATAATTGTTTTTTAATGTGATTATTTCACAAATTAATGAAAGGAACACTGATCAGTGCATAACTGAAACCTCTTTGATTCTCATTGTTTCATAATCTAATCCAGCCAAAGAAATAGGAACACCAATTTACCATTTATCTTGTCAGCAGCAAGGAACATCATTGAAACAAATAAGGCTAATCACAGGTTTTTACTTTAAATATAAATATGAATCACCTTGGTGGCAAAGAAAATTTCATAACAATAAGGAATCAATATGTGGTATTTAAGTACTCAGGCCTTTGGTAGAAGTTAATCCTGCATTTTACTGTTCGTATTTTCTTACAACAAAAACTTTTTTAAAAGATTTTAATTCACAAAGTGGATGGAATGTTATTTCTAAGATATGTGTCTGTAAATAGATGGAGGAATTTCTGAATGAGTATGGTGTTTGACACAGGGAAATGTCATTCTTTAAACCCTGAATGTTGTTAAAAGCAACTGAAAAAAAAAAAAACAATATTGAGTTGGCGATATTGCAGAAGAGAAGCCATAACACATTAAAAGAATAATTAAGTTACAGCATTACCATAAATCCCCAGAAGAATACAGATTTGGTGGGGCTTTAGCAAAGTGTAATAAAGAGCAGTAGTAAGAGGCTGTTTTTAAATCCTCATTTTAGGCAGTCTTTAGAGTTTGTTAAAGAATGTTTAGAGAGAACAAAAAAGCAAGAAAGCAACTGAAAAGTATATTTTTAGATGACCAGGTATACCAAATAGACGCTTTACACTGATTATTAAACACAAGTTGTTTTTAAACTTGTCTTAATTTGCTACTTTTTCTAGGCATAATAGTATATGGTGACTTTTTTTTTTTACTTGCAGAGGAATAACAAAAATGATCCAATTCTTTTAACCCTTCTGAGACTATAGGACTAATAATTATTCGATAACCATATTCTTTTCCGTCAAAAAAGCTCCCCTTACTGAATATGATTAGCTAAATTAATTTTTAAATATTCCTTGTTCTAAGTTGTTATTAATGTTAGAAAATATTTCACTCTTAAATTGCTTAAATTATTTCCTTCAACTTGAATGGGCTGTCAATTAAATAGAGCCTCTAAAAGTGATATTCTTTAGTGGTTTTGTAGTAGTATTTGATGTTTATTTTGCCTGATTTTCTCAGCATTTATAAAGCTGTAAAAATAAGATGTAAAGGTCTTTTTTCTTCTTAAACTCTTTGACTTGACATTTTAAAACCCTGAGCCTCAAAGATTATGCTCCAAAGGATTTTATAATCACCAGGAGGATCATGCTTAGAAAGACTATATTTCATCAGTATAGACTCATCCTCTAAGTTTGGTTTGTTTGCAAAGCCTTTTACTGTTTATGTATCTACATGTTGCTATGTGCACATAGCTGTAGTTCTTACAGCTGTTCTACCTAAGAGCTCTGTGTTGTAAACTCCAGTCACTTGGTGAGCCTGTCTTCATATTAACTTCATTATTGTGTATTGTGAGCATAATATTATGAAATCTAAGTTTGGAGATCTTTTGGTGGTTATAGGGAAAGGATCTTGTTATATGAAGAATCATCCTAGCTAAATGGAGTGAAAAGTTTATAGTTACTTCTTATTCTTGCCTGTTTACGAGATACCTAAGACTAGAATTGAATATTGCAAACAAATCTTCATATCAAAACCCTGCTTAAATTCTTCTAGGAGAGTTCATTTTCAACTCAACTCTAAGGAAGATAAATCTAGTCTAAAGTCGGATGTTCTGGTTCACAGGAGTTCTGGTCAGATGAATTCTTACATGGTCCAGAAAGAAAGTTCTGTAGTATCTGAATTAATTTGGACCATCATATAAAAGGTTTGTCCCGAGCAAAAATAAGTAGAATTCATGGTGACCTTTGTAAACTGCATTTGGAACTGAATTTTTAACATCCATTGGACTGGCTTTGAAAAAAATCTAACTTGTTTCGTTATAAAATTATTCTATTTCAAGGAGATCGGAGATTGCTGCCTGTGAACTTAAAACCACAGTGGCTTCATATTTTCATTTTCAGAACTAGACAAAAAAAATATTCATCTTAAAAATAATAATAAACTCAGCCTACCTACAAAGAGATTATTCTGTTAAGCACTTAATCATTCATTTTTTGGAGTGCCGGAGGTCTTTTTTTGGATGTGAAACAATGACTTAAGTGGGAAATTTACTTTTCCGTTGCAGGGGAAGTCTGGAGGGGTATTAACAGGATAAGAGCTTTTATCTTATTTGATATGAATATTCACACGTAATCTCCACTTTTCTAGTGCCAGTTGCTGTTTGCTGCGGTTTTATCTGCTTTGTCTCTTCTACTTCCTCTGTTTATTGTGTCTTATTCTTACCTCAGTTTGGGAAACACAGAGTATTGCAAACATAACAATTGCTTCAAGCCTCTGAGTGTGGGAGACAGACAACTTAAGGATTTACTACCAAGAAGTACCACTTAGGGAAAGGTACCAGTTTCTAGGGTTATACTACTCTGTCCTTTAAATACAGATATTCTTCAGGATTATCTGCTTACCTCTTCCTACACATTACATATGTTCTCCCTGCATTTACCTACAGCACAGTTGTTTTATCTCTACTGGTAGCTCTGTGTCTCTCAACCCAAAACTCTCAAGTTGCTTTCCATATTTATGCCTCAGTCACTTTCATGCACCCTATTTATCATACTATCTCTCCCTGACATGCTTATTCACCATCCCATTTCCCTGTACTTCTTCACAAGGTTCATGTGGTTCGCAGCACCTCTACCTTCATGGTTGTGAAGGCTAAAAATGTAAAAACCATCTTTAGCTGTTGCCATCCTTCATTGTACTAGCTAAATCCTTAGTTACCAAGTACTCTTTTTCAACATTGTTAACAAGTTCTTTCCTTTTCTTTCTGTTTCTACTGCCTTGATTTTCTTTCTTTCTTTCTTTCTTTTTTGTGCCAGGCCCCGGGTTAGACTTTCTGCATGCCTTTTTTATTTTTTGCATCCACTCTGTAAAGTAGGTTGCATTATCTCTTTTTTTATATTACATTTATGGATTAGGTACAAAGAAGTTAATTGACTTGCTGTTCCAACATCAGGGAAAGAATGAATCAGGTTATTTGACGCTGAGTGACTTTTAAGTCCAATCTCTTTCCACTAAGCACTCTTTCACTTAACATATAACGTCCTTCCCTATTTCATATCCACTCACTCACCTTTTTCAGTTTTGTGCTTCTCTCTCTGGGGTATCCGAGGCTAGCCATGTGGAAACAGCTCCGGTCCTGCGAGCTGGTTACCTCTAAGCATCTGCTCTCACTTGATTCTCATCTTATCTTTCTCAGCCCTTGTCTGCTTATCCATCTCTCTTTCTTCAGGTACCTGCTCAGAGGTCATTTCTGTATAGCCTTCCTCACTACTTCCACCCCCACTGCTCCTACCACCCTCACACCACACCATCGCCACCTCCATGGAATTGCTACAAATATTGTTGGGTTAAGGTTTCTATTTTGTCTTCTGCTGCCAGGTAGAATGTGATCTCTTTGAGGACACTGACTTTTATTCATCTATCTTTTTAGTTTTATTAGTCCTAACTATAGTTTGGAGCTAATAAAGGTGTTCTCTCTTCATAAGATGTGTGCCATACTTTATACCTTGACATTCTGAAGGAAACTATAACTGCAGAGTTAACCTTGGGAAATTGTTCAGCACATACCGGGCTTATTTGTATATATACATACATTAGGTATTTGTTGAAGGCTTACTAGTACTAGGTACGGTACTAGGTGTTTCAGATGAAGGGAAAGACACCTTGAGGAAGAGAGGAAAGTGATTGGAATGAGGCCAGCATTTTTCTGTAGGGTCAGGGAGGAACTATACCTGTTGGAGCTGGTGGTTTGAATTGGGATTGTGAAGAATTTTAATGACACAGACCTGACTCTCAGAATGATTTTGATATTGGTTTCCTAGCAGAGTACTTGTCACTTAGTTAGGAAGTCAGTCAATATTTAAGTAATGAAGAACCAATCAATATTTAAGTGAAGAACCAGTCAGTTTGCCTATTAATGAAGTTTTGAAAAGTCTAAATTTAGGATGTTAGAATGTACTGTTTTTTTCTCTTGTACTGATGAACATTAAACTTGTAATCATCAAGGTAAAATCCAGGAAAGTAAATTATTCATGGTAATCTGAAGAAATTCTTTGAGAACACATGTTGTTATTGATATGAAAAGATCAATTTGCTGTTATGTGTTAGAGTAGATCTGTAAATGATATATGCTTCCTGTTGTAATTTTTTGAAACTTCCTTAAAACTCCCCTAATATTTATTTTGTGTGTTAATAAATTATCCCTCAAAAGAAGATCTTTAATATATCTTATAAAAAAATGTTTGTGCATAGTGCTTTCCCTCCTTATATGTTCGTTTTATTGTATTATCCTTTCCTTTTGATGTAACTCGCCCTTATCCCTTATCCTCCACACCTTTTTTGTTTTTGCAGTATCTCTTGCTCCTCCTCCTCCCTCCATTCTACAGGTAACTCCTCAGTTACCTTTAATGGGATTTGTGGCCAGAGTCCAAGAAAATAGTAAGTTTATGTCTTCTTTATGCTGTAGATCAGATTATAGACATAAAATGTCATTTATATATGATTGGCTAAATAGTCATTCACTAATACTTTAAATATTTGAATATTATGAACAGGTCACTGTATGAGCAGCTAGTAGGGATGATAAACTAATTAAGATGAAATTCTCTACCTTCAAATAACTCACAATCTGGTAGTGAAGAAAAGACAAATATAAAATAAGGCACATGTAAGAAAATATCACATCTGATGAGATGCTGCCTAATCACCAGATAGCCCATGTTTTTCTCTGGGATGTTCAGACAGGTAGTCTAGTTTCCTATCACTGGAGTTTTAAGGTTTCGTGCTGGCCTGAGAATCTTCCATCAGTCCTGTGATTCCAGATATAAAAGTGGCCATACCCTGGGAACCAGATTGCCAAATTGTGTTTCCCAAGAAGCCTCATAGATTTGTAGTGAACTCACATTGGCCAGTGGGCTAGTGTTGAGCCATGCAGGCTCAGGTAACTGATTTTATTGACACATTGAGTCTTCTCCTAGGGAAGTATTAAGGAAGCTTGGGAAACTGATGTCTATAAAGCAGGAAGCCTGTATCAGCATTCAGTGAGAAATTGCTGTTACAGAGACCAGTGAACATAGTCTGTATGGGAGATGGATTTTCTTCTTCTGAACAGTCAACATGAGGAACCACATCATAATCATAAGGTTGCATGATAGAATCTGAACAAGGGAAATTATGTTAATGAAAGATTTAATCATCAGTCTGAAGTAGCCCAGTGTATACACATCATAACAGGGATGGCCTCACCAGCGGGATAGAAATATTTGCACTCAGTTATTTAAGACTCTTGCTGCTTTGGAGATGGGCATTGCCTAGACTAGAATGTAAGCCCCGTGAGAGCAGGGATTTTTGCTTGTTTTGTTCATGAGCTGTTTCCCTAGCACTTAGAAAAGCATTTGACACACAGCAGACACTTTCTGTCCCTCTTTTTTTGTGTTTTCCCAGCTAACTAAATGCCACCTTTTTATTGACACCTTTCTTTTATTTTAATTGGTTATAATTCAGTCTTACTGGACTGAGGGTTCATTGTCTCTTTCAGGTGCCTTTGCATCTCTATTTGCAAAATTCTGAAAATGGCCTATGTTACTTCTGTTTGTTGGAGGGTATTTCATGAGCACCTCCAGTGTTTACCACAGAGTGATTGCCTTTTGGGATATCTTTTCTCATTTATTTTCATAGTCATGTACATTTATCACCTACAAAATGTATGAAAGTCAGAAATTTTGTGTATGAGGTGTGCTCTGGCCGATTTTACAGACATAGCAAGACATCTATTCAAACGAACATTGTCCTCTTCAAAACATTCACCTCAGAAAGATAGATACTTATCTTTTGGGGTTATCTTCATAGCTTTCAAATTCATAACTTTGAAGATACACTGTGGTAGCAGATAATCACTCTGTATTATGTTTGAAAGAGGTCTGAAATTATTTGGAACCAGTTGTACTGCAGTAAGTTGGTAGCTGTGATCTTATTCTTCTTCTTAAAACCCGTCTATGGCTCCCTGTCACTCTTTGCATATTGTTCAGACTATTGCATGGCCCTTCCTGCTTAGTCCTCTTCAGCTTCCTCATGCCTTTTTCTGCTGAACTTCAGTTAGTTCTTTGAAGGGTTCCTGCTTTCTTACCTTTTTGTTTTTTTTTCTTTACATCTGACATGAAATACCCACCCCCCAACTCCATCCCTCCCCCTGGCCATTAACTCTTACTCATCCTTCAGGATTCAGGAAGCCTTTCCTGACCCATGTAAGAGGTTTGGTCTACTGCTGTGTTTTCCATAATGACGTAAAGTACTTCCTGCACTTACTTATAAATGAAAGTTTGGTCATCCATGTCTACAAGATTTTTGCCCACTGCTCTATCTCCAGTGCTGAGCATAGTACCTAGCAATAGTAGGCTTTCAGTTGGTGTTTGTTGAATGAATAATAATGAAACATTAAAGTTATTGGATTTCTCTCATCCCATAGTATTATAAGCTTTTAAGATAACAAACATTGGAGTCCAAATTTCTGCTCTTCCACTTACTTACTGTAGGACTACTTAATCTTGGAAAGCCAGTTTCCACATCCATAAAATGAGGATTAAAAATACCACCTCTCAAGGTAAAAATTAAATAATGTAAAGTGCTAGCTGAATAATTGGAATGTTTTCAATAAAATGGTAGCTTTTGTTAGTCTTATCAAACTGGCTCTGAGGCAGTTATAAGAAAAGGTAAAAACAGGCAGTGGCATCATTTTTGAGTAATTTTGTAGTGTAATTTCGCAAGGTGACTGTTTTGAGAAACATACATTCTTTGGATGTATGTTTTTGTGAAATTGTTTGAAATCAATCTCTTAGCCTTAGAAATGCAGACAATATATTTTTACCCGAACAATATATAATCTGTCATAAAGTATATGTTAAAAATCACATTTTTTTTTGGTTTCGTTTATTTAAAAAACCTATTAGGACTAAAAATTATTTTTAATGACTAAAGTTTTGAAGTTTATAAAGTAGATAAGTTGATAAGTACAGAGTGGCACAGCAGATGGGAAGAATACTGAAATAGGGCAGAGATGTTGATATGGATAATCTTCACCAGGTATCAGCAGTCTTCTAAAATCCATTTGATTGAATCAGACTTAGATAAAAAATAGAAAATAAACAAGATTGCTCAGAGAATTTCACGGAAACAATACCGTTACCTTAGAAGAGAATTTATGCTATTCATTAAAATGGTGCAACTGATAAATGTAGCTTTCTTTATTCATTTTATTTTGTTGAGCTATACTCAAGTATGTACCAAGAATTTTGAAAGCTTTGAGTTCCTGAGTTTGGAGATGTTTTTGACATTATTATATATTGATACCCAAGTTGTAAAAGCAGTTCTCAGTAAGGAGACATTTAAAATATTTTAAATCACTCTTGGATATTTAGCCTGAAGAAATTCTGCATCATAAACTAGTCTGAATTAGTTGAAATTCTACATATAAGGAAACAAAACCAACACAAATATTTTCATGGATGAAGTTACCGAAAATTGTTTGTGATTCTGCCCTGCTAATTTAGTAAGATGCTATTTTTAAAAAAATTTATTGAGAAAAAAATTCAGTGAAAGTAGATTATTAAAATTTGATTTCATTTGACTTATTTTAATTTGTTATAAATTAAATATGGTTATAAATCTCCCAGTTATTAATATTCCTGAAACCACGCCTCGTTGAATATCGTGTAAACCCAAACTATATTATACTGATCTCTTTCTTTGAAGAAGCAGATTATATATTAGCATAAACAGTTTCCAGACACTCAGTTAATAATTATTTTGACAAAACTTTATTCAGCATTCATAAGCACTAACCCATGGGGAAGCAAGAAAGTTATACTTGGAGACTGGAACATTCTAGTTGGTTGGGGAACTTATCTTGCTCACTCATTTTTTGATAGATTATTTTCCAATCTGTGTTTATATTATATTCCATAATGTAGAAGCTTAGATAGGAAATATTGAACTTTGTATAATGTGTAGTGTTATTATCAGCTTGATACGTTCTTAGTTTCAGATACACCACCACCACCACCACCTGTGGAAGAACCAGCCTTTGATGAATCCCCCCCTCCCCCTCCTCCCCCAGAAGATTATGAAGAGGAGGAGGCAGCTGTGGTTGAGTATAGTGATCCTTACGCTGAAGAGGATCCTCCATGGGCTCCAAGATCTTATTTGGAAAAGGGTAAGTTTCAGAGGGATATCTGGAGGGATGGGAAGAAATCTCTATATAGAAATGAAATTTACTGGTACTGAAGAGAATCTTAACTTATTTTTTACTAATAAGTAAGGTTTTGCTTGTATTTACCTGTATGTTCTTATTAACTTAGTTTACAAATTCCATGATTTTGGAAGTCATGCTAGTAAAATTCTGTGACTATTTTTTATTGATGGTTATGTATTGTTCCTATTGAACATGCTTTTTATGAATGGTTTCTGTAACAGAAAAATTAAAAAAAAAAAGGCTTTTCTGGAATGCCTCAGGAAGAGGGTGATTTTTCCAAATTATTCATTATTGCTACCCCCATGGTTTATAAAGCATTCTTTTGTGGCATCTTATTTCAGATATTTCAGTTTAAGTGTCTCCATAATGAAACTCTTCCAAAGCATAATGGTTTTCTTAGTTTCTTCACAAAGTAGTATTGGGCATTTCTTTTAGTGAAAAGTTTCTCTGAATATATTAGCTAACCATGACATGGAACTTCTGTGACACAAGCTTCCAAATCTCATCAGGACTATTCAGCTCAGGAAAAAGTTTGCTGTCTTGAAGGAGATTTTTGTTAAGGAAATGGAAGCTACTGACTCAGTGGCTCTCAAAACTGACCTCACATTAAAATCACCTGGAGAACTTATATTAAGAAACCATGGACTTCCACTTCTGGCCAAGTTAGAGCAATAGTAATCAGATTTACTCTCTCTCCTAAAACAGTTAGGAATCCAGGAAAAAAAATACAAAAAATAATGGTTTTCAGACATTGGACAATAGGCAGTGGTGAATTATGACCCCAGAGAGAAGGAATTAAAATAAGGTGAGCCTTTGATTGTCCTGGCTTGCTACCTAGAAGCAGTTTCCAGGTGGAACCCAAACAAAGCCTGGGAGTCTCACTGCATAGAGAGAGATCAGAATTTTGGGAGGCCACAGAGAAGAGGTAGCTACACTAAGACAGAAGACAGAGTTCTGGAGATCTGCAGAAAGTCCCCTTGAGTCTGACTGAGTACTGATCTGTACATGTGGTCAAGAAACTACCTGAAATTGGAGAAAGAACCACCAGAGAGGAGTAGGCAGAAAAACTATTGGAAATTATTGGAAATAACACAGGTATGGGAATAGTTCATGTTCCCAAACAAGCCAGATTAGAAAAACCTTGTAATACACAAGACACTGAGAAGAGGCCTCAGAAGTGTGTCCCCTTAGTAATGGGGCCAAATTAGCCCTAGACTAAAGTTTGCTCTGGACTGCCGTAACACTTAAATGCAAACCTTGAAAGCATCCAACTCATTTCAAGTAACTTAACTGAACTCCAGGAAATTCAACACTGTTCAAAGGAGTCAGCAAAATCCAATGCACTAAAAAGTAAGAATCACAGTATCAGCATCCAACCAAAAATTACAAGTCATGTAAAAAAGCAAAAAAAAAAATATAACTAAAAGAAAAGTTGGTCAATAGAGACAGACCCAGAAATGACCAAGATGGTGGAATTACCAGACAAGGCTATTATATAGCTATTATAAATGCCACACATGTTCAAGAAGGTAAAGGAAAATCAACATGAGAGAGAAGTGTAATATATATTTTTAAAAAAGAGAAACTCACATAGAATTTCTGGAGATGAAAAATACAATATCTAAACTGACACTTTAGAAGAATAGCAACCTTGATGATATAACAGTAGAAACTATGCAAAATGAGGCATGGAGAAAAACACTAAAAACAACAGATATGTAGGATAATATCAAATAGTCTATTTGCAGAAGATATGATCGCATATAGAAAATCATAATGAATCTACAAAAAAGCTGGTAGAGCTAAAAGTGAACTTAGCAAGATTTCAGGCTACAAGGTCGATGTACAAAATTAATTGCATTTTGTATACTAGCAACAAACAATTGGAAATTAAAATTTATAAAACAACTTGTAATAACATAAAATGAAATACTTAGGAATAAACTTAATGAAATATATGTAAGACCTGTATGATAAAAACTAAAACATTAAGAGAAATTAATAAAGGCCTTAAATAAATTGATAGATATATTATGTTCTTAAATCATTATCGTTAAGAGATCAGTTTTCCCCCAAATTGATCTATAAATTGAATGCAATCCCATTAAAAATTCCAGAAGTCTGTTTTACAGTAACTGACAAGGGGATTCTAAAAGTAGCATGGAAATGCAAAAGACCTAGTATAGTCAAAACAATTTTGAAAAGAAGACTAATGTCGGAGGATTCAAACTACCTGATTTCAGAGTTCTAGTGTAAAGCTAAAGTGTTCAAGACCGTTTGGTGCTCGTGTAAGTATAGGAATATATAAATCAATGAATAAAATGTAGAATCTAGAAATAAGATCTACACAAAGGTGCCAAGGTAATTCAGTGAGGAAAGGACAGTGTTTGCAACAAATAGTGCTGGAACAGTTGGACCTCCATATGTTAAATATGAACTTCCACCCTTAACTCACCGTGCACATAAATTTGAAATGTATTTTAGCTCTGAATGTAAAACCTAAACTATAAAACTTATAGAGGAAAATATAGGAGAAAAATCTTTATGTTTGGAGGTTGGGAAAAAAATCTTGTAGAGGGCACATAAAAAACATGAAGCATAAAAGAAAAAATTGATAAATTCATTAAATTTTTTTTTCAAAGACTGTCAAGAAACTGACAAAGCAAGCCATTTGGACTGGGGAAAATATTTGCAAAATAACTTAGGAGACAAACAACTTGTAGGAAAAAGAAAGATTTGAACACACTTTACCAAACAGATACATGAATTGCCAATAAGCACATGAAAAGATACTGAGTAGTATTCATTAGGGAAATACAAACTACTGGTAGAAGCTGCAATATGGATGGATTTCAAGTGTTACACTAATGAAAGAACCAGACATCAAAGACTCATACTTTATGTCTTTATCTAAACGAAATCTAGAAGATCAGTGATTTTCAGTCAGGGACCAGTACTGGTGGGTGAGAGAATTTGCATAGCGGTATAAGGAAACTTTGTGGCATGCTGTATGTGATGATTGTGGTGGTGATTATACATTTGTCAAAACTCATTGGACTCTCCACTTAAATGCTTGTGTTTTGTGTCTAAATTACACCTTAATAAAGTTGTTTTTAAGGGGGGAAAATCCCAAGGTACTACACTAAGATGTGGCCTTGGGCATTGACATGTTTTACAAACTCTCTAGCTGATTTTAACACTGTCCGAGACAAAGCGATGACAGTTTTCAGCTCTGAAAAACCAGTCCAATTATTCCTTAAGAGACAAGCACAATGAAAAGTTTTGCTTTCTAAAAATTGACTCTTAAGTGAACATGTTGTAAAAATCTGGAGAGATTTATAAGAGATGAAAGTTTGTTTTCAGTCCAAGTACTTTTTAAAGTTTAAAAGAATATGCCTGAATTGTTCCTTAAGATGTTTTTCAAAGATTGGTTTATCTCTGTTAAGTTCAAGTTTTTCAAAACATGAAAACCAAATAAGCTCTTCTTTACTCTTTCTGGCAAAACAAAAATAACCAACTATATTATGGTTCCTTTCTTATTTGAGTGTGCCTGAATGTAAAGGCTGTTGCCTAGTGACTCATTTTGCTATCTTAGACCTTAGGACCTGGTTCTCAGCCTGTGTATTAGAGTCACCTAGGGAGTGTTTAATATGACTGCATCTCCAGACCTATTAAATCAGAATCTGTGGATGTGGGACTATGTCAGAATTTTTAAAAGTTCCTCAGAGAATTCCAAGGTTGAGACCCACTGCTGTAGGAGGTTTATCTTAATCCTAGATTACTGCCCATATTAGCAAAGAAGAGAGAATGTATATATGGATCTTGATTTAACTTTTGTGGAGATCAGGTATTTTCATCTATTCATTACATGCCTGGCATAATGCAAGACTTATTATATATGTAAGGCAGTTAGTTTCTCCATCTTGCAAACTAGGAAATGAGGTTCCAAAATAATTTATAATGTTAGGGAATATATCAAAATGTTAGTGTGACAGAAAAGATATTATATTGTAATAGTTATTAATGATAATAAAAGAAGCTAACATTTATATAGAATGTTTACCATATCACGGCTCTGGGCTTGTATGTACATTGCCTCTTTTAATATAACAGTGCTTTGAGGTATTAGCACTGTTATAGTTCCCATTATACAGTTGAGTAAAAAGAAGCTTAGGAAAGTTAAGTATGTTCTATAAACTAATAAGTAGTAGAGCCGGGATTTGAACTAGGTGATATAATTCCAGAGCCCCCATTCTTAACCACTGTCTTAAGCTTGAGCTCTGGCAGACCTGAGATTGAGTCTGGCTATTCAGTTTACTAGCATTAAATTTTTCCTGGAAAACTTTGAGTTATTAGTTCCAATTTTATATCCTTCTATCAAGCCATCAGTTCTTATGTTCTTCTAGCTCAGTGACATAACTTCCTGGTAGGAAATATCAACAATGTATGATAATTTATCAGATAACATTTCTGTCTCCACAAGACTATGACAGTTTCTCGTCTTGTTCCTCTCTGTATCTCTAAAAATCAGCATGGATGTTCCATTAATGATTGTCAAAAAAATGAACAGTTCCATTAATTCTGTCTGGGGATTCTAGAAAGCTTCTTGGAGGACATGGCATTTGTGAAGGGCCTTGAATGATGAGGGGGAGTTTCATAGGCAGAGAAGAGAGTGAGGAAGGGCCATCCAGGCAGAGGGAGTTCTCTGAGTGAAAGGGCATGCCTGTTTGGGGCATGGCGAGTAGTGCCATGTGCAAGAGGACATGGGTAGGTTGTAGGGAGAGTGGCTGGAGTATGAGTGGAGAGTGGGGAGGTAAGTTGTAATTAGTGATGGAAGGCCTTGAATACCATGCTGAGGTGTTTGTTTGTTTTGTTTTTTTTTTCCTTGGTAGAGGGAAAGTTGTGGCAGATTTTTAAGCAGGTTAAGTCCCCATGTACTTATAGCTAAACTTTTTTTTTAAAGTTACCTGATAATAGTGTAGAGTACATTACATGGGAAAACGGGTTGGGAGACCAGGTAGGATACCTTTCTAAGGAAGAGATGAGGGTCTCACCTAAAGTAATGGTGCCAAAAACCTTGTTTCCAATAATAAGATGCAATGGAAGTATTTTCCATGTGGCACTGTCACTCAAATCTTTTAACTCCTTCAGAGTTACCTGTCTAAAGTCTTAATTTTTGTTAGAAGCAAAGGAATGGAGCCACCTAACTTGCAAACAGGTTGGGTTACTCAGTGGAGTAGTTCTCTTTAGTACGACATCAGTCTTTTGAATTGCTCCTTTGACACTCAGAAGTGCTTTGTATTTTAAGACAGTGCACCACTGTACTTTTGTTAAGCGAGAGAATGATAAACAGGAAAGGAGAACTTTTTATGACTGATGCCTGACCAAAGGTATTATCTCAAGCAGATTAGTTTTTGGAATAGTATTTATAAAAGTTGAGACTCTAGAGTCTCCCAAAGATTATCTGGCACTCACACAGCTTAGAAAATCTTCCGGTACCCCCAGTTTAAAGACTGCTGCACTGACAGGGGCAGTGATTATGATAGAGAAGTGTTGGATTGAGCGATTAGGAGGCAGAATTAACAGGGAATGTCCTCTTCTGAATTACTTTGCAATAGGTTTACATTTCTGTAAGCATCGAGAATGTTATTAACTAAAAAAAAGCTAAAAATATTAAGTCGACTAGAAATAGTAAATACATATCTCGTTTTCTATTTATAGTTAAACTTGTATGTCATTTAATATTTGTTTAGGGGTTTGGTTGTATTTTGAGAAATATGCACTAAACTCTTCCTAGGCCCCTCTAAAGTGTTTTCTGACATCCTTAATAGATCACTATAATGGCGAATATTCGAGTTTAAGAAAGCCATTTAACTTTATTAAACAAGCCAGAAACACACCTTTACTGGGGCAAGTTGCACTATTTCAAAAATTGCTGTTGTAGTTTCTTTCTTATGAGGATTACAGTTGCATGAGAAACTGACAAAGTTATATGCTTCTCAGAATGAGTGGAGATTGTTAATGAGTGAATTCTGAGTGATACAAAAAAGTACAGAGGATCTTTTTATTAAAAAGATGAATTTTCACTTGTATTTGAGCAAGTTATAGGGTATCCTAATTTATCTGAACTGTTGAGGTAGATGTAATACTTAGGAACCACAGATTATCCCACAGATATTGTTGAAAGGCCCTACCTACCGAGTTATTTAAGCAATGAAAATCACAGGAGAGCTTACAGGTATCTTGGTTTTCTTAACACTTTAGTCTGTTACTGTGAATATGTTAAATTGGTGCCATATGCACCATGTATTTTGAAAGACTATATATAGTGAACTCCCATCATTCACATGTATAACTTGTGGGAATTCAACCAGTATCTATTCAGTGAATAGACATGGGCTCCAGAAAGTGAGGAAGGCATAAATCTGCTATTCCTTTATCTCACTTGCCTCTCATAGCTCACTGCACTAATATAATTCTAATGCTTAAAAGATATGTGTTTTTACACAACATGGTGCTTCAGCACAAGCTCATCTGAAGAAATTGTCATCTTTTCTGATTCTGGGATTGTTCTCTTGTCAATGAGATATTTCCCCATAGGCCGTTGAAAGGTACTTTGATTTTTTTTGTCATTTCTACTGTTTCGAACCTAATCTCCCCAAGAAGATAGGATTCCATTGTATAGGGCTGGGTATTTGGGGGAAAAATTTTTTTTTGGTTTATTTAGAAAGTCACTGTGTTTTTAAAGTACTGCAGAAGTTGGAAAAGGATGGATATTCATTTATTTGGTTCTGTCTTTTTAAGAATGTTATTCTCTTTCACATCCTATTTTTTTTCCCCCTCTAGTTGTGGCAATTTATGATTATACAAAAGACAAAGAAGATGAGCTGTCCTTTCAGGAAGGAGCCATTATTTATGTCATCAAGAAGAACGACGATGGTTGGTATGAGGGAGTTATGAATGGAGTGACTGGGCTCTTTCCTGGGAATTACGTTGAGTCTATCATGCATTATTCTGAGTAAAGCTCAGCAGGGCTGTTTCCCTCACAAGAATAGTCAGGTTTTCCCAGATTATCAAAAGGCCCTGGGATTCCCCTCCAGTGAAACGAATGAAGGATACAAATGAAGGATACAAATGATAAAAACTACTTACGTTTTTTTCAGTTTATCCCCCAGTATTAAAACAAACAAGCAAGCAAGCTGAGTGTGCAAATGGATCTTTCTGCCATCATTTGTACTATGCTGAGCTGTCTGGATTGAAATAAAGTGACCATTTCTGAAATTGTCACCGGTATAACAGCATAACTATGTAAAACAAATCAGGTTAAGACTGATTCAGAACAAAATCTGGGATCTTTCTCAGGAATACTGTACACCCATGGGATTTCTCCTCCTGTAGAATCTGTGGCATTGGATGTTCTTCAGTGCCTGTGCTAAAGGGTTAGCCTTATGGCCTACTGAGTACCCTAGCCCCACACTGTCTTCCACTTGTGTGAGGAGGAGGGAACCATTATTTAAATACCATACTTAACCATTTTTATAGTTGTTCAGATGGCTCATTTCCTCTTTATCACTGTAAATTCTGCATTCTCTCAGCACTTGGGTGCACCAGAATTAATACTAAACTGACTTGCATCCCTTTATGTTTCTCAGTTTGTAGATTATGAGGGTGATTGAAATGAGTCTCCAAACATCGAGGGTGGTTGACAATTGCCAGTTTGATTTAAATGTGCTGCTGCTGCATGAGACTGCATTGCCACTGATGGCCAGTACACCCAGTCGTATGTGTGCGGTAGCCTGGTTCATATGCTGAAGTGAGTGTGTGAAGCTAGGTGCAAAGGTTCTGAAGAGACTGTACTGTAGAAACATTCTGCTCAGTAGGCATCCTGAACCCTTGCCTTAGGCACTGTTTTGAGGAGTAGGATCTTGGAAGTCAGACCAACTATTTACTTCACTATTTAGAAAAAAACTTTTTTGGAAAATAGCAGTTATTTTTCAAGTTTGTTGATAGTCACTGGGAATAAAAGGCTTGCTACTGTGCTTTTGGAATGTTATTAAATGGCCAGTGTTAGCTGCTGCTGAGCTGTTTACTCACTTAACTCTAGAAAAGGTAAATATCTCTTGATTTTGTGGTTGGCCTCTGAAATAACTGCTCTTGCTAAGAATTTGAACTTTATATCTCAGACTAAGAATAGTGGGATAAAACCAAGTACTTGTTCAGTAACATAAAAATTGAGATAACTTTGAGAGAAACACCATATTTTTTATCTGCCCAATAATAGCTTCAAATTCAGTGGAGTTTGTAAGGCAGATGGCTTTAATCATCACTTCTGTAATCAGTATAATAAATATTGAAAAAATCCAAGAGGGCTTGCTGCTCAGCAGATAGAATACTGTGCTGATGGACTAGCTCATGATCAGGTCCAAAGCTGTCATGGGTTCTTCCCAGTCCCAGTGACTTGGCCAGAGGAGAGCTTCGGCAGGTAACTTCCCTGTGCTGGGTCAAAGGGGAGAGGCAATAGTTGCAAATACAGTTGATCCTTACACAACACAAATTTGAACTGCACAGTTTGACTTACATGCGGAATTTTTTCAAAAGATATATAGTTGGCCCTCCATATCCCCAGGTTTTGCATTTGCGGATTCAACCAACTACAGGTCAAAAATAGTATCTTAAGTCCGCATTCGGGAATCCAGATGTGATGTACCAACTGTATGCATTGTTTTACACAATTTCATATAAGGGATTTCAGCATCTGAGGATTTTTGATATCAGCAGGGTTTTGGGGAGTCAAAACCTATATAGGTGGATTTTCAATTGCATGGGGGTCAGTGTCCCTAACTCCCATATTGTTCAAGAGTCAACTATTTCACATGTAGGCCTTGAACATGAGATAGTACATAGAGGAATTTGAAAAATGAACATGCATAATAGTGTGAGGAAATTCAGGTTGTGTAGGCAGAAGTTAATATTCCACTTGTGAATTTGTTATCTGAGCACAAAACTTCATCACCATTTAACTGAGACCCAGATGTAGAGTTCCCTTATCAAGACTTTTTTCTTTTTTAATGTTGCAGGGTTTTCTCCCCACATAGTCCAAGACAGCTATTTTGCTTTTAGCTGTCTCTAAAACTTTGAATTTAACTTTCATTAGCTTGCCTCAGGTCCACATTCCACTTCATGCTTTGTTAGGTCAGCTTGACATCCTTTATTCTGTTTTCCTTCAAAGTAATGGCCCTGAGTGTCCTCTGAGCCTTCAGCTTCATTATGGACCCAACCTAGACCACACTTGTATAGGTTAAATTCTTCATAGTGTTGGTTTTTAACTAGGAAAACTGTTTTGAAATTAGATGTTCCAGCTTATTAAATAGCTTTTGGCTGAGAAAGCTAGGTGGATTTAATAAGGCAGAAGGTATTTTGAAATCCAACATAGTTCCCACAGCTCACACTATAGCAGAGAAGACAACTGTGCAACGAGAGTTGGTGGTGACCGGCTTGCCTGTCGGACCCCTGCTGGACTGGGGAGTGCAGAGGACACTGGTGAAGTCCTTCATACTGAAGACCAGCGGGGGATCCAAGAGTCAACCGATTTTTTCTATATCATTTAGTACTAATGTGAGTGATTTTTTTTTTTTTTAAACAATACCTGTTGGTGGATTTTCTGCATATTTTAAATTTTTGTAGTTTTGAATTCTGTATATTGTCTTGGAAGGATACTATGTAATGATGATGGGCCAGGCCTACAGTAATTGGAGACTTTTAATGTATGTAATATTTCATAGATTGCATGCTATTATAGTCTGTGAGAATAGTATTTCTTGTTTAACGTAAGTTTCCCCCATTTTTTTTTTTTTTATGAACTTTGAGACTAGATGGTTGGCAGTAGGAATTCCGAGTGAATGTAGAAATTTTACATGCTACGCAATATTGTGGCAAAGATGATCCAAATCTAAAATCTGCTGACCAGTAAGCAAACATTATCAGGACAGAGAGAATTCATGGGAGGGGATTTTTCTTCCTGAAATGTTTCTTGACTTGGTACTCACTCTTTTTATCTTTTAAGTGACTAAAAAAATCATCTTTTGGTTTTACTGTTTGAAAGGCCATGGGGACGTGAATGAAAATAGTTGTCAACTTGTTGGCCTTATGGCCAAGGCAGTAAATCCAAAGCAAAAAGTGTTAATGTGTCAAAATCTACACCTGATTCAGCCTGTTTGAAATAAATATGAATCTTTTTAGATGTCTAGTTCCTTATTTTCCATCTTTTGGCTACTTCCTATCTCTGCCAGGGGCACCGTAGGGTTGGCAAGGGCCTGCTGCTTCGGCCGTGTTCCCACATCTCCAGGTGAAACATGTCATCCCTCCTTCCCTCCTCCTGCTTATTACCCAGCCAGAGAGAATGTTTTGTGCATCTTTTACAGTGATGTCTGTAATGTAGCTGTGCCCCTTAACAGTCTTATGTTGATTAAAGATGATTACTTAAGATTTTTGTTTGAGAGGCATCAAAATGGTGGTAGTTTCCTTTATCCTTCTGTGTTCATTTTCTTTTAGCAGATGACCTTTCTGCATTAGGAACTGTTAGTTTTACTTTTTCTCCTCTGTGGAGAGCAAGGCCACCTTTCCTTTTGAAAAGAGTTTAATGAAGGAGTTGGCAGGTGATTGCTAACTCTTTGAAAAGAATGGGGATCTGAATCACTTCCGAACTTCTTTGGCCAGGAACTCCTGATTGGCAATAAGGTGATGATTTCTCTCACATGATTTACTTAGTCACAGAATTTTAGAGCTAGATGAGATTTTAGTTGTCTCATTAACTGATGAGGTTCATTTCAGATAACAGCGAGTTAATACCAGTCAAGTTGCTGACTCAGTGCTGCTCTGGTACTCTTTCTATAAGGGTCTTAATTGTGCTGTATGTTTCCTTAAAAGGAGTTCTACTTGGTGTCTTCAGGCAGATACTTGAAAAGATATGCTGTCTTGATAAATACCATCAGAGTATTCAAACTTGTTTAAAGGAGTGTATTAAGTACAACATTATTTAGCGAAGATCTTCATTTTAACCCTTCAAAAACTACACTCAGCAAAAATTATCTTTTCCATTAGGTGTATATAGCAAAAATATTTCAGACTGGCTGGAGCATAGCAAACAGCCTTATTTGAGAGAGCCTCATAAAACAGTTCTGTGTTAAACAGAGGCATTAAGCTCATTATCTAAAGTTTTCTGTATGCTCACTTTTGTTCCTATTTGAGAATCTCACAATTCTTTTAAAGAAAATTGACAAATGAAACGACAGGGCCTGTGTATAAATGATCCTTGCTAAATCTTGAGATTTTTTTGTAAAAAAAAAAACAAAAAGCTTATTTTCACATTAAAATGGAAATGTCTTTTGGAACTTCAGAATTCTATGGAAAAGCAGTTTTTATCATATTTTGTGTCCATGCATCTTTTTTCTTAAGAAAATGGTTTACAAAAAAGAACGTAAACAGTTTGTGATCTGGCCAGTTGTACTTTTAGCTCCCGGAGGGGTAAGATTGGTGTTCTAAGTTTAGAAAGAACAGTGCAGGAAAACTTGAGGGAGCAGTCTGTTGCCAGTGATGTTTCTGTGTGCTATTAACCACCTCCATATGAGGGGGGAGCATTCACTTTTTAATTTTAAAATTGTATTTGGAATTGTTGCTGTGTACTAAAAGAACTTGACCTAAATAAAATCCCACAAAGTTTATTTAAGTGTCTTGTGAATATTTTTATGCAAATAACTTTTTTCTAAAGTAAGTTTAAGCATGTTGGAGAGAGTCCTTAAGTCAGGGCGCTCCTTTTTATTAAGTCTTAAAAACTTCAAATATTTAAAATGTTGAGCCCTAAAACAATTTTCACCTGATTTTTTTCTTCAATGAAGTTTTTCTTCTTCAAGACACCTGTTCTAAATAATTATTTTCTATCCTTATTTTTGCTGTAAGTGAACCTGAAGTTTTCTGATCACTTCCCCCCACATACAATTATTTGAATATAAAAAGAGCTTCTATTTTTTTACCCTAGTTTAGGTAAATGACAGTGATTTGTAAATAGAATACACATTTATACATACTTTGATGTAGCAGTCAGTCCAACACAACTGTGATACCAAAAGCTTTGAAGAAAAAGGATCTCCTGTACTAGTTTATACCTAGTTGTACTTTGTGTAAAGAAAAACATCTTTGTAAACAGTTATCATCACTTCTTAATTGCCAATGTATTTAATAACCAAAGCTCCCTAGTTTGTTGGTATAGTCTTAAAGGTCAACCAATGAATACATCAAATTGTAGTTTATTTACCATCGCACTTAGTTTTTATTGCACAGCTTATTTCTGGGTACCCCAACATAAACAGCAAAATCAGATTCTTAATGGTGCCGATTCACAAACAGTCAAGTAAAGACCCTCACGTTTAAATGAAATCTATGTATTCTTTTTATTAAGGATTGGGTAAGCTGACATAGTGAAAACATAACTGAAAAATTTACACTGACTGTATGACTAATGTCCTAAGCCATTACAATAGTTCACTGACAGTAACTGGCAAGAGTAACTTGGAAAATAACTTAATCCAGCAGTAGAACAAAAACATCGTCAGTAGTACTGAATATATTTCTCTCATATATATCTATATATATCTATCTATATATATAGGTTTGCACAATCGGGAAGCAAGGCACATAATGAAATGGGAGCGTACATTTAAGCAGAATAACAGCAACAAAGCTGAAAGAAAAATTGTAACTTCATCTTTACCAAGCTGTGCATAATTGTTTGAATAATATCCTCTATCAGGTACTTTATAATGCAGTTCCTTTTGCCTTCTTTGTCATGCTTTAAAAAAGTATATTCCTACACTGTATCTATTTACTTATTTATAGCAAAGCTCCCACAGGCTAGATGTCAGTGTGAGCCTTGACTCAATTTTTTAAAGACATGGGAAGAGAAGGAACAATCCCAGTTAAATATAATGTGTAATTTTCCTTTAAACAGTAAACAATCTTTTTACAACATTAAGCACAAGCTAATATTTTAAATGTACATTTCTATAAAAGGAGTTCACTAATGGCCGATAATAAAATTAAGCAAAATCATTTGAAACATTCCAGTTAATGCTTATTTTCTAAGATTATTTACAATAGAGAAAAAATACAGGGGCGGGAATCATGGAAAATGGCAGCTTTTGGTATTAGGTTACAGTAAATTTAACAAACAATGGACAGTTCCCAAAATGCAAGATTTTTTCCTTTGTTTCAAGCATGTTCTACTTAAAAAGAGGTTGAGGCATCAACAGTTATGAGTTTCGTGTTAACTGCCATCTATGATCAACATACTTCTGAAATCTGCCATCTCTTAAATATGTAGTATTCACTGTCACCCTGACGCAACTCACTTCTCTCCATGTCTTTGGTAGAAAGCAGCCAGTCCCCGTTTAGGTAGAGGAAACCATCTCTGGTGAGATGATAGTCATTTTTTCTATTTCTGTATAAACTAGAAATACCTTCCCTCTCTTTCATTAGCACCTCAAAGTTTGCTTGTTGGATTTTTTTTTTTAATGCTATTCCAAAAGAATTCAAGGCACTGGGGATTATAGCAAATACTGTTGTTTTCTCTTCTAAATAGTTCATTACTGCAAAAAAGCAAATCAGTTGGAGATTTTTTTCCTTCAAGTGTTTATCAAGTATCTTGTTTTGCTTATTTTTATTTAGCAAGTTTATTCTACAGCTAAATTTCAGATTTCTTTTACATATAGACCTTCCAAGGGCACAGCAACGGAGTATGTGTTTAGCTTGAGGGATAGGTTGGTAAAGGTGTAGAAATAAATGTTCTACTGACCTTTTAAAGGAAAATAAATCTTAAGAGAGTGGGATACTTTTAATTTTGTTCTACTTGCATCTCTCTGTAGATCAAATCTCAACTTTGTGAGTAGTCACAAAGGTTTACCTAGTCATACAGGTTTAACTGGTCTAAACTTGAACAAAATCTGTGAGATTATATCAGTTATAATTTTAGCCCTGAAGATGTATGAAAAAGTTTGGTAATAACATAAAATTAGGAAAATACTTTTTACCTGTTTAAATTCACTTATGTTTGTAACATAAAATTGCTTTTAACTGAGGAAAAGCTGACAAAAGGTTCTGTTGGTGGCATTATAGTCAAATCATAATCCACATCATTCCCTGAATTTTTTTCAGGCTAATTTATAAATACATCCTTGACCCATGCTTATTAGCAGCTATAGTCTCCCAAAATAGCACCTCTTGAAACTCTAAATAGATGCACTGCTCCTATTAATCTTAATCTCAGAATTGTCAGTATACTGAAATTATTATTCATGATCCCCCAGTTTTGTTTAGATTAACTTTCTTGATAAACTTAGCACTGTTTTAAGTGGCAAGTAAATTTACATAGAGAGGGGACTTCCAAGAGAGTTCACAGCCCTTAACAGAATGTGCCATCTCAGTGGCCAGGAGCACCTTGATTTTAGAGGACTGTAAAACACCATGTCTATATTACTCTGAAATTTCCTGATAAAAATCATTTCCTATAACTTTAAAGAGCAATCTTTCTCATTTTAAAGTCTCAGAAATTAAAAAAAAAAATCCAATTTACAGTTAAATGGGTATCTGTAAAAACCTTAGGAAGAGTTACTTTTCCCAAGTGAATTACAGTAAGAAAATATATTTGAGTAGTAAAAGCCAAGCTGATAAAATTTCAATAGAGAATAGTCTAACATTTATAGTAGTACCTATGAACCTGATGTAAGTTGTTGCTGACCTTCAGAGTCAGTGCCAAAACTTTAAGTACAAGGTGATTCAATTTTGAAATTGTGGTAGAAGTTAAATTAAGGGTGCCACAAGTAAACAGGTCACTAGCTCTAATAGGGCCCCCATCTGCACTGCCCTCAATAGCAGGCTGAGGTCGTCCATGCTGTTTTTTAGTACAGCCAAATCAACTGTCCAGATTTTCTTCTCCGACCTGAAGAAGCTATGTTGGGTTAGAGCTGCTGAGCAGAAGGCAGTGAAAGAAGGCACAGTGCTAGTGTCATCTGGCAGTAGGTGTTTACCATAAACACATCAGAGAAAAGGAGCAGTTACAAAAACATAGTCGCAAAAAAAACCAAAAAAACAAAAAAAACCCCACAAAACTATATCCCCCCAAAAATCCAGTTTTAAAAAAACCCACCAGGCAGTAAATCACTAGAAGTATAATGTAAAGTATTTGTGTGGTTTTTTTTTGATTCAGTTGTTTCACACATAACAAAGGAAAAGTTGATTAATAATAGCCTTCTCCCTTTTGGAGAAATGTAGAGAGAAACAACCTATTGTCAGACAGGCCACTGGATTGGGATAAAAATGACAGTTCCTCCTCTGTCCCACCTCTAAAGCAGCGGTCCCCAACCTTTTTGGCACCAGGGACTGGTGCTCCAATGAGAATCTAATGCCTGCTGAGCTGAGGTGGTGATGCTGGCGCTGGGAAGCGGCTGCAAATACAGAGGAAGCTTTGCTTGCTTGCTTGCCGCTCACCTCCTGCTGTGCGGCCTGGTTCCTAACAGGCCACAGACCAGTACTGGTCTACGGCCTGGGGGTTGGGGACCCCCATCTAAAAGATGTCTGCTCTTTCAGAAAATGATACACCAAAAGCATCAGTCCAGGATGGCTATCATTAAGACTGACACAAAAAAGAAGTCTCAGAAAAACTCACACTGAAAAAAACAAAAGCTGTGTTTTAGGGCTCACACCATGGATGAACGAAGGTTGATTTGAAGGTACATGACTGAAATCGAAGTTACCCACCTTCATGTAAAAGAAACCCACCACAAACACCATAGTGACAAATGTATCACTGGCTTCATATTCTTAATTCTTTACCCCACAAATAAGGATGATTGTTAGAATATAAAACCGCAGGCAGAGACTATGGGAAATCACTTCACTCATGAGTCACAGTGGAGCTTGGCAATCTATACTCAAACATTACCCAAAATGCTGTGCATGCTGAAATTAATAATGCAGATGTGTTAAAGGTCACTTCATAAGCATAACAATATCAAGCACAGAAAACTTTGTAAACCACTGAAAATATCCAAAAAGTATATTTTAAAGGAGCAAGGCTTTAAAAAAATACACGATGGTATATATATTCTTATTGCTCTATAACCACATGAATATATTGGACAATATCCCGGAGATATGGCAAAGGAGAGGTGTCACCAATTCTCTTTATGACACAATACTTTCTTGGAGAATGGGTTATATGGGTGTCTTGTGTACACAGTACAACTTTAATTTTTTTTTTTTTTGGACTATTTACTATCTTGCCCCATTGCATTGGAATCACTTTTTCCTTTCAGGACAGTGTCAAAGATTTTTGCACTTTACACTGGCAATCCTTAGTTACAACAGGCAGAGACTTTCATTACAAGATGTGCTCATTTACCATTGCTGGGATGGCTAGGTTTTATTCTTTTAAGAGCAGCTCTGAGATTGCATTCCTAACAATTTATCATCACATTTCTCTCAGATATCAAGGAAAATTCACAGGAAAAAAAACAGTAGTGTAATGTGAAGCATACAGAATTATAGTGTGTTATTAGAGCAATGATTTCATGTTATGCCAAGTTGAACATGCATAATATGTCATGTCACTTACTATACTTGGACTACACTTCTTTATTAGAACACCTGGACCAATCTCCACAACCAGGCGACAACAGGCAAAGGTCCTAGTGTGCTCCAGTATCAACAAACCTTATTTTTTCCCCTCTCCCTTTATGATAGTCCCTTAGTTAAAGGAATTCTTTGTATTACACATTACAATTCATATACGACCTGATTAATGATACCTGTACAGGGGCCAGTTTTGTTCTCTTTTAATCACCCCATCCTTCTAGAGAGCAATACACAGAAAAGACACATTTCAGAAGGTGATTTTGTTTTTCATAATGATGCACCGTACTGTTTGTTCACAGAATGGGTATATCTGATATAGCAACTGTCCACAGATACCTAATATCAACAGCTACCTAAAGCACATAACTGGTGACCCAAAGACATACTGGGACTGAGCATTCCAAGGTACTGTGTTGAATATTCTCACAGTAAGTCAAAGAAGGATCACCAAGCTTGATGAAGCTTCACACAGCCCATGAAAAGATTCCAGCAGTATAAAAAGAACTATCCAGGATTATAGTACTAAATTATCAGTGTACTGTAGGCAAAGAGCTTACCTGTGACAGAGCACATCCTAGATTCGGGTGGGATCATTGCAGCAGTATTACAACCAGAATGGTTTAGTTATGCCGCATATTTACTTTCTGTGCACAACCAGGTACAGATAGTGTCCGAAAATTTCCCCATACTGCACTATTTACCCGTTCTATGAAGTGAAGAGATTTTCCTGATTTAAAGTGCCCCTTTATGTATAGTAATGAAATGTCAGTCAGGCAGTTCTAACTTCAGCCAACTGGGGGGAAGAACAGAGAAGCCCCACAGATAACACCAAACATTCTGGTTGTCTTCTCAAACTGAGAAACAGCACATTATACATCTATTCCTTAACAGACAATATACAACATGCACAGATAGGCCATACATGGACTCTTAAAAAATACCTTCTACATAAGTCATCAGAAGTTTTTTTTTGGTCCAATCCACATGATAATAGAAATCATAAGGGACAGGACACACATCCCCTTTCGTGCCTCATCCACCCAAAACACATAAAACCCATTTTCAGATTAGGAGAGAAAAGAAATAAATAGAATCACTCTCAGTTATACACACACACACAGCGGGACACTACCTGAATAACATACCAGGAGGCTCTGAATACCTGACTTCCTAGATGATCAGGTGAGCTGATTGTAGAACTGATTACAGACACCATGATGATAAAGTCCTGCAGTAACTACCAGTCTCTTGAGAGCTTGGTGTTCTGGTCTCTTTTGGGGGGAGCAGGAGGAGGTCCTCTCCGCAACGTTGCATAGCCTGATATGTGACTGCCTCCGTAACCAGCTTTCTGTTGATCAGAAAGCAGTTCAGGAGGCGGTGGGGGCAATGCCATGTCATCCATGGTAGCTGTGGGTTCTGCTCTGGACATGCGGGAGGAGGAGAGCGAGCCATGCCGGGTGATGGACTTTCGTTGCAGTGTCCTGTTGAGGTCAGCCAGGAATCCAGGCTGGACGCTAAGGCTGGATTTGGGCGAGGTGGGCACTTGTGGCGCAACTGTGGCCATGGCTGGCTGCTCAGAAATCTCTGCTTGAGTGAGGCGGGTGCTGTCATTCCGTTTGGGCCGTGTGGGTGGAGGGGCCTTCTTCACTGACGTTTTGGACCATGACTGTGGCTGAGGATTAACGACTGCCACTTTGGGAGAAGTGTTTCCCGAGAACGCCGCTGGGATCTCTATGGGGGGTGGAGGCAGCTCGATTTCAGGTGGAGGGGGTGGAAAGTCAGAGTCTGAGGGAGGAGAAGGGAATTCTGCTACAGAGTCCTTGCCACGGCCACTTATGACAGGTGCTTTTGCTGCCACACCACCCTGCAGGAGAATTCCAGGAAGGTTAACTCCAGAAAGATTTAGTTTTCCAGGTTTGGGGGGTGCTGCAGGCGGTGGTGGGGTCTCCTTGCTGGGAGACCCTGAAAGTTCTGCTGGCGAAGCAAACCTGCTGACTAGACTGTCCACCGAGGGTCTCTTAGGCTCAGGGTGCTCTGCACAAGTGCTGGACTTAATGCTGGAGTTCCGCTGTGGGGTTGGGGGAGGCTTCTTCCCCCCAGGGCTGGACGTCTTACTGGTCTTTCTGCCTGGAGATCCACTTCTGTCAGGGGCAGGAGAAGCTGTGGGTGTAACTGGTGGTGAAAGCGTGGGAGGCTGGGGAGGAGCTGGGTGAGGGCTGGGAGCTGGCGGCAGCGGCGGCTGGTGGCAGTCAGTAATTGGCGGTGGTGGAAGAAGGGAGGAAGGAAGGAAGGAAGGAACACCAGGCTGCTCTCAGGAGGAAGGAGGAAATCTGGAGAAAAGGGACAGGGATTGAACTGGGCTGCCACTTGGGTTTTACTGCTGCACAGCAGGAGGACTGTGGGGCCACACTGGCTGAGACTGGCTTTAAGGAGACTCGACTCCATGGGGGGAGGGGTGGGAGGCGGGGGGAACTGGCTGGCTATCTGCTTCACTGTGGAGGGCACAGGGGACAGCGGAGAGGGAGGCGGTCTTACACAGAAGCTCTGATGTTTGGGGAAGGTGGGTGGGGGCACTGGACCCGCAGGAGCAGCAGGAGAGGGTGGAACGTGAGAAACGGGAAAAGCTGGCTGCTTTTTTGCTGGGGGAACTGGAGGAGTGGGTGTAGGTGGCACAGCTTGTGTCACAACAGGTGGCACAGTCTTGGTGCTGGTTGGTGGCATTGTCACTAAATGGGGGGGCTTAGGGGAGGGGGAGGGGTCTGCACTGCACAGGGACAGAGAGAAGCGGTGAGGTGGAGGAGCTGCTTGAATAACATGCTGAACATGGTGTCTTCAGCGACAGAGGAGAGGTGGGGGAACTGAACACTGACAGAAGGACTGAGCGCAAGGCAGTTTTAACTGAAACCACTGTGAACCAGGAGTGGTCCCAGGGGAGTGCCATAGAGAAGTGAGGAGGGGGTGGGGAACAACTCCGTGGGGAGCACAGAGATCTGAGGCTTTACTGACTGTGAGGTTGAGACAGAGAGCCTCACTGAGAAGATGGTGGAGGGAGGCTTAAACAAGTCCCGAATGCTGGCTTATTCTGCAACCTGATTATTAATGCTGTACTTGACAAGCAGTGGCTGCTGAACCCCAGAAAGGTGCACAGATGGCAGCTGGAGCAGAGGAGAGAGGGGGAGGTGGGGGGGAGAGAGTGGGGAGGGGAGAAGGAAGGAAGAGAGGAATTAGAGGTAGAGAAGTAAATTGCAGGAAAGGCTGGCCCAGTTGGGAGGCAGTGTAGGGGTTGACTAGTTTAGGTTGTGGGGCTAAAAGTGGCATAAGTGAAGTGTAGGGTCGATTCATAGACTCCATCCTGACCTAAAGGAGTATGAAAAGGGGAGAGCGGAGAAAACACAACAGCAAAAGTTAGAGGTGAACTTTGACTAGGTAAAACTAAAAAGCAAGGACTTGGAGACATGCATGAAAGGCGCAGTAGTTGGTGATCATGAAGATGGGCAATGTCAGGAAGGTGACAACCTGATTCTGGGCAGCGAGGGCACAGACAAAATTTGTTTACCCAACAATTCTCAAATAGCTAGACTGCCTATAACAATCGAGGCACAATTCTCTGTTGCAAAAGTTTTTGAATGGGAGCCCTCCGTAGTGGGAGGCGGGGTGGAGGCTCTGAGTACTGGACTCCACCCAGATTCTGCAAGGGGAGATGGGATGGCTCGAGGTCACCTTTCAGTCCCTGACTGCACCCACATGAAGCAGATGCCACGGCTGGGCTTAGGAGTGCAGGTGGAGGGCCTCCTGAGGAATGAGGACGCTAGTAAGCTGATATGTGAGATTATGAGAATCAGGCGTGCACAGTCACACAAGAATGAATGAGCTTGACACACACACACACCCACACTCATGTTTGTGTGAGACACTTGCATCCAACATGCACAGAAGTCCAGCAATGCAGGTAAAGAGGGAGCATTCTTTACATTTGTTTTACTGGAAAATATATAAAGAAATGCTTCATAAACATTATAGCAAAAGATCATAATAATATACAGAAAAAGCCAGAAGAAAATGAGAAGAAACTTTGGAAGGCTAGAGTAAAGGAAACGTATCAAGAAATGGGAGCCAGAGTTTGCCCACAGCCTGCTGACAAGCCAACTGGGCACCTCTTGACATTGCCCAAATTTCCACATCTGGTTATTTATTTCATGGAGCTACTCATGCCTGAACGTGGTTCAAGTACTTCTGAAAAGAGCAAAGGAAGGACCCTTGGTCTGATAACTTTCTGTTCGTCTTTTAGGTTCTTTGAACATCCTATGAGGATCCAAGATAAACCATTTGTTTCTCAATTATGAATGACATCTAGTTAGCATGGAGAATGCTGAGGTTAGTGGACTAGAAGGCCTTACAGAGCTGAATTCTGATGCTCATCAGGACACTCATATGTTTCTTTAAAAATTGCACATCAAAATAAAAGCATTAGTCTGCAAGATTTGGTTACAAGAGTCACCCAGGTTAATGTGTTTCCAAAGAACAGGCCCTGACCTTAACTTGACCCTGTCTTGGCTGCTGCAGGGGTGTAGACCTTAGCTGTGCTGGCCTCATTTGGCACCTGAGACTGAGGTAACAGAAGAAACACATAGGGATCAAGACTCAAACACATCATCACTGCTGCATGGCAGGGTTCACACTCTCTGAAACTCGGTGCAATGAAGACTACCCTGCTTAATCACACAGCATTTGGACTTTTATTTTTCTTGGCCTTTCATTTAAAATGTAATGGATAACACCATTAAAATTTAGTATGGTAAAGACTTTTCTTTAGATGTCTGAATTGTGTAATCCTGCTTCTCTACTACATGCATAGAGTTTTTGGCACCAGACAGGGCTGCTCCATCCAAACTGACTAAGTAGAAGAAGGGAGAGAGAATTATTCCTTAAAGTTTCAGCTTCTGATAATGGAGTTAAACAAACTGTCAGTGTTTTGAGAATTTAGGTCATTAGAACCGATTCTCAGATATTTATTTCTACGAGACTCTGACATTGGGTTACTAACACCTCTTCCACCCTCCCAAGGGCCAGTTAATCAACTACATATGAAAATAAAGGAATAAAATTCAGGGAAAGTATCCATTTAATTCTCACTGGTGAATATACTTGCATAAGTGATTCAGACCAAGAGAACAAAAAAATCAAAATGATTATTGGGTAAGAACAAAATGGTCAGGCCAGGTGTGCTGGTGGTTCCTCAGTGCCAGCCTGTGCTCCTTCCAGCCTGCTGAGGGGTGAATGCACACCCTCGCCCACAGAACTTCAGAGGCAATTTGATATGGCGTCTTTCAACTGGACCAAAGAGTCTATTTTTCTAAATAGTCTTGCAATAATTACACTAATCTTTCAGCATCACTGAACGAGCTACTACTATGCAAGGCTCAGGGATCCAAAATTTTAAGAGGATTAACTTGAATTTGCTTTCCACATATACTATAATTTGAGAAAATTCATCAATGTGCAGAGTAATGCCAAAAAGCATAAAAGAAAAGATAAAGGAATGAGTCTGAATAAATTAAATTAATAACGCACGAGGAAATAATCAACCATTAACAGCTTCTCTGGAACAAAATTAGAGTACTGGTACTAAAGGCTGTTGCTCCATCCAAACTGATTAAAGGTGGAAAGGAGCAAACTGTTATTTCTTCAAAATCTGAGCCACTAAAAAGGAGTTAAACTGTCTGGTTTGTTTTTTGTTTTTTGTTTTTAATCTTAGGTCATAAGAGCCCATTCACAAATACATTTTTGAGAAGTCAAAGAAAATACTGAAATAGAGCCAAGAAAGCTTCCTAATAAAGGAATAAAAGAGCAACAAGCTAAACCCACAGAACACCACAGGTTTTCTTATGTTAATTAACACAAGTGTGTTACCTTGCTGGGCTCTTCCAACTGAGTGCCACGTTTCCAGGCTTCGGAGAAGATGGAGCTCACGATGCTTTGGGAACGAGCGTGTCCTGCTGGCTGGGTGTCAGACACACCACTATCAGACTGATTAGAGTGATTTGACTGAGATTCTGTTTAAAACATTTTCAAAAAACAAGATTACATAAGTCAGTAGTATTCTGACAATATGAATATGTATATCCAGAACTAGTTACACGAGACCAAGTGCTACGTAGATCAGCAACAAGTTACTTTTACTCAACTCATTTCACGTAAGCAAGGCCCATGTTTTCCACTATAAAACTTCCCTTATCTCAGGGCTAATAGGAAATCTTGATTCTTTTTAAAAGAGTTCACCATGAAAAACTGATAACTACAATAAAAGGTTCACATAACTTTACTGGTGTCCTGACAGTCTGTCTTAGAAGAACTGCCAGCAAATAAGAGAATTAACGAACCATCAACAGAGGAAGGAATTTTTTTTCAATCGTATCTTCATTACATTGAGAATCAATCTTTTAACACACCCCTGCTCCAGACCATCCCAGAGAGTTCTCACTTATGAATTCAGACCTGTACATGATGATTACATCTTTTTCCTCGGCACTGAACAGTACTTAGAATTTTACCCTCAAGTGGGAAGTGTTTCATAGGGATTAACGTACTGGCACCGCAAGGCAGCAGCTGCACTGTAGCCTGGCTTCTGGAAAGGCATGGAAACAAGTCTTCAAGGGAGCTGGGAATGGCTGAGAATACAGTGTAATTTGATTGACATCCAGGGTGAGGGAACTGCGAAGACTGTTTCACTGGACTCCAAGTCAGGTAAGATAACCATGGGGAGGCACCTAGCCCAAAGCCTGGCATCTGGTGGAGACTCAAATGTTAAAGCAAGTCCCATCCAATCACTCTATGAGAGGTGGATATTAGTAGATTGCCCAAGATACTGTCCCCTCTAACAGTAAAAAAGAAGCACATATACCTATTTACTATAATTTAGAAATTAGTCATAGCTCTGGTTTTTAAGAATCATGCTGACATAACCAGATCTACTATCTGGTCTAATGAGACACACCATCATATAGGTAGTAAACAGTGCTTTAGGCATTTCAAAATACCTGGGATACTGGAAGAACTGGATCCGGATTTAATGCTGGAGCTGGATAAGGAAGTCCAATCATAAGCCGACTCTGTCCTCTTCAAGGCTTCTTGATAGTTCATGTAGAGCTGCTTCCCATACTAAATAGAAGGCAGTAAATGATGACATCTGAACTTTGGAGGGCATGATACAGATGGATGAGGTAGGTAAGGGGGATACATTTCTGTTTACTGATTTGTAGTTTGTATTAAAAATTATCTATAATACTTCAAAAATTCTTTAATACCAGTAAATTATAACTTACTCTTATTTTTCCTCATTTTTACAAAGGCACAAGAAGGTTAACACTTGATTCTGATTGTGTTCATTATCATTATAAAGGTGTTTTTCAGTTATTCCTAAAGCAACTTTGATTTTATAGCTATAATAAATTTTTTCACTTAATAGCTATATTCCTTCAAGTATTACGTATAATCATCTTCAAGATGTTCTTTAGATTTTTTTAAAGACTTGGGTGTTTTTTTTTAGAGCAGTTTCATGTTCACAGTAAAATTGAGAGGAAGGAACAGAGATTTCCCATATACTCCCAGCCCCTAAACATACACAGCCTCCCCTATTATCAACATTCTCCACCAGAGTGGTACATCTGTTAGAATCTATGAACCTACATTAACATATCATATTCAAAGTCCATAGTTTACCTTAGGTTCTGTCTTGGTGTTGTACACTCTATGGGTTTGAACAAATGTTTAATGACAAATTATCTATCATTATAGCATCACACAGAGTATAAATATTTTCACTGCCCTAAAAAATCCTGTGTTCCACTCATTCATTCCTTCCCCAACTCCAAAGCAATCTGACTTTCAAAAAATTTCTTTTGCTTAGGCAAACTGTGCCAGGTAAGAATCATGTAATGTGTGCTCCAAAGCCAAAATAAATCACTTTGATGCTACATAAGCTTTTACCAGCAGTATTATTCCATAGATAGCAACTGTTAAAAGTTATGCCCATCACCAAAGAAAAAAAGACATTTAAAACATTAGGCTTGAGAAAACTAGACACTGACAAAATCATGAACATGAAACCACCAGAATAACTGTCACGACAATCATTAAACACTTCATTATTCTGTCATCAAACCAAAAGGAAACCTACCTTTGCGATCCGGATACCATTAATCCACTGGTGCAGGGTCCTCACATCATCACAACAAAGGTATTTGATGTACTGAGATTTCTTCTGAATCTGTGGGTGCTGCAAGATTAAAGACAAAGTCCAACTAAGTCCCCAGGAGAACTAAAGAAAGAAAAACTCTACTGACACTTAAACATGTCCTGGCAAGTTAGTTATAGGCCATCAGAGTAATGGCCAAATAATCTGTACCTGTTATATGGCCATTAAGTCAAATAAAATGGCCTGTAAGTTCTTTGACAAAATAAAAGAGAAACTTTTGTTAAATTTTAGGTCAAGATATCCAAGTTAAAAATACCTCCTTTTCGTGGGAATTGCCAAATACCCTGTCTACATTTCAAAGAAAAAAGTCCATGAAGGGTAACAAAATCAGAATTCTTAATCTATAAGACCATAAAACGGAAAGATAACATCTGATTGATTTAACTTTGAACCCAATGAACTTGTGAGCTCAGAAGACTCCAAATGAGAGCGTCTTTGGGAAAGCTTCCAGCGCTTCTCAGAACACTGGGCGAGTAGACGAAGCACAGGGCACAACACCTGGGAGGAGAGTGGGTGCTCGCGCCTGCTGCAGTGGTGTCCCTGTTGTGGACAGAGCACTGCTCTGCAGGCCCTTCTACCTGCAGCACATGCCTTCCAGGGCATGAGCAACTCTCCAACTGCTTCATCAGATTTAGTTTTCACAACCCAATGTAGTTTTCAGTTGAGGATCGCATAGGAGGTGACCAATTTGACCTTGACTACAAAATACAAATGCTGGCACAGACTTAAGGTATTCTAACTCCACTGGGCCATAACCACTAGTTCTCTGGCAACAAAAACCCTAAATCACACTTGGTTCTGGATATAATGATTATTAATTCCTATTTCTCTTTTTAGTTATTCTGAAAACTAAAAAAAAAAAAGGCTATATTTTACTTAAGTATTTAAATTTACATGCAATTTTAAGAGGCTTTAAAATTCTTCTAATCACATTTGTTGTAGAAACACATGAGATCAATCAAATAATCAATTGAGTAAGTTCTCAATGCAGCAAGAATAGCTAGCCACCAATAAGTTATGTATCTGCACTGTAAACATCAACCTTTGTAGTCTACAATGAGAGACTTATTCTTTCTATATATTGCTTTACAGATCCCAGATCCAAAACCACCGTATTATTGTCTGTGTCTATGAATACAAATCATTCTTGACTGATTCCATCCATTTCCCGAGAGCAGTGGGGCATTATCCATGGGTGTTCAAATGTAGCACAGGTCCTGTCTGAAAGTGTGTGTGTGCTTGTGTTCTCTACATGAGGGGAATGTTTATATCAATGTGACAGCAGAGAAAATGAAAGAGAAATGATCCTCTATCTTTCTCTCCACATCTCTCTAACCTAGGAATCCAAATAACACCCTGAAATGTACTATGAAATGATTCCTTGAGTATTTACAGAATACTTGCTAGTTTAAAATTCATTTTAGAACCTCAAAAATTCTTCTTTGCAACCTCCCACATAATAAAGACAGTCCATCTATAGCCTTCATTATGATCATCCAGGATCTGCTCCAATACCTTAGGAAGTTGCCTGTTCCGCTAATATATTGTTATTTTACTAGAAGTGACATTTATTGATCACTTAGTATCAGACATTATGCTAAATATTTCACACATATTAGCTCATTCCATTCTCACAAAAGCCTAGGAGTAACGCATTATTATCTCCATGATCTGAGAAGAAATTAAGGCACAGAAAAGTTAAGACTGCACTCAAAGTTACTCTCCAAGAGTTGAAACCATGCAATCTCGTTCAGGGACCATGATCTTAATTATATGTCATAGGTGGTGAAATTTTCCAAATTTGCTGCCTCTTTCCTCTTTACCCACAATATTATTCCACCACTTTTAAAATCATACATGAGCTAAGAGCAAAGCATGAAGGAGACATTCTTTGCTAAAAACCAGAAGCTTAACATTTAAATTCTTAAAGACTCTCAAGAGAATATAGAATAACACTGCCCCCAAAACAAATGAATAGCTAGCTATTCAGAAAGAAAAGTTATTTCATTTTTAAAATGATTTGGAAAGACGGCATTCTCTAAAAAAAGGTAAAGTTTTGAAAATTAAATAAAAACATTTAAGAATACAATAATTCTGGATTACTATTATGCTATCAGTTTATTTTTGTTTATGTCGAAAATTAGATTGAGACAGATAATTCCTAAAACTCTGTAACTAAAAGGGATGCTCTTAAATCACAGTCCAAGTGCCAAAGGAAAACTACTAAATGCATTCTACCCATTTATTACTTTGGAAACACATATAAGCTTGAAAATTCATTCCCTCAGCTAACATGCAAGAAGTTAAAAAACAGAACTATGTAACACTCCACCCACTCTAACACTTTCGATCTTTCTAAACTTTAAAAAAAAAAAAAAGCCCTACAAAAACCTTAGGACAAAAATATGCTTAACCTAAAAATTTTGATAGCTGCAAAAGGGATTAAAATAATAGTGTAAGAAATAACAAGTGTTGGTGAAGATGTAGAGAAAAGGAAACTTTTATGCACTGTTGGTGGGACCATAAACTGGTACAGCCACTATGGAAAACAGTATGGAGATTCCTCAAAAACTTTAGAAGTACCATACGATCCAGCAATCCCTCTCCTATCTATTCAAAGAACATGCAAATACTAATTTGAAAAGATATATGTACTCTTATGTTCACTGCAGCATTAATTTACAATAGCCAAGATATATAAACCACCTAAGTGCCTATCAACAGATGAATGGATGAAGACTGTGGTACACAGACACACATACAGGAATATTACTCAGACATAAAAAGATGAAATATTGCTATTTGCACAACACAGATACATCTTGAGGGTATTATGTTAAATGAAATGTCAGAAAAGAATAAAAACCATCTGATTTCACTTATACGTGGACTATAAAAAAACAACAAAGGAACAAATAAAACAAAAACAAACTCATACAGACAACAGACTGGTCAAATATATGATGATGGATGGCACCTAGACTTTTGGTGGTAAGAATACTATAAAGTATACAGATATTGAATTATAATGTTATACACCTGAAACTTATATAATGTTATTAACCAATATTACTTCAATTTAAAAAAAGTGGTTATAAGCTTCCAAATCCCACCACTTTTTTGGGTACCTTTTCCCCCTGTGATGTTCTCATGTACACTTTAAAAATAACTTTGTATATCTTTTCCCCTGTTAAAAAATAAAAATGTCAGTGGTCATAATTAATTTTGGCTGTAACAGACATTGTTGACTGCCTTGCCCACAGCTATCTTCTCCCTACCTCTTTTCTGACACAGCCCAATTTTGTTTAGATGTCTACTCTTCACCTCAAAGTGTGAATTCTGACTAACTTAAGCCAAAAGAGTTCTTTGCCAGTGATGAGTTTAAGGGTGTGCATGTACTCCGGGCCAATGACCCTCAAGGGGAAAGTTGTTAGTAGCTGCTGGAAAATATTTCCTTTTTTTAAAAAAGACAAATACAGGGAGGAATAGTGCCTCTTCTGATGGATTTTCTGGGTCACCATGTGATGCCTAGAACTGCAGCAGCCATCTGTGACAGTGAGGTAAGTCAACCTGAGAATACCTGATATGCAGAAGATGGAACAAAGAAAAATGGAAAAAATTGGGGTTCCCACTGACAACCCGAGCCATTGAAATTACCTCTTCATGTTATAAGATCCCCCAAAAAGCATTTATTTAATGAATTATGTCTATTGATATTTACCTTATAAAAAATTAAAACAAAAATAAAATATAAGAATATACAAAAATACACGTTCTACTATCCAAGAAGGCAAAGATATCACGTCATGTAACCTCTTTGAAAACACCATAATACATTTATGAGAGAGTGAGAGTGTAAAAAGCAAATAACATCTTGCATTATTAGAAGAAGAATGATATCATGAACCCCTTGACAGGGTCTCAGGGACTCCAAGGGGACCATGGACCTCATTTTGAAAACTGATGGATCAAGCTACTTTGTATTAGTTATCAAGGGGTTACTAAGATGGAGCCAATGAGAAAAACTTTACCATCTCCATAATTACTCTGAATTTTTAAATGTCATCTTTATCAATGCTCCAACAGTCCAATAGATCACTAAAAATTCACTAAAAATGTAAGTTATCAAAGTACACATATAATTGGTGGGAGAAAAGCTCAAAAGTTGAATAAAGGAGGAAAAATTTTCACTAAAAATAGCTCAGACAGGTCATAATACATGCATAGATTATAAGGACTACATTTCGGGGGGTGGGGGGAGGAGACAAAAGTTATTTCTGGAACAGATGAGAGCTGGTCCACTTTGCCCTTGGGCACACTGCCCTCTAATGGTTCTGCAGAGTAAGTACAGGAAAAAACCTAAAACACAAAATACCTAAGTTCCCACATGAGGCTCTGATCTAAGTTTTCTTAAAATAAGCCTGCTATTAAGTGAAAATCTCAAATTTATAATCTAATATATTTTATATGTTATGACTTGAAGTTTATAATCCAGTATCCATTTCTTAGAAGCATCAATCTAGTAAGGGCTCCTTAGCTCAGGATCAGCTGTGGTATAGCACATACTTCTTTTCCTTACTATCCTCACCATTCCTTTAAAAACCTATAGAAAAAAAGCAAAAACTGTATATTCAATGGAGATCCAAACTATTCTAAAATGTCCAATAACTCGTTCTATGTCTAACATCAATTGAAATTCCTAAAAAGAGAGACACATTTACCTTTAGCACCAAACAATAGTCTGTAGGTGCTTTGTATTTGTTTCGATAGTCTTGTCCATAATATACATTGACATGATCCAGCTGAAGAAAGCACACCAGATCGCGAGAGACCTAAGATAAAAAAAACCCAAAGACTGAATTAATAATAATGTGTAAAAGAACAAATATCATACCTGGTAAGTTTCTAGGTCATAATCAAAACTTTACCAAGTAGAAGATAGCGCTATTTTGTAAAAGACAGTGAGATTTTCTAGAAATGTTTCTTCTTTAATCCATGACGCAACAAAAAAGGCAGTCCATTTAACTTACTATCTTGTCATTCACAGTGAGCACTAACCTTCTTGGAAAAGGCTGGCGTTTTAAAGAGACTTT
Source organism: Pteropus medius (assembly GCF_902729225.1). Lineage (NCBI taxonomy): Eukaryota > Metazoa > Chordata > Mammalia > Chiroptera > Pteropodidae > Pteropus > Pteropus medius. The sequence goes on from NW_024351729.1 coordinate 11,398,571, forward strand.
AAATATATAATACAGTATAATAGATCTCTCTAGAAAGGACAAGAAAATATGTAGTTCGGTGTCTGTAAACACATATCTTCAAGTACTGTGATTCTCAAGTTGGAGTTTCCTTACCGGTTAAATAGCAGTATCAATCAATATATACCTCTCAGAATGGAGGTAAAGACTGGAAGAGGTGACACTGTAAGGAACCTAAAACAGTGCTGGCCCTCAGTAGTACAGAAGTAGCAGTTACCAAGGGGACCCTCAGCAGAAGCATATTACCCAAGTGAAACATCTAAATCCCAGAAAGCTATTCTTCCCCAAACAACGACAAGCAAAAACCACTCTGGCAGAAGTTCCCAAAATAGTAAATAAAAGTATGGTTTCAAACTTGGCAAGAGAATCGAGATGGGCCCAACTGATGACCAGGGAGTGAATATTTTCAAGCTTTCTCTTCTTTAAAATAGATCGATAAACAAAGCAATATTCTGTGTGTCCTACACAAGTTAAAACACATCAGAGCCTGAATTCTCACTACAAATTAAATACTCACTACAAATTAGAATACTCACTACGAATTAAAATAATTAGCATAACAAGGAAGCTCACAGGCCAGCAGAAGGAACACACCTTTGCTTTTCCTTTAGGGACATAGTAGATACCAGATGCTCGCAAGAGAAAATAACGCTTTTTCCAGGACTTCTTGCCATCATCTTTCAACCAAAGGACTCCTTCAATTTCTGGTACAGTTACAGAACTTCCACAAAAACATTCCTAAAATAAGATGATTTGGAAAGACATATGATCTTTGAATTCTAAGAACAAAGTTGTGTTTGCCTTTGTGACACTGCATGACACTAATACAGCAAAATGGCTGTGTATTAAAACCACGCTGCTTATTTTACACCTCAATTAGAACTTTCTATTCTAAATATAATATGAATTTATTTTGGAACTACTATGGCAATCCCTATGAACTTTTATCTAACACTGCTTTGAAGAAATGAAGTTGAAATATCACCTGAGCTGCGTATAACAGTACTTAAATGTATTTGTAAACAGTATAGTTATATTAAATTTAATAAAAGTGTCAGAGCTAACATAAGCATTGGCCTTTTTCTCCAAATAACACATTTAGATTAGCTGTCAAGCTAATATTTTTTTAAAGCAACATGCTAAGTAATGATTAAACTTTCACAATATAAAAACTGGATCAATTCATATGACTCTAAAACAAAGAGGGCATTTATTTTTGAAATATTTAATACTAGGTGGAAAGGAACCAAAACTTTAAACTCAAAATTTTGAATTGTCTATACTTAGATAAAAATTTAATTTAAAAATAAAAAGCAATCATGTATTTGGTAAAATAGAAATCCCAACTAAACATTAAAATTTTGAGCCTAAATTAATTTCTCTCTTCTCAAAGTACAATAAAACTAGGAATTCTAAAGAGGATTTTTCTTAATTATAACAAGTATCACTATGAAAAGCTGAGTGCTGATCTTCATTTTCCTAATTGCCTTGTTGTTAAGAGTTTATTCAGGTTTTCTTTGATGTTCTCTAAAATCAAAAAAGCCAGAGTCAAAAATTCAATTATATTTGAATTTGTTTTTTTACTCTTCAAAATAAAGAGATACACCTATTTTTAAAAATTATCATTATGATTTTTAAAATGGAGTTATTTAAGGCTAAGGCTTGAAATATTTTGTAAACAGCTAATATAGTCAAATATCTCTCTGGGTATGCAGATGAAATACAATCACATCCTTTATTGACCAGGCTTTTCTCTTACTCGTCAGCCCCTAAAAGCTCAATTCCTTTTAGTACACCAGTAAATTTCTTGGCAAAATAATAGTTTTTAAAAGGTTCTTCAGTGGCCTTACATTCACATAGCTGAATTCTCTCCATTAGGCTATGGAAGAATATAGGCTCCTTTAATTACAAATGCAATTATAAATACACAGCATTTGACATAATTCAAAAAAGGTACTTAATCTTTTATTATAATGTGCAAGAAAAAAAGAAGCATGGGGGAGTAAAGAGTCATACCTCTAACAGCACTTCTTTGTTTCTATCTGCCATCTCAGCTGTTTCCTTTTTCCCCAGAAGATAATTCTGGAAAATGAATAAATGAAGGTTAAAGAATAAATGCATTCTATAATTCCTTGGCACAGGTACATATATTATTTCTTCTAGAGACATAGCAACTTTGTGTCAATTTCTGTGCAGAGCGAGAGGATACACTTTGAAAAGCAACCTGTGCATGGGCATTAATAAAATGCCTAACACTGGTCTCTTTATCCATTTATCTTGAATTATTCCATAAACTACCCTCCCCAAATCCAGAGGTGATATGACATGCAAGAGCTGGCAAACATGTCTTGGTATATCTAACGAAAGCTACACTTACAGGACCTAAAAGCTTTACAAATTATTAAGTACAACAAATGAGGCAAATTTCCTTAAAATATGCTGAGCTTAACTGATCTAGATGTAGAAAATTTAATCTACGTTCTGGCTTTTAAAGAAGTCTCAAATTCTGTGTGTTTATCATAATTTTATTTGCTTGACTCAACTAAAATCTGAATTATAATTATTAGCCGTATGAAAAATTTTTTCACAATCACCCATAAAAAGATCTGCTGATGTTCCCAAATGTGTATTCTTTATTAAAAATATCCAGTAAAGATGTGTCATGATTAAGCTGCCTGAAGGATAACTATTCAAATACCTTTAAGACTGCTACTATTTTTCTTCAGTACTACTTTTTATAGTGGGGTGGTTTTCTCTCACCTACTGATTTTTATAAAATATTTAGGTAATAGGAAGTATTAACTCAAACCTTATTTTGGAATAAGCAAAGATGCCAAATAAATCAAAGTAACATATTAGAATGTGGGACCATTTATAATCAAGGTTACTGGGATTTAATAATTTTTGAAAAATCAAAATAAACTGTTTACTGGATAAATGGTTAAAGTAGAGAGACTTAAATATGTAAGTACTTTGATGGATGAGAAACTCATTGAATAGATAGCTGGTTTCAACACAGCTCTGGATTAAGAGAGAGCAGAAACCTGGTAATTCCCTGGAGTTACCTGTGTTTCTACAAGGGCTCACCCCATCTGGCTCTGTGGGCTGCTAACCCCTTTGAGGCCTGACACCTGGGCCCCTGCGGACCTTCCACCTCAGCAGTAGTGAATGCTCCCATCCATGGGGTTTTACAGCCACAATGTTCCAACGAGGTTGTTGCCAGTCTTTTAACTCTATTAACTTAGCAGTAATAGAATAATATAGCATTTGAAAACCCTGACCTCTATAAATTATTGAGTCTCACCTGTGGGTTTTTGAAAAGTGCATATTTTTCTATACGCTCCATAAATATAAGCTTGTTTTGACTATCTCTTGTCCAATTAAGGAGATTTTCAACCAAGTTTTCATGGTCTTCAAAGATTCTCTCTGTCCCAAAATATCAGTATTGTTAGCATTTATCAGAATTGCATCAAAGACATAAAACTTGACAAAATAATTCACAGCAGAACCATAGAATTTTACTGACACTATGGCCTGGGCCCTTAGAGGTTATCTGGTCTTCCTTCTATTTTCAAATAAGGAAACATGCCCTAATGGTGTTAAGTGAGATCATCAAGGCCACATAGCTGCTCCATGGAAGAACAGGACTAGAATGTAGGTCTGATTTCTAGGTCGTCTTCATCCTTTTCCCACCCCATCCTTTAAAAAAAAAAATTTTAGTTGTATTTCATAAATCATGATATTTCCTACTATTCAAATAGTTCTTGTAATTTTTAAAATGTCCAAGATGATTTCTCCTTTGACTCATGGGTTTTAATTTTAAATATAGACATATTTTCTAATTTATAAATTAGGAATCAAAGAACATGTCCTATATAATGAACCTATGTTCAGAGAACATATTCTAGATATTGGTTTTTTGAAATTTCTTGAGAGTTGCTTATAACTTCATGCTCAAATTAATTTTTGGAAATATTTCATTTCTGCTTGAAAAGAATGTACATTTTCCTATTATTAATGTTCTAAATATATTTCCTAGATCAAACAAATTATTTTTCAAATCTATATCCTTTTTTTCTGCTTGATTATACTGGCCACTGAAAATGTTCTACTATGAAGGCTGACTTGTAAATTTCTCCAGGTAGTTCTGTCAACTTTTGCTTTATACACTTCAATGCTATTAGATAAAATTTAGAATGATAATATCTTCCTGGTGAAGATGTGTATAATCTTTTTATCTCTAGTATCACATTTTGCTTGAAGTCTTTTTTGTCTGCCATTAACAAAGTTAATACTTTCAACCTTTTCCTGTCTTTAGGTAATAGGTCTTTTGTAAATAACAAACAGCTGCATTTTGTTTACTTGTCCTTTCTAATAATCTTTGTTGTTTAATTGAATAATTTACTTTTATCATAATTTGTTTCCACCATCTTATTCTGGGCTCTTAGAAGTTCTTTGTTTTCTTTTCTTTTATTCATTCAACACATACTGAATGGCTGGCCACACACTATATTTGAAGTACTGTGCTATATATGATTAAATAATAGTTACTTAAGACGCCATAGTCAGTTATACAAAAAGTAACAAAAATATTACATTTATGGGTCTTTAACTTGTGGCCATGGAAGTATTTCAAAACTAGTATTCAAACATTTTCTGTGTATCGTGATACTACTACATCTATGAATTCTCAAAGAACATTTATAGATGAGTATTATTAGAATACAGTTTTATACATGTTAATGAAGGTCCAAAAATTTATGGTTTAATTTTGGGAGTTTGTACAGATGTTCTGAGAGAAACGGTTAAATAATTAAATTTTTATTTCTCTAGAAACTGCTGTGAAATATTTAAAGATATAAATAGTAAGAGCAATACTTATTTTTAAATAAAATAACAAGTTGAAATTGATTATTGATTCAATAAAGCCCAATAAAGTAATTATTACAAGATTTCTATAATCACACAACTAATATTACAAAATGAAAACTTTATTTAAAAGAGTCAATGATGGTACAAAAAATGAGAAATTTTTAAAATTAGAAAACACCATACCAAACTACAATTGTAGGAAACTAAGACTTAGTATACCTAACTAAAAATAAGAAAGATGTGCTTTGTTTCCCCTAAAAGTCAAATGCTGGTATAAAGACTTCAATACAAATGTGAATAAACATAATTGTCTTTAGTAAATGTATTGATCTATTTGAAGGGAAAAAAAGTATTGTTGCCTTAAAAAAAAAACAACTTTCTTCTAGATATGAGAAAATTTGAAGTGAACTGGAAATGATCTCATATTCAAAGAAATCTCAAAATACTTGAAAAAAAAATAATGTAAAAAGCCAAGATTATATTACAAAAACAAAAAGATGTCTCGAACTTTTAACAACATGAAAACTGTTGGAATTACATAGAAATTAAAAAGTAATTAAAGCAATGATATTACTAACCCATTTGTAACTCAGAGATGGTTTCCACCAGCGACCAGTCTAAACTATAACCACAGTGGGATTTGTCCATCAGGTTATCCAGCACTTGTCTCACTGTTTGCCTCTCATCCACCATCATTGTTTTAGAACTATCATCAGACATGTGGACTCTAATCACCAGCTGTAATAGGTAAAAAGGAAATTAAATACAAACCAAAAAAAAATAAGCATTCTAGAAATTTCTTCCAATATTAATTAATGTTCTCAGCTAAACATAAAACAAAAAATAACTTTAGTATGCAGGAAAAATACTTTAAAATTATGTATCAAATAATCTACCTAAACAAATTTTAAAGCCTTCTTAAAATTATAACAGGTAAGATTATAATAATACTATTTGTTTCGCTCTTTTAGAATAATTTAAAACCAGTTACTTCTTTTATAATGCATTTTATCCACAAAAAATAAATGTGAAAATTAGGATAAAATACCTCTCTACCTCTCCATATCTTAGAGATACATTATATAAAAAAGGCAATTCTTTATAAATCTGTAAAACTGATAAAAATCCCAGAGAAGGAAAAAGCCCAAATATCACCTTTTTCACTTGTGCCTCTTTAATTTTCTCTAGGGCAACTCTGATCTTCTCAGCTTTCAATTTTGCTGCTTGTTCTTCCTGTGAACACAAAGCGCTTCAGATAAACTAATGCTACAATAATGAGAATTTTTTATGTCTTCTTATCCTTAAGGATAAAATGTTGCTAGCACTGAATGTCAGTAAGAATATAAACTCACATACATATATAGAGAACATTTAAAAAATAACCCTGTTCATAAAGTGAGAGCCAACATAATATAAAGGAACATTTTTTAAGATGTGGACTTGAAGATCTCTTATAATAAGACTAGATTCCATATTCTAGAGAAAAAGAAATCTGTGATATAGTAAATTAATGAGATTGATTCTGTCAATCTGAAGCAGATGAATTTCAGGTTCTGGGGTAGGGGAAACATTAGTGTATACTGGGCTATCTGTAGGCCTGCCAGCTTGTTACACCTGCACAGTCCCTGACTCTGAATTTATACTCCCTCCAAAGCAGGGGCAATCTTCTGCATATTAATGTTGTGTTCTGTTACGCTGAACATGTACCATCATAAAAATAGCAAAATCAAAAACAAAACAAACCCAGTATCAATTTCTTTGCAACCGTATAATAAATCTTTAATAAAAAATGTAGGTTCGTCTTCATTAATATACCAATATGAATAGAGAAGGCTACATTATATTCTAGGTTTTACTCTACTTTGGAAAATCATACAATATAATCAGTGTCTCATCAGTAAACTCAAATGTGTTTCTATTAACGCATTGATAAATTTTTTTTAATGTCAAATATAATTTTCCAAATTTTAATTTCTAGTAAATTCTACTTTATAAAATTTAAACGAGTCGTAATAAAATTATCAAGAACTAAAACTATACTTAAACTATTTGTCTATTTTTTCCTAAAATAACATACAGTTTTATAATACCGGTACTTACTTGTACTTTCCAGCAATAGGTCATAGTACACTGTAGCATTAAATTCCAGTTGAAAAAAACTCATTTAAGTAAACCTCTGCTTAAAAAGGATTACTTCCTAATTCTAAACTTCTGAATTCTCTGGAAAATATCTAAGAAAAATATAAACTGTCATCTTACATATTCCTTTAATATAAGACTTAAATAAAAAAAGAGAAAAAAAACTAATTATATCAGCCAAACTTTATCTGCTCTGGGTTGTGATTAAAAACCACAATCCATGTATTCTTTTTCATTAAAAACCTAAAGCTTTCAGGGCAAAAAAACAAAAGCAAAAATTCAATTTATTAAATAGATTTATTCACTGTTCTCCTAAATTCTGTTGGCTTTCTTGTTTCTGAACTGCTTCTCTATTTCATAGTCTAGGCTATCTCCCCCCTCATTTCAAGCTTAGTATTCACTACTCTGTGGAACACAGAAGAAAACAGTAGTTAGGGAAGATAGTGGGCTTGTTTGTCAGAAATCTGATCCTTTTGAATGAAAGGAGCCAGTGAATTAACATAATAACCAAGGTCTGGAAATAAGATCTGTAAACCCAATTAGACAGAGAACAAAGAACTTTATTTTAACAATGGAGAAGGGTAAGATAAGACTTGATTCTTAGACTATTATAGATATATTCATTTGATTAAAAGATAAAATCATCCGATCTCCTTTTATGCAAATTAACAGAATTATAAAATATATCGACTATATATTTTAACATAAGATTTTTTTCTTTTTAAGGTAGGTTTAAAATGAGAAAACTAAGCTACTATTAATTTAAATCTCAAAGTCTAATGAGGAAAAACTGATATGTAGAACCAATACTTTGTATGTTTGAAATATAAACATGAACTTCTAAAAAGCCAAATTCTTTTATATTATAATTAATCTGCACAAGTTAAACTAGAAGATGTCCTGAAAGCCATGAAACATTATTAGGCTAAAAAATATATATATTCAAAAGAATGAGAAGACAAGCCATAGACTAGAAAAAAAATATTGTAAAATATTTATCAGACATATCTGATAAAAGACTATTATCCAAAATATACAAAGAACTCTTAAAACTCAACAAGAAAATGAACAAACCCAATTTAAAAATGGGCAAAAAAGCTGAACAGACAACTCATCGAAGATACACAAATATCAAATAAGACTATGGAAAAATGCTCAATATCATATGTCATTAGAGAACCGCAAATTAAAACAATGAGATTATCACTACACATGTATTAGAATGGATAGAATCCAAAACACAGAAAACACCTTATGCTGAAGATGTGCAGCAATAGGAACGCTCATTCATTGCTGGTAGTAATGCAAAATGGTACAGGCACTTTGGAACAGTTTGGTAGTTTCTTATAAAACTAAACATTCTCTTATGATATGATCCCAGCAATCATGCTCCTTATCTACCCAAATGAGCTGAAAACCTACCTCCTCCCAAAAACCTGCACGTAGATGTTTACGGCAACTTTATTTATAATATGCCAAAACTTGTAAGCCACCAAGATATCCTTCAGCAGGTGAATGGATAAAATTGTACTGCATATAGAGAATGAACTACTATTCAGTGCTAAAAGGAAAGAATATTGTGCATTACAGGAAAGATCAATAAATCTTTGCTGATATATTTAGATTACATACTTAGGAGGCATCTGATAGTTTATTTTAAAAGGCAATGAAAATCTATGTTTAATGTCTGTACACCAAGTTTAATATAAAGAACAAAGCTTTATTCACCTCGTTTTTTTTCTTTTTGTTAAAGATGACAAACTCTGAACTTAAGTCTTCTGTCCCTTATCTTTTGACTAGCCCTTTCTTCACGCTGTTTGTCCCACAATCATCCTAAATATACGTAAAAGATATCTCATGCCTAACAACTTAACTTTCTCTCTTACCCCTTCTTTTAAAAGAGCAAGAGACAACCTATTTTCTACAGAAATACTCCTGTACGGCTATCAATAACTATCAAATGCCAAGCCTCCTCAAATTTACATAAAGGACAAAAACTCGGTGAAGATCTTATGATTCAATGAAAGCCAATGCTGTCGTTACAAAGTGTTAGGACATTCTCTTCAGTGTAAAACTCAGTATACTTAGAGAAAGAGTTACAGTTGCTAAGAGATGGCTAGGGAATTCCTTCAACTAAGATATTATTACGGCTTTGTGGGTTCAGAACAAATCTGATTGAAACTGAGGGGCTAAAGAGTAGTTAGCAATTTCTTTGGAATCTAGCTTATTTCACAGATTACGACAATAAAAAAGTTATGTAAATTAAAGGAATTCAAAGAAGACTTGGAGTGATAAACAATTTAATACCCATGAAATGGTCTATTCTATAAAACTGCTCAGAGCCAAATAGTAACATCATGTTTACTTCCCTTGAAGAAATCATAAAATTGATACTCTCACTGAGAAGAGAACATTAACCAAACACCTTAAAACTTGTTACACACTAATTGGCAAGTTACACATACTGTCTTATTTAATTCTCAATAATGCAAGGCCAATATTATTATTCCATCCATTGTCCTGATTAAGGCCCAGAAAAACTAGTCTATGATTATACAAGTAGTTACCAAGTAATTAACTACTTGCTCTTTCCACTACAATGTCACAGTCCCTTTTGTCCTAAGGGTTATTAACACAAATTCTTAGGATAGCAGCAAATAAAAACTTCTTGTCAAAAATAAGACTTTCAGTAATATAACAACATTTTTATAACTTCTCTGAAGCAAAGAAAATGGTGGTCAACATTACAGCAGTTCTTGAAAACTTGATGGCCACTAAAGGACCATTCTTTTATTTGGCAGCTGTTCACTGAAACTGCAGGCTTGGGCTTGAGTGCAAGGTACACAGAGTTTCTGCTCTCATTGAGCTTACATTAATAAGAAAGACAAAACAATAAAAAATAGATATGTGATAAGTCAATTAGTGGTAAGTCCTATGAGGGGAAAAAAAAAATAAAGCAGGGTAAAGGAGTAAGGACTGACAAATATGCATTATTAGATCAGAAGGTCAAATTTCTGCTCAAATTTCTTGTTGTATGTAAGCAGGGCAGTATCTAGGAGGTAGCTAGAGTCAGCTATTGGCTATATACACCAGTAATGCCACCACTTGGGTGATGGAAGAAGAAATGATCTAAGCAGAGATGGCTCTGACACTACAGCTGGTGTCACTGTCTCTTGGGCACAGATTAGTTACTGACTGCATTTATCCAAAACTAGAAAAGCACAACTTTCCTTGTGGAACAAACTTTGTTTTGTTCACTGCCATATTGGGCTGTAAATAACTGTCTGGCACATAGTAGGTATTCTGTGAATATTTGTCGAATGGATGAGTTATTCTCTTCAATAGTTTCCCACCGCATTTAGAAAAAAATACAAACTCCTTAGCATGCCTTGAATGATTTGGTTCCTGCCTATGCCTCCAAACCCAAATCAAGATATTCATGTTTTCATTCAGCTATTGTGGCTCTAGTAACATAGTCTTTCTTCAGCTTCTCAAACATACCAAGCTCTTTTCTCCCTGGGCCCATATATATGGAACATTTCCCTTCACTCTTAAAGTGGGTTCTTTACAGGTGAAGGGATCTAGAAGTACAGATTTTAGTTACAAAATAGTCACAGCATAGAGCATACAGTCAATAATACTGTAATAAATATGTATAGTGCCAGGTGGGTACCGAATAACTGGGGGTAATCACTTCGTAAATTATATAAATGTCTAATCACTATGCTGTACAATTGTAACTAATATAAAATAATACTAAATGTCAACTTTAATTGGAAAAAAATATGGTTTCTTTTCATCCTTCAAGCTTTAGAATGTCACCTCTTAGAAAGGCCTTGTCTGATCTTACCACTGAAAGAAAATGTAGCCCTAATTCTCTCCCCAGTATTGTTTTGTTTCCTTCATAGCACTTAACATGATTTAGAATTTGTCTACATGCTTGCTTGTTAATGTTTTCTCAACCTATCTTCATAAGTAAACTGTGAGTCCCTGAAGGCGGGGGAATATGTCCATTTTATACAATGTTATATCCCAACACCTAGCACAGTACACAATTGAACAAATATCTGTTGAATAAATAAACAATGGAAATGGTAAAATGTTATACTTAATCTGTGAGCAGTATACAAAATGCACTCGAGGAGGGACAGGCGAGAATAAAGAGACAAGTGTAGTGGCTCTGGTAAGAGATAAGAACCTGTTTTAGGGTGGTGGCAATAGGAATGAAATGGGTAGGGGAACTCAATAAATCCTGCAGATTATGACATGCTTCTTTAGAGCTTAGAGATAGTTAAGTGAAAAAGAAAGGCACCAAGAATGGTAGAAGGCTCAAACCTAGGCACCTGGGAGAATGGCAGCATTCTGAACAGAAATACAAATACCAAAAGAAAATGGATATAAATTGTGAGGTCTCAGGGAGAATGTGAGTAAGGAAGCTAAACACCTGCAGTATTGGGGGTGCTGGTAAATGCTGTTAATCTATGAAAAGCCTGAGCAATATGGAAATGCGTTGCTCTCAGGCAAAGAGATCTGATCTAGAACAGAGATGCTAGTTGAAGCTATGAGTGTGACTTTCAGGTAGAGAAAGAGTAAACAGAGAAGGAAGGCCAGAGGATAAGGCAAGAACTTTGCTATGGTTATAAGTACATGTCTATTATCTGCTTAGAATTCTAATTTTCCCTGATCTTTAAGCTGCTTCTTCTACACCATTCTTACATCTACTTTAAAGAGAGAAACTCAAGCAAGGGAAAGGGTTTCACTGCTGACTCTTGGGTCTTCTCTTTGAGCTGTTCTTCACAGAGATTTTAATTTTAGCTTTATCATCTTCTTTCACAAGTTTATAAGGTTACTATAATTACTATGTATAGTCTTCAGAAACTGTCTATAACCAAGTCTGACATTCTTGAATTTAATACTATTTAAATAAGATAGTGAAATAAACACTTGAAAAGAGATAGAAAGCTATTCAATAGATTCCTTATTCTGTTACCCTTAGTTAATGATGACAATGGCCGAAAGACTTTAAATTGATGTAAAATACCAGCCCAATAAAAATCTAGCTGGACTGATTCAAACCATTTAAAAGAAGAGGTCTGAGAAATTAAAATTGCAACCTTCTCTTCCAATTTGATTAAGCTACTGTAAAGTAAGATTCTGTTTATATAAATAAATGTTTTAATGGCAATGTTGATAATATAAATAAGAATTAGAAAACAAGGTTTGCAAAAAAAAAAAACAAACCTCACGGAATGGATAACCATTAGTAGTAAAAGTTAAAACTAAAGCAATGATTTTTAGATTTTTAAAGTAAAATACAATGTTAAACTAGAAAAAGTGCAACATACTTGGGAAGACTGTCCAGTATTTATAAATGTTAAAAGCTAGTGAAAAAATACTGAAAATATTTTTTTCTCTCAGTATTTTCTGATAGTCATTAAGATCAGTAAATAATTACCTTCGGTATAAGAAAAAAAT
>NW_024351729.1:11411433-11610797 GCF_902729225.1 Pteropus medius
AAAAAAAAAGAAAAAGAAAGAAAGAAAAAGAGGGGTAGGCACACAACCCATCTATGTCAGTTAAGTATGTTGTAGCCGACTCCTGCTGATCTCTCATTTTGAGAAAAGGGATCATACACTGCAAAGATCAGAGCCAGTTTGTTTTCCAGGGCAGTGTTTATGAGTACTAGGCACACAGCACAAATAAATAGGTGTCGAAGACCAATGACTAAACATTTTCCTTCCTCTTGTAAAGCCTACACAAGACCTACATAGCTTTAAATAGTAGAGTCTTATGAAAACAGAATAAGATTATATCATTTTTTAAACTTCTGTGTTTCTGATCAATTTGATGATAGCCACACCAAGAGGAAAAATGTCCATATTTTGCCTAATGGATAGCACCTATTTTCAGTAAAATTTTATTAATTCATTCATCATATCAGAATACTAATAGAATTACATTACATAGTAAAGAACTTTGCATGGCAAATGAATGATATGAACAAAATACCAAGAAGTGTTGCTTCCTTAAATTGGTTAAATAAATTCAAGCAATTATATTTTCATAAAACTGACTGTGAATAACAAAGCCCCTTAATAACCTTTTCTTCCTTAATAACTTTATAGCGACACATTGTAAGTTTATACAATTTGTATTTAAACTCCTGTAATATAAATTATAGCTGTTTTGATATACATGTAATTCATAGTTGCCTATCCCTAAATAATACTGAATAAGTTATTTAATTTTTAATGTTCTGTAGTTACTATCCGCCATTTAAAACAATACATGGCACAACTGAATGCAATTATAGAAAATATTCTACAATGTTATAGTTTATAAATCTAACTTTACATAAAGTTATTCTTGAGAAACAAATTCTTTTAATTTATGTAAGTAAATACTAGAGCAGTATCCACTCTCATAAAGTTCACTGTCACAAATAAAATACTACAAGATTAGAAATCGTTACAGAAAATACTATTAATTTAACATTTACTCATATCTATACTATGTTGAGTTAGGTTTGCTATATGTTATTTCATTGCCTATATGTTTAGTTTTGTTTTAATTCCAGATGATCCTTACAAGCATACCTACCCCTTTCAACTCCTAAAAAAACAAAAACAAAAACAAAGAAAGAAACCTAAGGTTAAAAAAATTGGACATATTCATCGAGAACAGCACTAACATGGTCAAACAATAATAAGAACAGAGACAATTATCTCAAGGTCATCATTTACCTATATGGTATAATTCTTCTGAAGGGAAAGATTAGTTGGCTCATCCATAAAGACTCTAGGAAAGCAGAAATTTCTGAAAATTCAATTAATTTGAGGTTAACAATCAGATAAGATGAGGGAGAACATTGGGAATGACATTTAAAAAGAGCAATTATAACTTTTATTGCTCTTATTCCCATTCAATTTTGTTATTTGCATGTAATGGGAAAAAATGTATTCTTGCACAATTATGTAAAACACATAGAAAATGTCTTGAAAAATTACTCCTATTTATCTTACTTATAAAGGTTACTAAGAAAAAGATCCCCAAAATGAGAATATCTAATACTTAGATAATTATATTTCATATTTAAAAAATCTGCTTCAGGTTACCAAAAACTATTATTTAACAAATGTAACTCCAGACTTTAAATTTAAGTTTCAACTTAAAAAAAATCTTAAACAAGATTTACTTAATCAGTTCTCACACTCAAATCGCCTCAAGACTTCACTAAAAAAAAATCTATACTCTGATCAGTAAGAAACAATAATATCTATTTGAAGACTCTAGAGTGGAAGTTATCCATTTAAAAATATTAAAAGGTTTAAATAACTTGAAATAAAAATAGGATATTCATATGGTTTGTGATCTAAAAATATGCCACATCTAAAAAATGAGACTGCAAACAATAGGTGGAAATGATCTCAAATTACTTTGTGTTAGTACAGTCATATAGATATTCATTGCTTACTCACTAGCAGGGCAGGAGACTAGGACTCCATGTCCCCTTTATCTAAGCTACAGGTATTTGTAGCAGAAAAAGAAAAAGAAAAAAGAAAATCTAGAAACCAGAAGCAGCAAAACCCTCTCTTAAAAAAAATGCCTTAAATCTATCTTCCCCTACTGGTGCCAGTCCTACATTGCTCTAGAATTCTTCAGAAAGTGGGGTAGGGGTGGAGGGAGAGCTGGTTACTGAAGAAAGGTTCAAAAGAGATGAGAGTTATGTACATGTGGAAGACTGAGAAAAGTAAAAGTGTGGTTTGGGCATGTCGTTAAATCAGCCTTCAATCTTGGTACATATTACTGGTAACAAAAATGCATTTAGCTTCATTTAAATGGGGCTTTCTTATATTTTCATTCACCACTAACAACACAAAGTCAGCGACTTATTCTTAATCCATTTCACCGGTTTACTAGCCATTTTCTTTCTCTCTTTTTCCCTTTCTTTCATTTATTCAACTATTTATTAGGTTTAAACTTTGAGCCTGTAACCATGCCAGGTGGAGATGCAAAGATGACCAAGATAGGCATTTCTTATTCTCACAAAGTTTGGAGTCTAACAGAGAGAGAACTGATAAATACAATATAGTGTGTTAAGTGGTACGGGAGCAAGTAGGAAGTGGAGTATCTAACCCAAAATTAGGAGCTCAATAAAAGTACTTCTGAAACAGCTTAGAGTCCTGGAGGATAAGAAGCAGCTGGGCATGGGGTGGGGGGTTGAGACAGAGTAAACAGAGATACCACCTGTTCTCAAAGGGGGTGGTGTTGCCCTTCAAGGAGACATTTCAAAAACAAACAAACAAACAGGATATTTTGTGTTGTCACAATTAAGAGGAGGAGGGCGTTACTGGTATTTATTGCGAGGGAAGTCAGAAATGCTAGATGCCCTGAAAGCATGGAACAATGTCACATAATAACAAAGTCTTGCATCACACCTGAATTTTTAATGTCCTTATATGAAAATTAGAGATGGGCAATTCTGTTTACAACAATCTAAGCGTATAACCTAATTCCATTTTACATAGAAACAGAATGTACTTATGTATAATTCTAAGATTCAATGACTCTTCTAGGAAGGCTATTTACCATATAAAATAAATTGAGGGAAGCCTGTACTTCCTTTTGTTCAGAATTTACGGAGTCATTTGTTACGTTAGAAAATCATTTCACCAATGGAAACCTAGCTTGAAGTGAGAGTTGCCAATATCAAAATTGGCAGCATCAGACTGCACTCTGTCACATGCAAGTAAATGACAGGAGAAATTTAAAATTCCTTTAACAGTATTAGGAACTAAATACCATTAAATTAATGAAGACATGAAATGAAGGAATTCCACAGAGTTTCATTAATAAAGATTGTTTAAAAATATTTCAGATAGTAAATGTGGTTGATGCTTACACTTGCTATGGAAGTGTAGGGGAGGAGACGGAGGTGAGGTTGGAGAAGTGTTCCTCACTATGCAGGATAAATAACCCATTAGTGGGTTGTGAAATCAATTTACTGGGTTACTACTGTATTTTTAAAGGATTGGAAGGAAAGGAGAAGGGGAAAGAAAGGAAGCAGAGAGAGTTAGAGGGAATCTGATTTAGCTGGGTCAGGGTCAGGGATTTGGTCTTTTTTTTTTAATGCTTCACAGATGACTCTAAATCAGCACTGACCAATGGAAATATAATACAAGCCACAAATGTAATTACAATTTTCTAGTGACTTTTTTTTAAAGTAAAAAGAAAATGGTGAAAAAGCTAATATTAGTATCTTATTTAACGGAAAATATCTACAATATAATTTCAATAGTAATACAAAAAATATTAATAAGATATTCTACATTTTTTATACTATCTTCGAAATCCAGTGTATGTTTTATCTTTACTGTATATCTCGATTTGGATTAGCCAGATTTCAAGTATTTAATAGCCATATATGGTTAGTGGCTGCCATGTGAAACAGCACTGCTTTGAAGCATCCAGTGACCGAGGATACATTTTTTAAGAAATTAGGTTTTCAGTTAAGCATTAGTGCAGAAGAGTCATTTTACTTGATATCTCCATTCTGAAAAAAAGCTAAATTTGTTAATATCTTAAGAAATACGAAAGTCTCTAGCTTCAGAATAAAGAATAAAGTATATGGTTTCAGGTTCCAAAACAAGACTTCTACATATTAGATATGTTACCACCTATATAATCTCACCATGAGTGTTACTATTCAATGGTACTATATCATACAGTTGCTCATCTGCTTTTGCTCATTTGTTTTTAAGCTTGGTTTAACTTTTATTTGAAAAACTGAGATACATGACAAAGTTTAATCATCATAAGCTTTAAAGAATGCATTTCTCTTCATTGATATTTAAGTAGTCCTATGGACATGTTTACAGAACTTACAGGTGTCAGCTCAGCCTGTTCTTCTGTGAAGTCAATATGACGCTTGGCCTGCTTGCTGGGACATCTCAGAGAAATAGCATGCTGTGAAAATGCAGGAAGGAAGAAAATGATAGGTAAAGGAGGTGGAAAAGGGCAGTTCTCATTATCATGCAGGAAGAGAAAAGATCATTGAAATGAATAGTTGAAACAAAATGGTAATGAAAAGTTGCATGCACCTTTCATTATAGTATGCAAAAATAAAAAAAGGTAAGAATCAGATGACCTTAATCCTTGATAACTTAAGGATAGCCTCTCTCTGCTTCTGGACAGTAGCGCTTTTATGGGAGAACCATGCAGAAACAATGTCCATTACCAGTTCCTGTTTCTGAACGTTAACTGGGCTCTGACTGCTGTTTGACAGTACTCTACCTTTTTCTCTCACTCCCTAAGTCATTCCCTCTAAGCTTGTTCCAAGTCGTTTCCAAGTTCTTCAAGCTTCTAATTTCACTCTTCCACCTCTTCCTATGACTTCACTTCCTTCCATTACTAAGTAAATCACATTCATCTATCATGAGGATCTTCATCACCAAAATGTATCCTATAACTATACCCAATTCTCATCTTTCTCTCCAGTTCTATATAAGCATATATGCTTTTTTCTCCATCCAAAGCTAAGCACATCCTAGATCCTACTCATTCCCCTTCTAATATCTCAAACTCTACTTAACTAGTCTAGCTTATTGGTGGTGGGAAGGACAGAAAGATAATCAATTCTTTGAGGGTACTCTCCTCTTTTCAAACTATCATTTTCTCCTTTTCACTATCAAATTCCCTCAGTTCAGCTATACTGTACTTTCTCCACTTATCCCTTAATTCCCTACAATCAAAATAAAGTTTTTAAAAATCTATTCTCTCCAGATTCTCACACAAGCTCCCATATTTCTAAATGTTTATTGGCTAATTTTTTTAAAAAAATCTAAATCTAACATGTTCAAAAAGAGATGACTATGTACCATGTTAATTTTACAATATGATGGAATATTAGTTATTAAAATTCAACATAGCCTTATCAAAAATTAATATATGTACACAGTGACAAAAACAATAGAAAATAGTACACATACAAACAAAGATTAAATGTTATTACATTAATAAAGATGAAGAGATTATGGAATGATATAGTTTGTTTAATGTCAATTAGGATGTATTTCCACAAAATATTTAAATACTTTCCTACAAAAAAAAGTATCTCCCCCAAATCTAATTTTTACCTACTCTTCATCACTACTTTAAATCTAAAAGCTATGCTCAAATCACATAATAAAAATGAAAATTGAGAATCAATTCTCCACATAAGTTTTCCTCTAAACATTCTCATTTCCAAAAACTTTCATTTGTTATAAAGCTATCAAAATCTCCATCGACTTCTTAAAAACTCCACAAATCTCTATAAAGTTAGTTATGGATCACTACTTTTTAAAGCAGAATCTATAACATCTTAAAACGAAGTACCATTTACGAGTCAGAATCCTGGGCAGAGTGGTGGTAGTGGTATATAGAAAAGCATTGATCTGATCACAAGAGCCAAACCATAAATCACGATGGCTGTGCACCAAAATGGCTTTGTACCAAAGTCATGGTTACAAAATAAAATACTTCCTTTTATTGCTAATGCTTTAAATTACAACTAAAAAAAGAAATGGAGATTTCTTTGAACATACGACAGTGGTTCCATAAAGCAGATTCACATTCATCTTTTACTGACATGTGTATATGCTTTTCACAAAAATTAAAAACAAGCATAGCATGATGATTAGGAATGCAGACTCTGAGGCTGGAATGCTTCGGTTCTAGCCCTCACTCAGCCATTTACTGGTAATGCGAATCTAGGCTTATTATTTAACCTGTTTCCTCGTGCGTAAAATGCAGTAATAATAGCATTCATCTCCAAAGGTTGTTAGGATTAGAATTATATTAGAATTAGAATTCAGCCCTCATCTAAATTTTATTTAAGCCTCAATTCATTTAGATTACAGCTAGAATTGTTAAATTTGAACAATACATTCAGGAATATACTAAACTGCCACAAGATGGGGATGTTACCACATAAATCTTTTTCTCCAGCCCATGTAGTTCTGTCTCTCCGCCTGGATCTGAGAGCACTGGCCAGTCTAGCTTTGTCATGAGTCTCCTTCAATTCTGTGATGAAGCAGCATGGTGGTACAGTATGAGCTCTACGATCAGACTGTCTAGGTTCAAGTCCTTGGAAAAAAGTCACTCTCTGCCTTAGTTCCTTCCATTGTAAAATAGAGGTAATGAAGTCTATTCAATAGCACTGTTCATTTTCAGTATATTACCTATGACATGTAATATATTGAAGCACAATGCCTAACACAGAATCAGCACTCAACGTCGTTGCTGCAATTGTTTTCTATTTCTCCCTTCTTTGCTTTATTCCTCTCTTTTTACTGGCCATTATACAGCCAGCATATACTTGAATGCGTTTAAAATTATTTTTTATATTTTATAGTCCCTGTTAATTTTAAAAGGATGGATATATTTCAAATTCTTGTCCAAAAAGAGGTCTTTACCAGCCCTCCACAACACAACATAAAACAGAAAAGAAAAACAAAACAGATCTAAAACCAAATAAAGATGCTTTTTTACCTCTTCAGAGAAGAAGAATTGCATGGACTTCTAAGAAATACACAAAATAAGAATTGAAATATATGCCAGAGTTAATTCCAGTAATAATATGTTTGAAAAGTGTTTGGCTTTCGCCAAATCTACAGCTCTTCTTTCATCTAATACCTATTCCTTCCGCCATTAACTTCACTAGGCTAGGCCAGTGACATCTGTAATTAAACACCAAGTTGGTACATGAGAATAAATTTCTGTGAGATGTAGCAACATGGTCATTAGAATTTTAAGAGAAATGTAGCTGCAATAATTGAGAAATTAATAACTCCAATTTTTTAGATATGTAGGCCTCAAAGGTTTCAAAAGCCCTGTGCTTCTCACCCAATTAATACTACTCCAGAACAAAAGGTTGTTTGCTAAGAATAATTCAATGGACTTCAATGCCAGTGGGGTTTTCTTTCCAATACCTCAAAATTTCCAATACTTCTTTTCTTTCCAATACCTCAAAATTTCTGCACACATTAATTCTTGAAATAGTTTTGAAACATGAAGGAAGTGGAGAGGACTTGCACTGAAGCTATGATATGTTGTTGCATTGTCACAAGTTATTAACAGTATATCCATGAAAGATTTCATTTAATAAAAAATTCCTATACATATGAGGAAAACATTCAAAATTACAACATTCAAAAGTTTTAGAAGCTGAGATACTGAGAAGTATTTTCCTATCATAATATTTATAATATAACCAATCAAGTATTCTTAAGATTCAGCAAAACCTTTCAAATCTGCCATAAACTACAGTAAAAGCTTTTAAAAGCATTTTCATTTTAAAAATACATTTTCATGAATAAAATTCCAAATTCAGAGGAATCATTAAAATTTAAATCCCAACAGAAAATAAATATAAAAGCGTATTTTAAAATTAACCTTATTAGTAAATCCCATTTTATATAAAACTTATAATATTCAAATGTCATTTAAACTTGCAAACTGCTGAATTATTGAAAAGTATTGTTTTATCAGTTAATGTGAATAAAAATTCCACAGGCCGCAACATTTATTTCACATTGGTTAAGATATAAAAAGTCCCTTATTAGAATTTATTTCAAGTACAATGAGTTCTAATTCTAAAAACTTAGCAAATGAACATTACTGATGGGTTTCATAAGAATATTGAAATTTTCTATAATTCACTTTTATGTTTATCCATGCAAAATATTTTTAATGCTAAAACATTCTTTAACATTCTGGAATAATTTTTAACAATCAGCTTCACTTTATTTTAAGATATTGATAAAATCTGGGAGGCAAATGTGTAGTTTAGCATTCAAATAGATTCCTGAGTTATTTGACCTACTTAATCTCTTCCTTGGAATAATGTCCCTACCAAAGGGACAGTGGAAGGCTTAAATGAGATAACATATGTGAAGTGTCTGGGAGCACAGAATTTCAATAAGAGTCAAGAAAGAGAACTCAGAGAAAAAAGACATATTCTTTCTGATGTGAAATTGTACTGTGCCTATCCCTGTTGGTTTTCAGAGAGCACAGAGGCAGAAAGATAAGCCACGATATTATTTTATTTTTAGATGGACAGTTTGAGTGTCCTTGTCCCCAAGATGAAAAATGGAACCAATATCAAAATTATTTTTCTAACGTATTTATGTCACTAAACTTTAGCTGAAAGTAATTATTCTGTCCTTGGCTTCTTTAGGTATAATTTCTGCCTCTAAAGAATCTAGTTGTATAAAACAAGTTTCACTTTGCAGAGTTTTCACATGTTCACTTGTGGCATTCCATCTACCATTTTGAAAGAAAATAACTGCTGATAAGACGAGATGGATTGAATACATGCATATATTTGTTCATTCAAATATCTGAGTGCTTATGAATCAAATAATGTTCTAGGTGCTAAGGATACATCAGGAATCAAAAGAAAATTTTTTTAAGTCCCTTTCCTCACAGAGCTTATATTCAAGTGGGAGGAGATAGATGAGCAGAATTAAAAAAGTATATTATACAGTATGTTAAATGGTGATAAAATAAAGAGAAATATCAAGAAGAAAAGAGAGATAAAAAGTAACCACAAGGCAGAAGAGGAGGAGTTCAATTTCCAAATAGGGTGATCAAAGAAGGCCTCACTGAGAAAGTGATATTTGAGTAAATCTTTGAAGGCAGTGAGGGGGTCTATTGTGGGGAAAGGCGTTCAGGCAAGGGACAAGTGAAAAGGCTCTGTGACAAACTCTGACTTCTGGCAAAGAACAACTAGGAGGCAATATGGCTGACAGAGTAAAGGAGGGAGGGTAGAAAGAAAAACAGGGGCAGAGGTAATGGGAAAGCAGATTCCTTAAGGCCATGTAGGCCACTGTAGGGATTTTGACAGATATAAAGCCTTTAGGTTTGAAAAGAAGAACAAGAACCGACTTGCATTTCAATAGGACCATTCTGGGTGTTGTGTGGATGACAGGCTTAAGGGTAAGGTGAACACAAGAAGAGCAGTGGGAGGCTACTGCAAAAATCTACATCAAGATGTTCTTGGCTCTGTAGCAGTTGAGGGGGTGAGAATTCTGAATATATTCTGAAGAGAAAGGCAACAGAATCTGCCTCTGGATTGTGGGGGGCGGTGGGGGTGGGGGACGGGCGGGGCGGATAAAAAGAAAAAGAAATAAAGATGTGAAAGATTTTACTTGATAAACTGGAAGGATGGAAAAGCCATTAACTGAAATGGAGAAGACTGTAGGAGGAGTATGAGAGAAAAAAAAAAAATCAGAGCTTCAGTTATACACCATTTAAATTTGAACTACCTATTATACACCCAAATAGAGATAGATGCTGATTAGAGGTAAGGTGTATAAGCCTAGAGTTCAGGGGGCATGCTGGCTAAAAATCCTGTATTTCATTAAATCTAAGATGATTTAATGCTGGTACTTGTTTGATCTTTATCAGAAACTGTCAGCAGAACATAGTGTAATTGCCACTTTGCTGACGGTGAGTGATAGATGCCAACTGATATTAGAACATGGTTTCTCAACCTTGGCACCACTTCGGGTCAGATAATTCCTCGCTGTAGGGTCTGTCCTGTACATTCTAGGAGTTTAGCAGCACCTCTGGCCTCTACCCACTACATGCAGTAGCAAGTACCCCTCTATCACTGACAACCAAATATGTCTCCAGACATTGCTGAATGTTCCCTGGGAGACAAAAACAGCTCCCAGTTGAGGACCATTTTAGAGAGATGAAAATGTGTGTGTGTGTGTGTGTGTGTGTGTGTGTGTGTGTGTGTGTTGGGGATTATGTCTTAAGTAAATAGAGATATTAAGATTTGGGAGCTGACGCTGCATAAGATCACAAAAGGAGCAGCTATAGATAGAAAGGTAATCTGAGGCCTGTACCTTAGACATTCCAAGTTTAGAGATTGTAGACATGAGAGGGGACTGTGAATGGCCAATGAGGTAGCTCCACCCCTTTCCCCAAAGCCACTAAAACAAAGACTAAAATGAAGAGTTTTGTTGTCTGGTTTGTCTTTTTTTTTAAAAGACAAACTCATAAGATACAGCAAAATTTTGGAAGCTAGAAAGCATATGGCTGAGTGGTAACCAACTGAGCAGGCCCAAGAAAAGCTGAATGCTAAGCCAGCACTGGAGAAAAGCAGAGGAACACTCCAATTTACTCTATATAATCCCAAAAGGCTCCAGAAGTGGCAGAAGTGAAGGTGGGACTAAAAGCAGGAAGATTGGTTGAAAGCATATTTAAGAACAGAGTTAATGCCCAGATTCCTTCCTTTATTTGCCCACCAGCAATGGTCTCAGGTTCAGATTGATATTCATTCATCGGACCCAAAAGACCATAGCTTGACACTAGGTTTACTTAGTTCTATATAGAAAGACAAAGATAGCATGATAGCATGAGACATGCTATCTTCAAAAGATATCTATTCAGCCCACCAGGAGTCTTTTTTGAGCCAAACATTTTAAGAGAAAGAGAACATTTGGGGTAAGTACAAAAATCACCCTGGCTTAGAAAAACTTTCTGCTCCACAGGAACCAGAAGTACAGTATAACAACCAATGAGTGTAGGTTCCAGGGCCTCTCAAGAGATGCGTTCATATTCACTTACAAGAATTACACACTGCACACCAGGAAGTCATGCTCTGTGTCTTTTCATGGGCTTCTAAAGTTCACTCACCATCTTCCTGGTCCATATGCACTTACCAATTTGGGGTCAATTTACAATAAATATTATTACCTGAAAACATTCAATATTTATTAAGTTTCTAGGAAATGAATTCCAGCGGGGAAAAACCTAAGGTCATTTCCCATGCAGAAAAAGGGCTCAGACTTGCTATTAACTCTGTACTTATAGCAGTGATTCTAAACCGGGGCAATTTTGCCTTACAGGGAACATGTAGCAATGTCTGCAGATATTTCTAGTTGTCACAAGTGGAGGGGGGTGTGTATACTACTGGCACCTAGTGGGTAGATGACAGGGATGCTACTAAACATCCTATAATACACAGGATAGCTCCCCACAACAAAGAATTATCTAGCCCTAAATGTCAATAAGCTGATGGTTGAGAAACCCTGACCCAGAAGGATTAAATGGAAGATCACATACTGAACACTGAGGACCATCCCACATCTCAAGCCTTCTTTCCCCAATGGGCTGCTAAAGCACTGGCAGCCAGGCATATGTCTTCTAGGCAGGTGATTGGAAGAATAGTCTTTGGGAAAGTTCACCCAAATGAGAGAAAAGACCTAAGAATGATCCTAGAGTAAAGATTCCAAAAGACAGAAAAGAATTTTAAAAAGATGAAATTAACAGAACAGCAATTTTGTTTGAAACAATAGATTTAATCAACTGGGGGCAAGTTTGGACTTGAAATAGTGATAAACATATGAAATACATACATACATATATATTTTAAATCTAAAGAAAATTATTAATTCCAGGAAAAGCAAACTGTAACAAAAGTATGTAGAGTTTAACAGTAAACTGCAAGTACATAGTCATGATAGTATAAATACTGAACAGTAGTAACCCAGCCAAAACATATTGGGAGGATGGGGGAATAGGAGGGGAAGAGTGAGGGTAGCTGTCTAAGAGCACTTTCTCCTAATCTCCCAGAGTGAGAAGTTGGTAGACAACAGATACAACTGAAAAAAAAAGAAAATGAAAGAATGGTGATATAAGTATAGATTTAATGATATGAGGGTAAATACCCTAAGAATCAGCTAAAAGGGCAGAAAGTGCTTACCTCTGGGAGAATACGGCATGTGTATGGCAGACTTTTCTGTAACAAGTCTCATAGAACAATCTGACCCTTTAAACTCCATGCGTGCAAAGTTGAAATATATATATTTTTTATTGTATTTGAGTGTAGGGACAATTTGACATATGGGTTTGGGATCTAAAACTTCCTCAGTATTCTTCATTTGAATCAAAACAGACTATATCCAGAAAAAAGTATATAGAAACATTTCCAGTTAAACCATTTTCTACCCACCTGGGCAAGGCAAAAGAACAGGCTGCACAGAGAAGACCTTAACTCCTTTCCTTGTTTATTTCTGGTTTACTCACCAAACCTTATATTCAAGTTTTACATTAAGCATAATACCCACTGAACACTGGTAACGTTACCCATGGATACCACTAGATACTATGTGAAGTATTAGCTGAGAGGACTTTTCACTTTTTACTTTCTCGGTCTTTTGTTTGAACTTTCATAACAAGTATATTTAAGAGATGAAAATACACACACACAGATCCTCGATAATTAGTTCATAACCTGGTCTCATGCATCTTGACCCAACTAAAAATAATCTGACTGGAAGGAAGGAATATCAACATACAAAACACAGAAAAAACAAAAAAGTATATCCCTAATAAAATACTGCTCATATCCCAATAAGTAAATCTAAAAGACATAAATGGCGCATATTAAGTAGCTGGTGCTAAATGTAATCCCAAGGCATAAAGCAGAAATCAGTTTTTAAGTTCTCTATGGAATATATACCACTTTGATAAGTTTAATTTTAAATAAATGTTTATTCTTTAGACTGATTATAATTTGCTTTCTTTAAAGCAATAAAACTCAAGTTTATCTCCAAACCATTATGATTCATGCTTCCTTTGAGTTCCACAGTACCTAAAACAAAGCTAAGTAAATGGGTAAGTACCAAGAGTTACTGACAAATTTAATAAATTAAATCAATGGGGGGAAAATCAATAATGTCAAGTAATAGGTATGAGTTTTAAATTTCTATGCAATTCCTTAAATAATGTTTTACAAGATTTTACCTTTCGATTATTCAGAAATAGATTATTTTACTCTGCATTAAAGGGCATCATCTCGTTGATTTTCCTTTTTCTTGTTACTCTATAACAAAACTGCCTTCTCCTTGATGGAAAAAACTCAATAAAAAACTCATCTTCAAGAAACTCAGCTTTCGCTAAACTTATTTTATAGCAAATCCATTTGTTACCCTCACCTGATCACATCCAGAAAAACTGGATCTTTTAAAAATCTGTTCATGTTCATCACTTTCAATTCTCTGAACCTCCATACAAGGAAGGTAGACCATGTACTATTAGCTCCATCTTACTAATGAGAAATTGATTTTCACAGAGGTTGAATAACTCATTTAGGTCCTACAAGTAGTGAATGTCAAAGAAAACACTTGGAACCAAGTTTTCTGATTCCAAGCCCAATAGCTCTTTCCTCTACACCATGCCAACTCTTTATAATAAAATGGAGTAAACCCTGAAAACTAGAATCTTGGAGTACTACAAGGGAAATATGAGTCTTTTTCTTAAGTTGTTGTTTTATAATAAACATAAATTAAGCAACTGTTAGCTTAATAGCTATAACTGCAAAATGTTATCAAATATAAACCACATTTCAAGATTTTTAGTCATGTGAAATAACTAACATTAGTTCAAAGACTTTAAATAGTCACAAGAATAAAAAAGAAGAAACTGAATCTCTTCATAATCATCTTTGTGACATTGCCATATCTGGTAATATATTCCTTTTGTTGTCTGATTTTAAGCTTAGCTCAGAGGTATGCTAGACAAATTTTAAATGTAGAAGAAATAAGTTATTTAAAACTACATTTTAAAAATATCATTTCCTATTCTACTAACTAAAATACCAGGGAAAAAAGTTCCATCTACTTACCTCAGTAATTGGCTGCCCCTGATGTGTCAAGTCCAGTTCTTGAGGGCGTGTTACTTTATCAATATCCAAAGAGTCCATGCTGGAGGCTGCGGAAGTGATGCTGGAACGAGAGGAGTTACTAATAGAGCGTACTTCAGCATCACTCACTGTGCCCGCTGATGCCGTTCTTCTGTGCTGATTAGTTCCTAAAGGCTTAGTATCTTCTTCTTGTATAGATTGCTGAGCAGCCTCATCCATGCTTAAGGAAGCTTGTTCTAACTGTGCAGTGATGTCATCCAAGGAGTAGTTAGCATGTGATGGTTTAGTTATCCTATTGGACGAAGAAGACAATCCTTTCATGGTGCCATGTTTTGATGTTTGTCGGCTAGGAGGTAATTTCTGAGTGGCTTTTGTTTCTGTGATTTGACGCTTACTATTTCCTGCACCGATACTGCTGAGCTCCCGCTCTATCGAGCAAAGATCGGCCATTAGAGCATCTAGATCCACAGTTTCTCCCTGATTCAGAGCTTCTGCAATAAACAACATATGTAATGTTTCCAGAACACACTGAATTAGAAATGCATACATTCTATTATAAATCAGTTTCTGAACATAGGGGAAGAAGCAAAAAAATTCATCCTATTGAGCCTAAAGCCTCTCAAATTCAGTATTTCTAACAGTTTTTGGTTTGTTTTACATTCTAAGAAAAATACTTAGAAGCAAATAGTCTATCTTTTAAGATTTATAGTAATTAGAGAAGAATTATGAGTTAAAAGGTAAAAGTAATGCAAAAATCGTTCCATGGTTTTAACCACATCTCCTATGTAACTTTTTACCAGAAGCTCTAAGTTGTTAATATGATCAGTGCCCTGGTAGAGATGTTACCTAAAGAGTTGAAGGCATAAAGAGAAATATAAGACCTGAAAATTTACAGACTGGAATGTCAAATCCAAATACTATAAAGTTGACTAGGTAGAAGACATTAAATAAAGGCCACAGGTGCTGATTTAAAAATTACTAAGAAGTAACTTCACTGGACTTTATTCCAGTAAAAATACAATAATGAAATTAAGTTTGCTGTAGGGTTCCATCTGAGTATATTCTCTGTCAATTATTAATAACCCAACTCGAAAACTATTTTAGTTACGTTCCAGTTTGATTTTTTTTTGTGATCATTTGAATTAGTAATAAAATGCACAAATCAAGATATATAAGAACTCAGTCAAGTCATGCAAATTGTTTTTATGTTGAGCTATCTGGAATTGTAGCTGCATTGTTTCCACATTATATAACTTAGTATACTATTTTATATTTTATTTCCAATTACATCTTACCATTCAAGTTGTATATGGAGAAGCGATAAGAGAAATTGGCCATGTTTGTTTCCTGGCGAAGAGGAGATCTTTTCACTGGTTCCATAGGCTTGTCAGAATCCAAACTCTTTAAAAAGGAAAGTTTAATAAGTCATATAAAATTCAGGCAAGAAATATGTAAAAAGATAGTCTGTTTTATGATTAAGTAAACTGTTATACAATAGGTAATGAGAACAAAGTTCTAAGTAATAGTCTTAAGGAAAGGTATACTTGGTTTTCATATTAATTTGGTTAAAGTTTTTTAAAGTTTTAGATATATGCTTACTTAAGGCACTTGAGATTGTCATAGTTCAGAGTAAATATCTTTCCAAATACATCCAGTATAATGACTAAGTTCATTTTACATAAATTCACTATAAAATAAACTAGGGCATATAAAATAGGATACAGGCATGGAAAGATGAATAGGAAGGAACAATGCAGATAATTGTTATCTCTTTCCTCAAAATAATTTGTTTTTGGTCCAGCACAGCGTCATTCTTGGCATGAAGTACCCTGAAGATAAGGCACAACTCTGGACTCAAAATTAGTGAGACCCAAGAGCAGTTACAACGCTAAACAGTAATGGAATAGCCCTGTTCTTTTCAAGCTCTATGAGCACACAGTGTAACCCAGCTATACTGCCTGTGCTAAGTCTAGAATTACAGTGCGCTTCAAGGTATGGTGTCTTGTACCTCATCGCCTTTTTAAATGAGGCTTTTTTCTAACCTTTCTATAATAAGGAAAATAAGATGTCTATGAAAGAGAAATCCAGGGAAGGGTAGTAGTTATTTCACATCTATTTAAATAAATTTGTAAGTATTAGGATTAGTCTTTTAAAATTTTAATTTATCTATACTTATTAAATAGATTTCAAATAAAAAAGAATGCTGCATAGCAGAATCATGGAATTGGTTTAGAATGAGATCTTCTTTGTTCATTTATCTCAAGATAAAACTAATCCATTCAGTGTCCATCCAGTTTTTAAAACTATCATGTAAAGGAGATATGCCACCATTCAGTGTCTTATTTCAAAATTTCACACAACATCCAAGAAATTCTCCTTTAACCTCAAACCTAATTCTCTGGCTACAATTTAAGCCCTAAGCCTCCTTCTCTCAGGGGAAATGAAGAATGATAGGCAGGTACTGTTTTCTTTAAAAAAAAAAAAAATTGAATAAAACTTTTATTCATATTAACTTTTAACATATTAAAAGTAATCTATTTACCAGTTCAAATAAACAGATACTTATTATAATTACCTGCTGTGTCCATGGTGCTGGGATAACAAGAGAAAGAGCAAAAAATATTCTTTGATGCCAAGAAACTGCTAATCTAGTAGGGTGGTTTTTAACCTTTTTTTGAGGGGGAGGTGGTGAGGAGAATTTAATAAAAGCTATGTGCCTTTCAGAAAAATGCAAATACACACAAAATTTTACAAATGGTTTCAGAAGACTCATCGACCATTTAAAACTTAAACCCGATTTAATATATTAAATTGAAAAATCCCCATTGTAAGTGTAATATAGGTGTACAGTTGACACTAGAATAATAAACAAAAAACTTGAGGTTTTAGCCACTAGGTAAAATATTTTTTGAAAATTTCTGGTGTTAAAAAGCAACTTGTTAGCAGTGAGCCACATTACATAATGTCTTTTTTTTTTTTTTTTAATCTTTCTCTCTGAAGACAGATATATATAACAATAAGAACAGTCACAGCATTAGTTTAGGAGCCAGCTTTTTTTGATGACTGGCTCTTCACACTTACATGTCAGTGAATTTAAAATATAAGAATAAAAGGTATCAAACCAGTAGAAATGCCATCTGCAGTGGAGTAGCATGGAGTACTATTCCACCTAGAACAACTGGAGTGATACCTACCTGTCTTTTCTCTTTTTGGCCCTCTTCCCAAGTATGGACATTAAAGCCAAAGAGTCAAGGAAACCCCACACTCACATACTTTCCTTCCCGTATTATCATTTTCTATTTCCACTGTCTGGTTTCCTCTTTCCTTTTTCTCCTCAGCATAGAACTGCATAGCCTAGTCATCATCTCTATGCCAAAATCATCTTTTTGAAAAAATTAAGAATTAAACTGAAATCGTTTCACAACTACAGATATAAGACCTTTCTCACAACAAATAATGTTATTTCTGATTGAAGATGAAAGAATGATTCTTATGAAATCTTAAAAGAACTAAAAGCATTCTCCTCAAAATTCAGCATTAACGGATTATGGTCACAAACATGTTTGTTTTTTCAAAATGATCTAGCAAGAATTACATGAATAGTTTATCAGTTTCAATTCCAGACTACTATAGAAAGAGAACAAATTAGTACTTTAAGTTTCCACCTTACCACCTACTTTTCTACTAGCTAAGGAATCTTGTTAAGCAATTTTCACAAAAGTTCTTCCCAGAAATATTAAAGGATAAATGAAAATAAGTTTTGTTCTAATGTTCTCATTGCTATAAAGTTGTTTTAATAAACAATTACAGAAAATATCTGCATGTGAGGATATTTGCTGTGAGGATATTATGTGGTGAAATGTATTCATATTCATAATATGAATACATAAATGTATTCATATTATGAAATAGGATTTACTAAAATTTAGACTTCAAAATTTTAGGCTTTAAAACTTTTTAGCCAGCAATCTCAATATATGAAACAGATTTTAAGCAATCTCCATACTCTGTCACAAGTATTTTTTTTTAAAGACTCCTTAAAATAACTGGAGATGATAATATATTTATTGTTCTAGGGTTACAATTCACTTTCCCTGTATAGCAGTCTCTAAAAATGTAACCTATATCCATATCCTTATGACTACAGAGTAAACTTTTAGCAGTGATGACATAACAGTGATGACTTAAAATCCTCCACCAGTTTTTCAAGCACTATTTCTAACCTGAGTGAGTTTGTCTAGCTCCCCCAACCAGGCTCCAAACATTTTGTCCAGGTCTTGATCTTCCTTGTCACTGTCTTCTTCAGCACCATGGTCAATTTCTTCATCTGATAGCTGCTCCATCTGAAATAGACATTTGTGTAGAATAAATAGTTATAGGTTATAACTGAAAAATTATGCAGTATATGTTCTGATATATATTGCAGCTCTCCAGAGTCAAATCTTCAAAACTAGAGATTATATTATAAAAGGACATTAAAAGTCAGAGGAGACAGGAATAACAAATGAGTAGAAATGAGCAACTAAATCTCAAATTTTTAGAAAATTGTGGAAGAATGAACTGTGTCAGTTTATAACTGGAATCACAAGTAGCAATAATTTCTGAATTGCAGAACACTCCCATTAATTAGAAGATATTACAATAGAACAGTTCTCTCCACTAATAGATTCTAAAGCACCCCAAACATCACAGTAACACAATTTCAGAAGACTTTAATGCAGCGGTATTATTTATTCTTAAAAAGTCTGTTTAGATACAAATAAGTATCTTGAAAAAACTTAGTCCAACAAGCATTTCAGAGAAAAGACAAAACAAAAATTTTAACCTAGTTTAGTCTGTTGAATTAGTTCCTCCTTCTATCCTATTTTTACTCTACCCCATCTTTCTTTTACCTTACTTCCCCATTAGTTCCTACGAAATCTAAGGAACTAGAATGGAAATAAAAATATTTAAAAAACTAGAACTGAAAACTTTAAATTTGTATATAAAATTTCCTATATGTGGCAACTTTTCAAGTATAAGTCCCTTGAACAAAAAGATATTTTCCTTCTTCCCGTTAATAAAATAATGTGATATCTGACATGGAACTTGCATATTATATTGTGAAGGGAGAAAAAGATTACACAAAACAAAGATCGATGACTGACCAGATACTTAAAAGTCCTTAAAGTAAGATTAATCTGATTTAAAAAAATTTTAACACTAAAAGTTCTGAGAAATCTTCAGTAAAGCTTAGCTTTCCTTAAAACAACATATTCCAAATTTATTTGACCACAAATCCTTTTCCTTCAACTTGGAGTAATACCTATTAATTGTCCCAGTGACACGATGAACATCATCATTGTATATTTCATACTCTTGAATCACATTTCTGAACACAAATTTTGTTCCAGTGGATCTAGGCAAAATTTGGAGTAAAACTTGTCAGTTGGTTTAAACAATTCCTCAAAGATGAAAGATATCCTTAATCTCGAATAAGAATTTGTAGGCATCTCACACCTACAAAGCAGCAATCAAAATTACTTCCGTGATCCTTAATTGTGGTTATGAGATACGTAAAGAATCTAATTAGTTGATGAGATATCATTAAGTTAAAATTTAAACCTTATTTTACTATATGAAAATTTGCAGAAAGGGTCAAATGTTGCAAAATCAAACTGAATTTAGTACTAACAATGTTGAAAATCAGACTATATCTCATTTAATTTCTGAAAGGAAATAATTTTCTTAAGCTTAATAACTATCAAGGATCACAGCTTATCAATAAGTCTAACAGAAACTGATAATTTTAATTTCTTAATTTCATCACTCTAAGCATGTATAAATTAGGGCATTCTGCCTTGACAAATGGAAAATGGAATCAACTAATTTTCCAATCCATAAAGGTGGCTCTTAAAAGAGATTTGATTTTTATAATTCACTTGTGTTAATACTATTTCTAAGATTTTTATTCATTACTGAATTTACAGATCAATCTCAATTGATATCATTCTTCATTAAGTTATATTTTATGAAAAACATAAAATATTAGTGCAAAGAAAAACCTCATTTGATCAGGTGACTTGCTCAATAATAGCTGGTAGTTTGAGAACATCTAGGAGTAGTAATACCCAGTCTTCGTGAGAGCCAACAAGCAACAGAACCAGGAACATAATCGTCAACTTCCTCTTCCTCCCTAATCTTCAAAACTAAAAACATTGGAATAACCCAGAAGCTAAAATAGTCTGGGAGGAATTGTGCTTTGAAATAATGATACTTATTCTGCCACTATCCCTGCTGAGCATACACTGTAATTGCCCATAAGGAATATGCTATACTGGAAAAAAAAAAAATAGGAATATAATTTTCCAGAGCAAACACAAAATAGTTAAAAATGAATGAGTATTTTAAGTTATCATAGAGCCAACTAGAACAACAGACTCCGTATCAAAGTCTGGTATGTTTTGTGAGTTTCTTATTATTCAAACCCAATTAATTATTTGGATTTTAAGAATCTCTTTAAACATTTTCATTAATACTTTTGTTTTTATCTATACTACTACAAACTCAGGTAAAATATCAGTAGGGAACAATGACGGTCATAAAATAAATGGAAATTTTGAAGCAACTATTCAACTTTTACCTTTTATGTACCTTGCCAATTTTATCCTTTCTTGAATTCCTGTTACCACATGGATTATTTTATAAAAAACAACTTAAGACATTTATTCAGACTTTTCCAATAAAAATTTAGGTTCTACAACACTGTTTTTTATTATTAAGTTTATTGGGGTAACACTGGTTAATATAATTATATAATTTTCAGGTGTACATTATAATTTGACATCTATATATTCCATTGTGTGATTACCACCCAAAGTCCAGTTTCCTTCAGCTACCATATATTTGATCCTCTTTATCCACTTCACCCTCCCCCAACTCCCTATATTTGCCCCCTTTTACCCTGTCTACCTCTTCCTTCCTCCCCACCCCCTACCCTCTGGTAACCTCTAATCCATTGTCCATGTCCATGAGTCTGTTTGTCCTGTTCATTTGTTGCTTTTAGGTTTATATCCCACATATAAGTGATATCATGTGATTTTCAACTTTTTCAGTCTGGCTTATTTTGCTTAGCATGATTATCTCGAGGTCCATCCGAGTTGTCACAAATGGCAGCATTTCATCTCTTCTTATGGCTCAGTAATATCCCATTGTATATATGTACCACAGCTTCTTTAGCCAATCATCTATCGTAGGCCACTTCAGTTGCTTCTATGTCCTGGCCACTGGGAATAATGCTGCTATGAACACTGATCAGTGTGCAAATATTTTTTTGGATATGGGTTTTCAAGTCTTTGGGGTAAATACCCAGTAGAGGGATTGCTGGATCATATAGTAGATCAATTCTTAGTTTTTTGAGGAACCTCCACACTGTTTTCCACAGTCACTGTACCAATTTGCAGTCCCACCAGCTGTGTATAAGGGTTCCTTTTTCTCTGCATCCTCTCCAACATTTGTTACTTGTCCTGTTGATTATAGCTATTCTAACAGGTGTGAGATTGTATCTCATTGTGGTTTTGATTTGCATTTCCCTAATAGCTAGCGATGTTGAGCATCTTTTCATATATTTGTTGGCCATTTGTATGTCCTCTAGGGAGAAGTATCTGTTCAGGTGCTCTGCCCATTTTTTGATTGGATCGTTTGTTTTTTTGTTGTTTTTGTCATTGAGCTGTATGAGTTCTTTGTATATTTTGGATATTACGCCCTTATTGGAGGCGCTGCTTGCAAATATATTTTCCCATTTGGATGGTTGTCTCTTTACCTTGTTGACAGTTTCTTTTGCTGAGCAGAAGCTTTTTAGTTTGATGTAGTCCCAATTCATTTATTTTCACTTTTACTTCCTTTGCGTTTGAGGTCAAATTCATAAAATCCTCTTTACATCCAAGGTCCTTGAGCTTAGTTCCTATGTTTTCTTCTATGCATTTTATTGATTCTGGTCTTATATTCAGGTCCTTAATCCATTTTGAGTTAATTTTGGTGTGTGGTGACAGACAACAGTCTAGTTTCATTCTTTTGCAGGTGGCCTTCCAATTTTCCCAGCACCATTTATTGAAGAGGCTTTCCTTTCTTCACTATATGTTTTTGGCTTTTTTCTACAACACTTCTTAAGGATCTATACTCTAAAACAGCACTCTCCATTTTCTAGAAGCTGATGTTGATCCTTATTTTCTTACTCCTAATATCGCATTTTTTTTTAGGTGAGAAAATCCTTGATTGACCTCACAGATTGCAAGGACCCTGTCAGCTTACAATCCCTTACTTTTTATTTTTTTATACCTACAGCACCTGGTCTTCCTAGGTGGTCTCCCACCCAAGTACTAACCAGGCCCAACCCTGCTTAGCTTCCGAGATCAGACGGGATCAGGGTAGCATGACCGTAGGCTATCGCCTCATTTTTGTTTACTACACACACACAATGAGGAGCCCCCAGAAAGGTTTTATTCCTTTTAATAGGCTCTGCACTAAAGTCGCAATCTAGTAAGGAAGTTCATTCTGTTATATATTGATGCCTATCTCCAATTAAATCACAATTCTAAACCTGAAATTGCTCAACATAACGCCCTTACTGGAAATGATAGCATAAAATGCAAATAAAATACTATAATAGTCAGTCAACTGTCTCTCCAAAGGGGAGAACAATGAAGGAAAAGAAAACAGAACTTATAAATTTTGTTTTCAAAATAATCTGGATTTAAATAGCTTCTAATGTGATGCTTTGCCTTAATGATGTAAAGTAGGGGTAAGGAAATTATAATCATACTGGAACAAATACTATTACTCTGTGACTATTAGGTATTTTGAGAAATAAAGTTTCACTTAAACTCCCTGCTCCATTACATCAAGGTCCTGAAAGAATAAACGTACCCTAGCACATATGAAAAGGTTTACTCTCCCAGTGCAGATTTGTTGAATACAAATCCAAAATCCAAAGTTGTTGGCAGTTCGAGAAGGCTCTGTGTAATCCCAGCCTTTGGAGACCTTCTTGCCATCTCTCCTCACTCACCCCTCCAGCCACACTGTCCTCACTGCTCTTTCTGGGAGCAGGTTCTGGCGGGGGGAAGAGTGTGGATTCTGTCTTGAAGATAGATTGAGAGATGTTGAGCAAACATCCCAGGAAAAAAGGAGGAATTAGAACTCAGCCAATAAGGAGGTTTAGTTTAGCCTGAATATTATTTCAAAATCATGTTTGCTGCAGAAAAATCATAGCTTATAGTAATAATGATTTAACTAATATTTTAAACTAATTTACATTTGTTATTTGTGAAGTAAAAATAGAAATAATGGGAAAATACAACCATTGCTTATATGCTGGTTGGTTTCATTTCACAGATAATCATACCTCAATTATTACAGGTTAAACTTATAATATATACTGTAAGCTCCACTACACATAATGAAACTGTCCATTTAGTATGCCTTAGTATGAAACAATATTATTCCCACTAAATTTTCCATGAAGTTAATTATTCAAGCATATTTTCCCTATTAGCCTTCCTCTTGGGAGATATTTTTGTTTACTATTCAATTTCCTTGCTGTAACATGGAATAATGATCTTTATCAAGAAGGCTGGGCTTAGATTAGGGCTTAAGAATTTGAATAAACACATTCCACATAGAGCAAATTATAAAGAGCAAAGGAGAAAGTCTGTGTTTGTGAGACTGTCATGAGATTGATGCAAATAAAAAAAGAGGTTAAGAGTGAGATTTAAAAGTCAAGGGCTAAGGTGGCATCTGATCATATAGAACCTTGAAAGCCAAGTCTTCCCTACCTCCACCCTCATCTCCACCCCAAGAAGTTATTGGATTCCTAACTATAGAAATGAAGGGGCTGAGGAAGAAATGGTATTTTAGTCAAACGACATCGTGCCAGTATAAGAGTTGTGAGAGACGGGAAAGACCATTAGAAGGCTACTGTAGATATTAGGCAGAAATAATTATAGATAAGGAAACTGAAGTCCTGAGAGGAAATACAATTTATACAAGTCCACGCTTAGAGAGTGGCAAGAAATATACATGGTATATAGGCAGGGTGCCTTATTTATTACCGAACTCTTTGTGTGCCTTTAATAATTCAAAAATAATTGCTTTTTGTAAAAATAAGTACTCTATACTTAAAACCATGTGAAAACTCTCAGAATACAGGAGCAGAGCTGCCACTACAGCATTTCTCTAGTCTAGCATGCTCAATATTCCAAAGAGGCAGGAGCTTTGATTTTAATATTTACTATACATCTACTATGTGCCATACTGGAGGAACAAAGGTGAACATGATAGCTTCTGTCCTTAAGGAATATATAACCTAGTAGGGAACAAAGAAACCAACAGTGATGAAACACTGTGTTAAGTGCTACAAGAGAGGTATGTTACATGACTGTAGTTTAACCCAGTCTGAGAAGGAGAGAGGAAAGGTGTGATGCTTCAGTCAAGATCTGAAGAATGACTGCAAAGAAGAGGAAGGCACTGGGGGTTGGGGGGTGAGGGGTTGTAAAGACTTCCAGGTTTAAGAAGTGCCCCCAACTGCGCAAGATACAACTCTTGTGCAATAAAAGCAAGAGGAAGGAAATCTAAATCAAACAAAAGGAACGATAAGGAAAAAAAATCTGTTAAATTTAGTAAGGCACAAAAGAAGGAAGAGGACTCATCAAAAGGAAGAGAGAGGAAGTCAGAGCTGAGAAGAAAAATGAGAGAAAGAGACAAAACATAGTGTAAAATGAAGTGAGACTTGGAGAAGAAGGGCCATTAACTGCTCATCTGAATAGGGCACTAGTTTCTCTCTTGACCTACAACTCTTAACACAGGCCTTTAGTTCTGCTGTGAACTAAATGGTATCATTTAAACTGACCATATGGAAACTGGAAATTTAATAAACCAACTGAATTTACATAAGCTCTTCTCAGTTTCAAGATATAACCATGTTATGTGTATGGCAACATTTTCCTCAGGTTTTACCATTTGTTGGGATGGTCTTTTTAAAGACATTACTAAATGTTTTATTATTTTGTTATCAAAGCCACGAGTTCTTTTCTTTTTGAATTCTGACAGTTTGTTCAGTAAATTCTTCTTCGCCCAGAAAGCTGATAAATGTTTATGTAAATTTTTAGTTTGTTATTCATTTTTTTATGTAGTTATAATGTTTTCCCTAGGTAGCTTAGTTTGGCACATAATGTGACTTGAAAATCTAAACTGGATTTTCTTCAAATTTAAAATTTTCCATCCTTGGCATGTTCCTTTTATTCATGTATGTATATTCTATGCATATACCAGGGTTCTTTTTTTGAGGATCCTCTTCCACTGTGTGCCTCCTTTTAAATAAACATAATTTTAGACCTTCTGTTAATTTATAAAGCAGATGAGTTAAAAAAGTCAAAATTTGCTTTTCATATATCCATCACTGACGTTTTCTCTGTAGTTTGGTGGTCCTCTATAGAAAAGGCCCAAGTTCTACTTAGAGTCCAACACTTCAAAATACTTTGCCTACAAAGAGCATTACTCTAAAATGCAGAATACGGAGAAAGCAAAAAATACCTTCCATGACTTCACATTAATCCTAAATGTGGGAGTGATGGTAAACACAGAAGTATCTTGATCAAAAATTCTCTAAGAACAAAGTTCCTTTTGAAGGCCTATGCATGAAGCAAATTTAAAGGAAGCTATGATCTCCTGAGAGTTGAAAGGGACTCAGAAGGAAGCGACGGACTACGTTATTCAAAGGCTTGGTAGGAGCAAGCACAGTAAACCAGCAACCAGGGAACTTGCATGGCCTGGTCCTCTGGGAGTGAGCTGACACTTGGAAATAAGTTTTGTAAAGTTTCCACATGGAATTGAACCACCCTAAAAAACAGAGAGGGGTACTGTTCTTAGGCCAGCCCTGGTGAAATCCTCCTTACTTGGAGGAAATAGAAATACTAGGGGGGAGGCGATTCACACCCTTATGCCTTCTTCTTTATTTATGTCTGTTTTTGACAACCCAGGATGTAAATAACATATCCTCTTCATTATCATGTACATTAACTATGAGATTAACTAAAGATCATATAAGGATGCATAAAAACAAATAACTATTTTAACAGTTGATAGAGGTTAAGATGCCTAAGATTATAAGTCAAATCAAAGGCAATTTTATTAATTTAATGTTTTATTTATAAAGCATTTCAATGTACTCCCTAGTAAAGCAATGCCTTTTACAGAATGATGAACCATATTCAACCAGATTTTCATAATATTGGATACTCTTAATCTACTAAACACTGAACAGGAACTCCTTTTATCTAAATTGGAAAAAACAATCTTAGTTCAATGCTCTACAAAGAAACTCCTATCATTCCTATAAATAAGAAGTTCTAATGATCAATTTTATAATTACTTATTATACAGTACATCATAAACCATAATCTGAAATCACAGAGCAACTAAAAAAATCCTGAAAAAAAAAAAAGTATAAAACTCTTTTGTTTATATTCCAGCTTTTTAAGTTCATTTCAAAAACTGCAAGAGAATAAATTTGTTTTTTTAAGCCACCCAGTGAATGGTGATTTGTTGTAGCAGCCCTAGGTAAACCAACAAGGTCACTGTTTAACTGTAGAAATGAGGCTTCTGTGACACTTCCAGAGAAATTCATCTTGCTTGTTCTGCCCTACACTTGGGACTGTTCCTACTACTATACTACCTCGGTACGCAGGGATCTTCAGAGACAGCAGATAGTATCCATACAGTCTTTCAGCTTCATCTGAAAGTATAGGCTACAACTTCTACTCTCTTAGGTAGGAGAAACTGTCTTGAAATTCTTGAAAGCCTCGTTAGGGAGGCAGGCGACTATTGTTTTTCTGCACTTTTGCTCTATTCCTCTACAAGAGAGCCAAAAGTGTGACAGGAAATCTAACCCCTCAGGGCAGCCCATATATATTTGGGGGGTGGGGTAGGGGAGAGCATGCCAGATAGCTGCAGCTTGAGGCAAAGAAGCCATTAGATTTAAATTTGAATCATCAATGAACTCAAGGTTTCAAACAGAGGTAAAGGGAGGAGTAGAAATAAAGACAGATGTATGTGTATGTGTGTTTGTAGGTGTGTCCACTGAAAGGGCCTCGAAGCAATGATACCCCAGTAGCAATTAGCACACCCAAGTGCCCAGTTTTTGGTTTCTAAATATATATTCTACCCGAAAAGTAACCAGATATCCCTGGAGTAATGATTCTGCATCTGGGGTGGGGGAAAGACAAGCCCTTAAAACATCTTCTTGTGCCACAAAGTGCTCATTAAAGATGAGGACATGTCATAAGGACACAGGAACCAGCCTGAAGGGGGTTCCAGGGGCTAAATCTGGGACAATTTAAGCTTCAAAATAAATTATGACAGAAACAACTATAACCTATTTAATAAAACAAGAATCCATGATATAAATATATAAATATATGAGAAAGAAAGCTTTTCCTTACAGAATACCAAATAATTAATGTAGATAAAATGACAGATGATTATCATTTTGCAACCACTGTAATAACAACTGTTGCAGGCAAAACTCATCAGTAGATGTCAGGGGATATGTTAATCAGTGAGTGAAAATTTGATGAGACTATTTACATATTCTCAAAAATATCTCCCCACAAAGTACGAAGGCGGGGCGGGAGGACGGACACTACCTTAACCAAGTGATTAAAATTAACATCAACAATATTAGGACAAACCAACATCATATGCTTCCTGTAATGATGCACTAAGACACATTATCAGTCCTGATAAAATGCATTACCTGAATCAAATCATAAGAAGCATTTTACAAAATAATTGGCCTCTAGTTTTCAAAAATGCGAAGGTCAAGAAAACAAAGAAAGGCTGAGGATATGTTCCAGATTAAAGGAAACCTAAAGAAACATGACAATTAAATGCAATGCTTGATACTGGACTGGATCCTGGACCAAGAAAATACATATGTATATAAACATAGTTATAAAGGGCAATATTGGGACAACTAACAAAAGTTGATTATGGACTGCGGATTAGATCAGAGTATTGTATCAATGTTACATTTCCTGATTTTGATAACAGTGCTGCAGTTATGTAAGGGAATATCTTTGCTCTTAGGAAATATACACTAAAAAACTTAGTCATAAAGTGGCATAAGGCCTGCGACTTATTCTCAAATGGCTCGGAAAGAGTGTGTGTGTATGTGTAAATATGTATATAGGAAGAGAGGAATGATAATTAGGCAAAAAGTAAACAATAGCTGAATTTAGGTAAAGGGAATACAAGAGTTATTTGTACTCTTAGAACTTTTCTATAAGTTTGAAATTTTATCCCAATAAATTAAGGAAAAGAAAAAGGAAGGGAGAAAGAGGAGATAAAAGAAAGGAAAGAAAGAACATTCTGGTCTCTACCCTCAGGAAGTTGTAGTCTAGTTAGGAAAACAATTAAAAGATCATTTATAATTCAGAAATAAACTTAGGAAAACATATCGGCAGAAAAAACATTTTTACCAAATAAACCTAAGGACCCTGAGAAATAACGCATATTTCTTGAACACCTGGTTTTTATTACATATACATTACCTTTCCTAAATTGCATTTGCCTGGCTTACTGTTAACTTTTATTTGTTTATTCTGGTCATCATAAAATTAATTTTAGTTAATGCAAATAAAAGCAAACTGTCTTAAAAAAATACTCATCAGATAATTTTTTCACAGAGGCAAAAGAAAATCATTTGTAAACTTCAGATGAGAAAAAAAACAAGTAACTAAAAAAAGAAATTGTTTAATGTCACCAGTAGGTCAGGAAGAAATCAGAATTCAGTTCTAAATCAAAAACTAGTACTTAAATAATAAGGCTTAAGCTAAATCTAGACTTCATGATGGATTTTTTTTTTTAAAGATGCTTTGATTTAAAAATTTTGTTAAGTGTGAGAACAAAGGTCTTATACAGTGAAACACTTGTACCATGCATTGTTCATTAACATATCCTGACATCCTGTAACATCCAGAGTTGGAAAGTGCCAGAAGTGACCAAATATCCATCCCCCACCCAACAAAGCTGAGATGTCTGTTTTCTCTTTCATCTATCTCATAAATGTAAAAATCCTAGGAAAGGCATTTACAATTCATCTAAATAAAAGTCACATCGCTAAACTGTATCATAGAGCGATTTATCAGTGTCAGCACTTTAGAATTAACTAAAAATATTTCTGACTCCGTGCTTTCATTTTCATTTTGATGACCACTACCTTGGTTCAAACCTATACTATATCATTCTCAGATTATTCTAGCAACTTCCTAACTCACCTCTCTTCTTTAGTCCATCACCTTCAGACTAATCTTCCTTAAAGACGCTTTTCATGTCATCATTCTGCTCAAACATCCTCAAGAGTTCCCCATGACATTCTGAATTCAGTACAAACTCTTCACCAAATGATTTCAGATCCTCTCTGGCATGTCCTCAACCTAAATTTTCAACCTTATTTACTACCCTTCGATCAACCTAAATGAATTGGTATTCTTGAAAAAAAAAAAACAAGCTATGCATTCTTAACTTGCCTTTGTTCATGTTTTCAACCTGAATGCAACATCTCAACCTGTCAAGAGTGACAGAATACATTTCTCTCCTTCCCTAAAATCCCATGGAAATGACAGTAAACAATTATGAAAGGGAATAAATTCATAAAGGCAGTGAGAACTGGAGATGGCAAAGGAATCAAAAGACCAGAGATTTTGGTAAATTTCTGGAAGAAACGGGTAGAATCATATAGGTAGATGAACCAGAGCAGGAGCCATAGCTCAAAGCAAGCATTTTCACTCGGCATTATTTAACAAATATGTATTAAGCATACTATGTGCCAAACACTGTCCTAGAATCTCAGGATACACTTCTAAGTGTGACAAACAAGGGACCTTCTAACACTTAACTTACATTCTAGTCCAGGGAGAAAATATTAAACAACAACAAAAAGAAAAAATCAGACCCATGATGAGTGTAGTGATGATTAAATTAGGATTGCA
The DNA here is from genome assembly GCF_902729225.1 of Pteropus medius. Classification (NCBI taxonomy): domain Eukaryota; kingdom Metazoa; phylum Chordata; class Mammalia; order Chiroptera; family Pteropodidae; genus Pteropus; species Pteropus medius. Next base: position 11,441,639 of record NW_024351729.1, read on the forward strand.
TGGAAAGTGACTCGGTATCTGCTTTAGATTTAATGAATAGGGAAGGCCTCTCTGAATAGTAATATTTACAGTGAAATATAAATGACAATAAGGAATCAGACATGCAAAGATAAGAGAGAAGAATGTTTCAGGTAGAGGATACAAGTTTGGTGTAACAGAAAGAAAGGTTAGTCTGATGGGGAGAGAGAGCCGGATCATACAAGGATTTGTAAACCAAATAAAGGAGTTTGAAATTTATTCTAAGGAAGCCCTCTTGAGGGCAATGAGAAGTTATCTCTCACAAAAGGCTGCAGCAGAGGTGGGGACCAGTCTTGAAGGAGTTCAGATGGTAGAGTTGGAAAAGGAATAGAGGTGGAAAAACAGATGCTCATCAGGACACAACCAGTATTCAGAGAGTAATTTTGGCATTTGCTTCCAGGGTTAAGGAAACTAGAAAAAACAACTCTCTTAAGCCTGGTAGCAAATTTAAATGCCTTCTGGGTCATGTGGCCAATATAAATACTAGCGGTTGACAGATGTAAAACGATAGGGAATGGTGGGGCCTGATAACTAGAGGGCATACCTCAGCTAAAAACATTCAAATTTTTTAAAGTTTATTCTGGAACTAGATAGTGGTGAAGTTTGCACAACCTTGTGAATATATTAAAACCCACTGAATTCTTACACTTTAAATTTAAATGTTATGTATGTGTATTAGATCTTCATTTAAAAAACAAATAAATTTTAAGCACTGTTCCAGTTAAATGCAAGAAGAGTTAGATACTTACTCTGAGAGGTTCATGAACTTTGTACCTTTCTATGGCATTTACAGGTAATCGACTTTGTATTATATGGTGGTTATCTGTGCACTTGCCTTATCAACCCCCACACCCAACTAGGTGGCAGGTTTCTGGAGAGAGACCATATGGTTCTCATTTTCACTCCGTAGTAACTACCAAAGAACCATATTCTTTCTTCATCTGAATTTCACCTTTTTTTCTGCTAAATATTCCTACTTTATAACTCAAAATTTAAGATGACATCTAACTTAAGATGACTCAAAACTAAAGGTGCATTTCTTAAAAAAAAAATAGTAGCCAGTTTATCTGGTTCTCAATAAATACTAATTTAAAGGAACCAACGCATTTAAAATTAATTTCCCTATCAATAGAGGAATAGTTTAGAAAAACCAAAGGAAATTCTACAATGCACTTGAGTTTCAGCAGAGTATTTTTACAATATGTCTATAAACCTATATGTTTCTAGGGATGTAATTGGATTCAATAGCTGTTATATAGGACTATTTTGTAAAAATTAACAAATGAATATTAGCAAGGGTTCTTGCATGTGACAGAAACCTAACACAAACTAGTTTTTAAGCAAAGAATCTATTCAAACTGAAAGTATAAAAAAGTTTATCAATACATTTATCACAATGTACCTCTTTTCTCAACTGCCTTCAGCACCCTTTCTCTCCTCTCCATGGTTTATTCCAAAATTCTGTCCTCCTGTTCTGCAACCTGCTTTACCTCTCTATCTCTTTAGATTCTCCCTCCGCATTCTGTCCCATTAATTCTCTCTCTCAGCATTCTTCAAAGGAGTTACTTCCAATTCTTACATATGAAAATCCAAAACTCGCATATTTGCTAAAAAAGACTTTTAGAATTAACTAAAATTCTGCATAGAAACTCAAGGTTGGGGAGGAATCACTTTACTAGTAAATCCCACATACACAATTCTTCCCCTCATTATATCCTGGCAGGAGTGAGAAAACCATATTAATCAGCTACAAATACCGTCAGAATTCTCGGTTTAAGCAGAATTCACTCTATATTTATTCGTACTAAAAAAAGTTATTTTTCACTTAAGAAGATTAGTATTTCTTAACAAGAAATATTATTCATTCAACAAATAATGAACTACTATGAGTCTGGCACTAAACTGGTAAGCATAGCGAATGTAACTATTTTAAAGGTAGACATAGTCTCTGCCATCAGGCAGTTTTATTAAATATCTAACGAGACTAGAACTTTTATAGCTTTATATTTACACTCTGCTTTTTAAATTAATGCACCTACATGTTAAAAATATTTTCAATTTGAAATGTTTTTCATCACACACACATAGGGAGGGGTATTGTTAAAGACAAATTTTGTAAAAATGATACATTCAACATTTACAGAGTAAATAATTTCTACTCTTATCGAATTGCCACTGTTGAAATGAAAAAAATATGTAACGAGATATTGTATTTTTACTTGATTGACTATACATGATTACAAAAAATTAACTATGTTCCCCCAAAAAAGCTCACAGGAAGGAAAATAACTCATGGGTTCTGTTAAGCAAATAATCATCTAAATTATCTACACAGATGTCACAAAGTAAGAGTTAATACACTTCAAGCAATTCTCTGATGTCAGTCTTACAGCCAGGACAGATAATATTTTAGATTGAAAAAAAAAAACAAACAACCCTTATATCCCACTGTGAACAAAAAAACAATGGTTTTCTTCACAACTCTCTAAAAGCTTTAATTTGTGATCGGAAACTTTTTTTTTCATGGACATTTGAAAAAAATACAGTTTCCATGGATAAAAACTGAATATGCTACAAAACCTTATATTCCTTATTCTAATAACTATATTTCTAGAAATGTACTAAAAAAAGAGTATCCATTTCATATCTATCAAGTTGGCAAAATAGTAAATCTGATATAACCAAAGGCTGGACAAGACATGGAGTAATGGGAACACTGCTGGTAGTATATACCTTAGCACTTTGGAGAGCCATTTGGAGATTATATGTCTTATGATCTCACAATACCAACTCTAAGTGTCCAAGCACCAGGAGAAATGGAAAAGGATGTTCATTACAACATCCTAACTATTCCTCAAAAGGGGAAAGGAAAACTGGCTTATTCTGATAAAAAGACTGACCTGGATCTATAAGAACCAGTATGAATAATGTCAAACCATATGGTTGAGTAAAAAATGCAAATTTTAAAAGAATGATAAAATAGTTTGTTGTGTATATAAAATTCAAAAAAGTACAGACAGCAATAAGTAAAATCTTAGGGACACATATGTATGAAATGCACTAAAACATGCAAAAGAACCACACAAATTGTTGGCCAGGGGAGGATTTTTTTTTGTATCTTCTCCTTAAACAAATTATTTGAAGCAAAATATAAACAATTGATTACTACTACTGGTGATGAGTATGTAGATGTCTATCATGTTTTATACTTTGGTTTAAAATGTTTCAAAATTTAAAACAAATTTATTTTTAAAAGAAATTAAAAATATGGACAAAGTCTATGACCAAATATACACATCAATATTTTTTTTAAAAAATGAGGAGGGTGAGGGCAACTAAATATCCTACAAGAAAGGCTGAGTAAATTTAAATGTGTTTTATATGTCCATCCTGGATTATAATGCAAATGTTGTAAATTATTCATAAAGCACTAAATGCATGGAAAAATAGTGATATAAGTTTAAATGAAAAAGCAGAAATTGTATATACAATGAGCTATATAAATACACACATAAACAGATATATGAGAAAATATACCAAAAACTTTAACTGCAGTCATTTCTGAATGGTAGAATTTTGTTTCATTTTCTTCTTTATAAATTTCTAAAGGTTGCATGTTTCCATGAATATTATTAATGAAAGGGCAGGTGGGGAAAGAAGACAAACTACAAAATGCAAACTCAAAATCCTCTGGTAAAAACTTATACCCCAATTAAACTCGTAAGATTCTGTTTTACTTCTGATTCTAAAAATATTGAACTATGTTAATAAATATAAGCCTCTTTAAATATTAATATCTGTAACCATACAAACCAAAAGAATTAAGCCAATAACTATAGTCGTAAACTTCTTTAATGTTTCTGTTTGTCTCCTTTCTTTCTAGCATTGTCACATCAGATGTTCCCTTCATCTGTACCTTAGATAAGGTTATCATGAAAAACCTCCATACCAAATCTTAATTTATATCATAAAAATAAGCACATATAAATAATGATTTGGCTGTAAGAAATTATACGAATAGATTAGTGTGCAGTGTTTATATAACATATTCTATGCCAAATGAAAAATGTAAAATACTGCTGAGAGAAATTAAAGACATACCATGTGAATGGAGGAGAAGATGCAATATTGTTATATGTCGATTCTCCCCATATTGAACTAGGTATGCATTGTAATTACAAACAATATCCCAATATTTGACTCTAAAATTTATATGGAAAAGCAAATGACCTAGAATAGCCAAAACAATTTGGAAAAATAACTTGGGGTATTTACACCACCTGACTTCAAGACTCACTATAAGGCTAAGTAAAAGAGACAATGTAGTACCCGCAAAAAAATAGAAAATTACATCAATGTAAGAGAATGGAGTCCAGAAATAGACCCACACTTATCCTGTCAAATTATTTTCAACAGGCATGTCAAAGTCAAAGTAGGTAAGGAGGAAAGATTTTTTTCCCCTCAGCTCTATTGAGATATAATTGACAAATAAAAATGAAAAGTCTTTTTAAAAAATAATGCTGGAATAGAATATAAAAAATTGCTACAACTAAATTTTAAAAAGATAAATCACCCAATTTTTTAAATAGGCAAAAGAGCTGTACAGTCACTTCCCAAATGGTTAATAAAAATTTTAAAGTTGCTCAACCTTATTAGTAATTAGCATATTAAAACTACAATGATATACCACTACATAACCATTACAGTGGCTAGAATGAAAAAGACTGACAATACCAAGTGTTAGGATGTAAAGCAATTAGAATTGTCATATAATACTGCTAGATATAAAAATGATACAGCTTTGGAAAAGTTTGCCAGCTTCTTAAAAAATAAAAAATACACCTACCCTATATAACCCAGCATGTCCCTCACAAGTATTTATCTAAGATAAATGAAAACATATACCATGAAGAGATTTGTACACAAATGTCATAGGAACTTTATTTGTAGAAGACAGAAATGAAAACAGCTCAAATACCTATCAATGAGTGAATGGATAAATAAAATGTGATATATACACATGATGGAATATCATTCGGCAACAAAAGGAGTTAATCCGAGTGAAAATATGAAACGATCTAAAAATCATTATTCTTCATGAAAATAAGCCAGATCACAGAGCGAGAATGAGCTAGAGAGAACATGTTAGATGATTCTAGATAGAAAATCTAGAATATGCATAATGATCTATACTAACAGGTTGCCCAGAGACAGAGGAGGAGAGCAGAATGACTAGCAAAGAGGTATGAGGAAACTCTAGAGGATGATGGAAATGTTCCCTATCTTAATCCCAGAGATGGATTCACAGGTGTATGAAAACTTATCAAATTGTATACTTTGATGTGTGCAGTTTATTATATGGAAACTACACCTCAATAGAATAGAAAAAACCTTTTAAAGAAAGAAACAAATCAAAGAACAAATCAAAGGAGTCAAGGTAGTGGCTACCGATGAGAGCAGAGGTATAAAGAAGTATATATGAGGGAAGTTTCTGGTACACTGATAATTTTCTATTTTTTCATCTTTGTATTGATTATACAGGAGTATTCAGGTTGTAGAAATGTATGCTTATGATAAATACCCTTTTCTGCAAAATTTTAAAAAAGAGAACATCTACATATGATCTAGCAATTTCACTCCTTTATCCAAGAGAAACAAAACATCTCTCCACGAAAGATTTGTACAAAAATATTCACATTAGTTTGTACTTAATAGTCCCAAACTGGAAACAGCGCAAGTGTCCTTCAAAAGGAAGCTGGATGAACAATCAATGGTATATTCACATATTTGTACCATTGAGTATTACTCCACAATAAAAAGAAACAAACTACTGATATGTCTAAAAAACATTATGCTGAGTGCAAGAAGTCAGAGCAAATGATTATACATGTATGATTCAACTAATACAAAGTTATAAAACAGGCAAAACTTACCCGTGCTTAAACTGTGTTTGCAGAAGCTTTGAGGACAGGGAGAAATAGAAAGGGGAAAGGTAAAGAGGGTAGAGTCATGAAAAATGTCTTTTACCTTGCTAGGGATGTCAAGAAAAAATGTACTATGGACATGAAAAAATTATAAATGTATTGACACTACTGAATTACTAAATTAAATGTTAAATGGGTACTTTTTATTCACCTTGAATAATTACTGAAAGCATAATGAAAAATATAAACTCAAGCTTCTGAAATAAGCCAATAATTTCAATTGTGGTGAAGAATAAATTTTAAGGTCTCACTTTGCTGAAATTTATCTATTTTTCTTCTGCAAATATTATTTTCCAATAAGTAGGAGAATCAGAATGTATTTTTCCAAGTGCTTTATTTTTAAGATGGTTTCATATAAGATTATACACTATGAAATGGAACTTAAAAATGAAAGGCTCATTATTAACAGTAATTCGATAAGCTTGTATAGTGGTTTCCAAAATGGAGGTGACTGTACCCCAGGAGGTATGAGTGATCCACTGAGGTATAAGAACATATTAGGAGTTCTTTTTATATTTACTTCTTAATACACATATGTATTTTAAGTATAATATAATATAATACAATATGACATATATGTATCCTTAACATACAAAATGACATGGCATCTTCATTATGGACACCTGTCAGACAGTTACACTTATAAAATAACCTAAGTATCTGGTACTAAGTGATTCTAAGTATTCTGAAAGAAGAGTGATAGTATTTGCTAAATTCTTTTTCAATAATGAAATAAAGAACCTACCTTTTGTAAGCTGCTACAGGAGAGTGGTGTTCCAGAGAAGATAGATTCTCAAGAGTAAATGATTTCCTTAATAGAAATAATATTTTATGGAAAAACTGTATTAATAATTCTTCATGAAGCAGCTGCTTTTGACCTCAACAAAAAAAAGTTGGGGGCGAGATGAGATTTATAATTTCGAAAGCAGCCACTGCAGCAGAAGAGAAGCTGAAGCAAAAAAAGAGTGTCAATGTTCAAGATGTTATTGATGTGGTTGAGGAATGACCATGTATTTGGCATCAAACAGGTTTATTGGTTTTCTTGTGGCAAAGTATTTAAAGAGCTGCCAGATTTCAAGATAAGTTAAACATTTATCTTTTACAAAAAGAAGAGTCTAAATTTGCTGACTTTTTGAGATAAATAACTGTTAGCAGTATGCTATGTAGCTGTTGTTTTTAAAAACACAAATGTGGTAAGTCTATCTGTACCTTAAAAGTAAATGAGGCATTTTAAAACTTAGTAATAACTGTATTCCAAAAGAAAACAATGTGTGTCATCCTGAAATACTCGTACCTGCATACTCTAAAGTATAGAAAGCATTTTCTAACTCTTTAAAGGCTTTTCAAACATAGAATTTCTATGGGTTTTGAACACATTTATTAAAAATATATAAATGCGAATCCTCACAGTGGTTTGCACAGTAAGAGCAAACTTTACTACCCAGCTCTGCATAATTGATGGATAGAAACTAAACAATGAGTATCTCCATTTAGAAAGCACAGCCAAAGATGCACTTATTCTTTTAAGGCATGTGTCCCTACAGGAGCTGCCTGTCAGCTAAAACAAGCATTAAAACCAAGGACCAAAATAAACATTTAAAACCTAGAATTTGGAATTTCTGTATTACCAAGTAGTAAAACCAAGATTTTTCAAACATAATGCAGAATATTCACTGCTCCTGCTTTTTTAAAATTGTATTTATTTTAAAAATTTAGGATAAACAAAAAGGTTTTTGAGCCTTTACTAACATTTATAAAGCACTCTACTCACAAATAAGGGGGACCACTGATTCCCTTCACTAGTCTCTAAAATCATTTGTTACAACATGAAATAAACCAAATAAAAGCCAAGAAAGAATTATTCTTTATAAATTAAATAAACATTATTATATTTTTATGGATCTTTTCAGGATATGTAACACCAACTGTAAAGAATTCTTCAAATAATGGGTTTCATTAAAACCCTTTTATTGAATTTCTATTATATTTAAGGGACTGAGAGGTATTTCAGATGGGTAAACCCAGGTCCAATACTTCAGAACTCAGAGGGATTTAAGACAGTACACAATTATCTACAACATAAGGCAAATCAAGTAACGTCTAGAGGAATGAAGAAGAAAGCAATTAATGCTGCTTGGTGTCAAACAGCTTCACAAAGGTACGTGGCAATGGAGCTGGGTCTCAAAGGATGAATGGGATGCTGACTAGAAAAATTAATGAAAATGAACCATACTTAGGAACATGGATAGAGGCATGTACAATCTGGGATACATAAAGAATACATTGTATTTTCAAGTCACAGTATTAGTTTTGCTGTAATGACTTAGCTAACACTTTTCTTCACATATTAAACTTAGTAAGATTTGTGTCAAAGTAATTTCGAAAAAAGCATCCAATTTTCAAGTATGGTTACAAAACTGATTTATTGAAATTCTACAATATTTGGGCCTATTAAGTTTACAGTTCTAATTTTCTCCAGATTTCATCATTCTTCACCAGGGGACTTAGATTTTAAGTTATACATAATACGACAAGACATCAATTATGGGCCTCCTAACTTGTTTTTCATCTTATCTAAAGGGATGACTTGTCCCTTCTTTTCCAAACATAATCTCTTCACCCATTTTCAAATCATAGTCCTTTCTGCTTCTTTTTGGACTTTGCTCCCTCAATAACATTCTGTACTGATTCCTCATATCCTGAGCTTAAACTAGTGTCCTCTATTTTGGAAAGGAAAATACCTATTTGATTTCTCCATTATGCCTAGCTCTGCCTAAAGCAGACAAACAATATGTATTTTATTAATAGCAAAGTACATACTTTTTAAAAAGCAAATTTATAAATCATGAGTGATGTATTTTAAGACATCTGCTCCAAAATGTGGTAAATATTGTATCTTAAAATAACAGCGATAAGAGCATGGGATGAAGCTTTAGAGATCATATAATCTGGGGGTTTTCTAATACTTCACAACAGAACTTTTCCAGCTGAAATCTTATACAGCATCCCAAATATATAAAACTGACAAAAGTGTTGCTAATACTCTTTTATGTTCAAATACATTATATTAATTTATTACAAACTCAGATGAATTGAAGGTTAGGGATGTTAGTTACAATCTCATGACCTTCTAACCAACCCATTTATTTATGCAAAATTTTGTTTTAATTTCACCAGATAAGTTGTTGCAAGTAGATCACAGATAAGGGAGACCACTGATTCTCTTCTGTTTTGTTTTGGTCACAGTTTTAGTTGTTCACCTTGCAGTCTCAAGGTATGCTTCAATAAAATTGATTCAAAAAAAATTTTAAATACAAACTTTTTCTTTCAAGATTAGTAACAATATCTAACAACTGTTTACGAGGTGAACAAGAAAAACCTAAAACTTATAAAAAGCTATAAAAACATCTATAATATGACACCAGGACTTAGATGTTCATTTATTACTAAATGACTTACACAGGATGAGAATACCGCAAAAAAAAAGGGCTTGGGTCTTACCGCCGTTTAACTGAAAACAATGCATGTCATAAAAAGGTACGTTTAGACAATTCTATATGAATAGATATGCATAAGACTGATTTTTTTAAAAACCTACTGCAAACTACAACTTTCCTTATCAATAACTCATTTAAAATTCACAAATAAGCAGATATTGAGAAGCTTTATGCTAAGGAATGCTTACCCCCCCACCACACACACAAAATTAACCATGTATAACCATGTAGCATTATTGTTTTCAATGTGTTAAAATTTTATATACATGTAAACGAGGGTGCCAAGACCATTCAATGGGGGAAGTACAGTCCTTAAAACAAATGGTGCTAGGAAAACTGAATATTCACAAACAAAAGGATGTAGCTGGACCCTTACCTAACACCATATGCAAAGACCTAAACTTAAGAGCTGAAACTACAAAACTCACAGAAGAAAACATGGAGGAAAAGCTTCATGACATTGGATTTAGAAATTTCTTGGATGTGACACCAAAAGGACAGGTGACAAAAAACAAAAATAAACTGGACTTCATTAAAATAAAAAACTTTTGAACATCAAAGGACACTATCAACAGAGTGAAAAAGCAACCCACGAAATGGGAGAAAATATTTGTAAATCATGGCTCCGATATGAGATTAATATCCAGAATATATAAAAAATTCCTACAACTCAACAATGAATTAAACAGATTTAAAAAACTGGCTGGGATAGACATTTTTACAAAGATATGCAAATAGGCAATAAATACATGAAAAGATGCTCTACGTCACTAATCATGAGGAAAATGTAAATCAAAACCACAATGACACCATTTTTCACTCATTAGGGATGTCTATTACAAGAAAAACAACAACAACAGAAAATAACAAGGCAGGTGAATATGTAAAGGAATCGGGATCCTTGTGCGTTGCTGTTGGGAATGTAAAACTGTACAGCCACTGTAGAAAACAGTATGGCAGTTGATAAAAATTCAAACACAGAATTACCATATGACCCAGCCATTCCACTTCTGAGTATGTATCCAAAAGAACTGAACGCAGGGGCTCGAACAGATATGTATACACCAATAGCCAGAGCAATACCATTCACAATAGCAAAAGATGGAAACAATCGAATGTCCATCTACAAATGAATAAACAAAATGTTGTACATACACACAATGGAATATTATTCAGCCTTTAAAAGGAATGAAATTCTGATTCATGCTACAACATGGATGAACTTTAACATTATGCTAAGTGAAATAAGCCAGATACACACATACATACGCGCGCACGCGCACACACACAACTCCCACAAATATTGCATGATTCTACTTGTATGAAGTAGAATAGTAGTCACAGAAAGTAGAAAAGTGGCTACCAGAAGGTGAGGAGTCACTGTTTAATGGGTAGAGTTTCAATCTGTAACAATAAAAAAAGTTCTGGAGATGGATAGTGATGACGGTTGCACAACTATGTGAATGTACTTAGTACCACTGAACTATACACCTAAAATGGTTAGAATGGTAAATATTATGTTGTATGTTTTACCTCAATAAAAAAATACTGTTATTTATTTTATTAAGGTGACAATACAGGAATGTAGTTAAGAATACAAGCTTAATTATGCTGCCAAATTTCAAATCCAGCTCTGCCACTTTATAGCTCTGTAGTCTGTGCCTGTTTTCTTAGATATTAACAGAACCTACTTCATAAGACATGACAGGATAAGTTAATACATGTAAAGCATTTAACACAGTGCATGTCATACAATAGTCACTTTATTATGGGTTTAAAATACATTTTAATAGATTTAAGTTAAACATCTGCAGAACCTCTAAAGGTCTTCCTCAAAATTCTAGAGTTCAGTAAAACACAGATTGAAAACCAGTGATCTAACCCAAATTTCTCCCTTAATAGGTAAAGGAACTGAGAGTCCAAGATAAGTGATTTGCCAGAAGTCACATCTCTTGTTTCACTAATATTAATTTTCCTAAAATAAGAATGTGGGATTAACAGCACTAATATTGACATCCAACTACTTGAGAACCAAGGCAAAGCCATAAGATTCTATAGTGTGTCCAAGAATCAATATAGCGTGACAGTCATCACCACACTACTCTAATAAATAATTATGAATGGGTGGGAACCAAAAGGTGACAAAACCAAAATAAAAGCCATTTTAATTATCTTCAAGGACAATGGTTAAAAACACCTCTTGGGAAATAAAATGTTAGAATATTTGTGAAAACAAATGACATGGATCAAGAGTTGAGAGACACTCAATACATGCCCACAACTCCACTCTTTTCAACCAGTTACTTAATTTGAAAAATCAGCTGTTTTTTCTATAAAATAGAGGAATTATCTACAAACAATTCTTTATTACATTCAAACAGAAGAGAGCACCAGTCCAAATAATACAAAATGTCTAATTAGACATTTCTATACTTAAATAGGATAGATCTGATTTCTGGGAAATTCATTACACAAAAAGCAAAATAACAGACAATCTTTGAAGGTCAGACTCAACAAGAGCGAAAAAGCTTTTGAGGTCTCTATTTTACCCTTCCCCCATCGCTCTTCCTTCTCAATTCGACTCTCAAGAATAGCACCACCTCTACATAGAAAGTCCTTTCCCTTCCCATCTACATCAGTTGAAATCCTACCCATTCTTAAAGGTTCCACTTAAACGCACAGCTTCCATCAATCCCCTCCGCCTCACTCCCCCACCCCTCTACCCTGCCGCCGCTGCTCTCAATCTTGAATTAAGCTGTCTTCTTTTCTCTTCCCTACTCTGCACCTCTACTTCATCATTCTATAATATAATGCATTGCATTACAATTACCTACGTTCACTTCTTTTGCCACCTTCCCAAGAAAATCTCAAGAGCTGCAGGCTAGGGAGGAAAGGAATTAACATTTGTTAAAATCTCAGTGCCAGGCAAGGTGCTAGGCATTTTGCACACGTTTTCTCATTTAATCTGTTTGACCACCATCTGGAAAGGTAAGCGGGTGGTGTTATTCCCATTTTACTGATAGAGAACGTACTGTGGAGAGTTCAATAGCTTATCTGATGTCACGCTGCTAAGCCAATTACAGTGCTTACGGAACCGCTGGTTTCCCTGGCTTCAAAGAGCTCTTTCCACTACTCTATGCTGCAGGTTTTGTTCACTTTGTGTCCCCTACTCCGACTAACATAGTATTCCACAAATATCTGCTTGATTTAATATTCCTGTGGACTCAGTACCACCCTTTTAATAACCGAATTACGCCCCACCCCTAACCCGTTACCTTTACCGTTCCTTTACAGCGGACTTTAAGTACACAGACAGCTCTCCACATTTGCAAGACGAATGCAGCAGACATCAACCCTTATTGGGAGGTTACGTGAAAACCTATCAATCCGCCCATATTTTCCCACAGAATGTAAGAAATGTACACACACAGGACACATTGGATGTAACGCTTATACCCTGCCAAAAAGCTCTTATTTCATACTAAGCCACGTCTTCGTGTTCATAAGCAGTAAGGTTTATGCAGTTTCCAGCTCACTGTGGGGACACCCCAAGACGCTGCTTGAATAAGGAAAGCACATCTTTCAAACCATCTTAAAACGAAGGCGCCCTTATACTATTACACGGCCTGCCTCTCCACCCCCCTTTGCACTCCCCACGCCCCCAGACACCATGAATTGCAGCTTGGATTTTGGCGGGAAATGCGCACAGACACAGAAAGATGAGATGGGGTTCCATAGCAATGGAGCGATTGCTTAGCCTGCTTAATTCGAAAGAAGACACAGAAGGTGCCCCGCCTTTTTAAATCTCTGCACTGAACTCCTTTACGAAAGATGGGGGTGGAGGGGAAGGGGGGAGGAACATCGAAACCCAAGGAACCCTAGATGTCGGATCACTGGTTTCCGCGGCTAGTCAGGGGAGAGTCCTTCCCTCCCCGCGGTGCCGGGCCACCAGCGCCCGGTGCCGGTCGGATAAGTCCAATCGCACCCTCGCCGGGCGGCCCCACATCTCATTGTCTCGCGCCGTCGCAGCCCCCGGGGGCACCTGGTGCAACCAGGCCGCGCCGCGCCGACCCGCACCCACCCGCCGGCCGCCTCGCCCCGCCAGGTCCAGGCAGCCGCGGCCGCGACCCCGCCCCGGGCTCGGCCGTCCGCACCGTGCCCGGATGGCGCGGCCGGGCGCCGGGAAAATGGAGGCGGGAGCGGCGGCAGCGCCTCACAGCCCCGCGCCCTGCCGCTTTCCTCCGCCGGCCCCGAGGGCGAAGCTGAGCACTCACCGCGACAGCTGCTCGGTCCTCCGGCGGCGCCGGCTACCGCGGCGGCCACGGGCTGGGCAGCTGCCACTTGCGCTCCTCCAGCCGCCGCCGCGCCGCCGCCCCGCCGCCTCCTCCCCAGGCGCGGCGCTCCTTCGCGACAGACGCCGTGAGCGCCCGCAGCTCCCGCGCCGCGCGCTCCGTGACTGACTGACTGACTGACTGACTGACCGACCGGGCGGCGCGGCGGCGGGGGCGGGGCGGGCGCGCGCGGCGGGCGGGGCGGCCGCAGAGCCCAGCCGCGGCGGGTCGGTCCGTGAGCGGCCGCGTCCGGCCGAGACGCGGAAGGCGGGGCTGAGGGCCCGGCGGCCGACAGGCGGACCGACGCGCGCCCGGCCGCTCGCTCCCCCCACCCCGCCCGCCGCCAACCACTCACTTCCGGCGCAGTCGGCCGCGCCCGCCCCTCCCGGGCGCCCCCATGCCCGCGCCCGCCGCCCGCGCCGCTTACCCTCCCTTCAGGCGCCGGACCGCACCCACCCCGGGCTGCCTCCGTGCTCCGCCTTTCCTCCGCGCGTCCCTGTGAACCACCTCAGGAACCTGTGAATCAGAGAATGAATGAGTGAGGAAGGAAAACCCCGGCGCTGTCCCACCCCCTGTCGCCTGTCCTTGGAAGCACGCCCAGCGGCCTCTGGGACACGCTCGAGATCTGTCCACGACCTATATGCATGCACCTTTATGCCGCAGTAATCAAAGACTCCAACCACACATCAGATGTGGTCTCAGGCGCTTAAAGGACCATTGTCATAGCAATCTGTGAAGCCTTTTTTTTTTTGAAATCCCATTTTGGCCAACAACTGCAGTTTCATGCACTATATTGAGAAGCTTTTAAAAATTGAACATTTCAGTTATCTTTAAGTACTTTTTAACTTTGAAATTTGCTTATGTTGAGTTCACCCCCTTATTGAAATTGTTTAGGAGTAAGGTGTTGGCATTTTTCCTTACCACGAAGCTCTAAGTTACTCAGATACCGCTTATTTAGATGAAGGCTTGACTAAGACTTCTAAATTCTAATTTATATCTTTATTTCGACCTCAACTTGATTGAAGAAAGGGGGGAAATTTAATCATTATTGCTTGGCTACATGTAAAGCAAGTTTTTCTGGCAGCATTAAAACAATTGACAAATCAGGAGTGTGACCTAGAATTAGCTGCAGTGAACACTCCTTTCTCACTCTTCCCGTCTGTTTGCTAAGTAAGAGTATCCGTGTCTTGGATTTTCACAGATAAAGAATTGACTGTACATTTCTGAGATCTTAGCTCCCTTTCTAAGAACCAGGGTGTTCATTTCTCTGTCCTGGGGCCAAATCCTGATTTGGTTAATTACATTCCTTCTTTCAGATATTCGTAGGGAGTTTCAAGTGGTTTTTGGTCTTTTTTGCACAATCTGTTCCAAACTGGTACACAATCTGTTTCATACTGATATCTAGAACCATACAATAGTCACAAATTGCATTTCACACTTGAGATATCTGTACTTTAGAAACATAACTGCACTGTTGTATTTTAAGTTTAGTAGGTGGCTTAATATTCTTGTGTAGAATAATGTTGTCTCTTATGAATGAAGATGGTGCCGCTGATCAATCCCTGTAGCCTCTGTTCCTTTCTTGTGGAATTCATCATTCATTACTTCTAATTATAATTATTTGAGTAAGTTATCTTCCCTAATGAATGTAATATAACAAAGTAGTCATCCTATATCTTCCGTGATATCTAGCATAGTACCTTGCACAATACATAATTTTAAATTAATAAATGAAAGTATTTTGCTAAGTGATAATTCGTACAAATATGTCTACAGCCTCTCACCGCATTTTCCTTATGATCGAGTTTATTGAGATTAGACACACCTGAGTGCCAAACCTGATAAATCCCTCCTGTCATAGGATGCTATTACCAGGCTGTGATACTGTACAAGGAAGATAATTCACTTCATCAAAATCTCCTTTAAAAAATAGACCATTGAGCACTTTTTAGGTAGCTCTTAGCCAACTCTCTCTTCCCAGAGCTTATGTTGGTCAAGGCTAATTAGAAAAGAAAACAAAGTCACTTTCAGCCATTGAGAAAAGTAAGCGGGTTCTCATCAGTTTCTTTAAACCATAAAATCATTCATTCATTCAACAAGGATTTATTGAGCTCCAACTAAGGCCTAGAAACACAAAGACAAGAAAGACATAACAAGGTGGCTTCTGCGCTCAAAAAGCACAGTCTAATGGGTAAAGGAGGCAAGGAAGTCACGATTAGAATGTGGAGTTCATAACATTAGAACGTGAAATTCTTTTTCTAATGGAACAGCTCACAAGACATTGTTTCCATAGAATATGCTTTGGGAAATGCTGACCTAAGCCAGGTTTTTGGTTTATAATAGAGAAAACTATAGACCCTAGAGATGAAATCACTTGCCTAATAGCTATCAGCTATTATTGGAAGATATCAGACTCAAATCTATATCTTCCGACCCCACTCACATGTTCTTTCTACTACATAGTGCTTTATGAGCTAAAACTTCATTCCAGTTCCTTCAGCCAATCATAAGGAGAAAAATATAATAAAAGAATATAGGATATGTCCTTTTAAATGATGTTTCAAATCAGTAACTTTTAAAACTATGCTAATTTTTAACAATTACATAGATGAAAAGATTTGTACATTGGAAAAGTGGGACCAATTATTACTTTAGTATAATCTTTTGATAATGAGCAGGAGCCTTGTAAAATTAAATCACCTAACTAAATAGGACATCTATCTAGTCACCCTAGCCCTGAGGTAGCTTTAAATAAAACAAATTTTCAGAAATGGATGAAAACATAAAAACTCTCTCAGGAAACTTTAGCATTGATTTCCCCACCCTCCTCCCTTCATACTGAGGGGAAGGACACATTCTAAAATGTGCTGAGACTATGAAAATCCACCCCAGGTTTTAACGTTGTCTCTGGCATAATTCCCCTTATTCTGAAGACTCTGATAGCTAATGGATGAGAAGGTTTCATATCCTAAATTCATAGTCCTATTCCCCAGAGGAGAAGTTTTAATACTTGCTATTCTTAGAAAAATGAGACAAATTGTTTGTTCTCAAGAGACTTCTTAGGACTATAGGACAGCTTTCATTTTGAGAGTAGCTTCTATATACATTACCTTTCAAACTAGTCATCACAGTCTTAATTTATGATTCAGTAATTTATAAAGTATTTGTTTCACTTCCAAATAAATTCATTTTTAGAAAGCAGACCAAGGACCATCACATGTAGTATAAATATGTTGAGCAAATGAATAATTATTTACTTAAAAAATCAGTAGTCATAGGTAGTAGAAAGAACACTACTTATCAATCAATTTATCAAACTTTTTTTAGTGTTCACTGTGTCCCTAGCTCTGTCGAATTACTTAAGGAATATGAGAGAAATACAAATCATCTCTGATTTTTAAAAATAATTCCACTCACTATTGAGAAGGAGGGAAAGAAGCATACTCTGATATCCTGCAGGTGGGAATATAAATTGTTACAACCCTTTTCTGGAGGGAGGTTTAGCAATAGACGTTAAAAATACCATAAAATGTGCATGTCTTTAACCAAGCATTTTCCTTCTATGAATTTATTCCACGGGGTAGGAACAAAACATTAGCTAGGATATTGTGGGATGATGGGCAAATAATTAGAAATCCTCTAAATATCCAGCAATGAGATTAAGAAAATGATGATTTCTAGAAGAATATTTTTTGATATGAAAAGATCTTCACAATATGTTAGTCAATAAAAAAATTAGAAACACCGTACAATATGAACTCATGAAAAAAACGTATATAAGAAAATCTAGAAGGAACTAATTGTTGCGGAATGGGGTGATTATGGTACTTTCTTTAATTTTTTTATCTTTCAATGATGAATTTGTATTCTTTAATTGGTGATTAAAGGGAATTAACTAACTCAATATTTATGAAGCTAAATAAATCTCTAAAATAAAATATTAAAAACATACACAAAGCATATATAACTTAATAAAAGATAAAGTTAATTTTAATTTTAAAGGGGATCTCTGTATTCAAGAAACTGTTAATGAGACAAGAACATTATGAAAGAACTGGAAAACAACTGAATACTTAACTCTGATACAGACTGTAAGTACAATAATGGTTAAGAAAAGAGAGAAATTAACTGGGGTTGGAGCAAGTTAAGATGACTTCATGGAAGAAGTGAGACTTAGCTGGCACTTGGAATGTGAATGCCATGGGGAGAAACAGAGTCAGGGGCAGTAACATAAGGTGAGACAAGGGCCTGACGTGCCCATACTACACACACCTCACCCCTCCCAGTCGAGCTTTAACAACTGCTGAACACTTGATCTTTGCTGGAAAGGTATTTCTGCTTCTTTCACACAAGTGGGATTTAAAGGCCTATTAATATGAATATATAGTAAATATTAGTATTAACTATGTAGTATTACATATCCTTTGTAATTAATTTTTAAGTTATATTAGATATTTTTGTGAGTAAGCTTTTCGGGGAGCATTTTACCTGCAAAATCGATAGAACTGGACATTCCAGATACTGACTTAGAACAAACACCAATTATTATGCAAGAACAGTTACCATAACCTGCACCCTTGTGTTTTGATGTCCGCAATCAGACCACAAAGGAATTCCGCCAATCAGAATTCAGCAATTTTTTGATTACACGCATATTACGCAGTGCTATTTTTAAGTCAGCTTCTGAGCCCAATAACTACTAATAGTAGTATTAGCTGTACATACTAATTGAAAGAGTGAATGATGTGTTTAGTGCTGAATAATAAAATTAAAAAGGTTATGCCCATTAAAAATGTCTGCAATGGGAAAGAACAGGGCAGAACATTAACTTCCATCAAGTTGGAATTGTGGGGTATTGCCAGGTCTGGGTGGATGGTGTAGCAAATGTATCAAGCAGAAAGTAGCAGCTTATTTTTAGTTAACAATGGGGAAAATGCTTTTACTAGAGCTAAAGAGGCCTGTTGAGGAGTAATGAGGTGAAAGAAAGATTATGAAGACCGTTGGAGACAAAGCAGTAGGTTGGGAAACAAAGCAGTAGAATAAATGACCAAGTTCGTTCCTGAATGTACCAGCCATTTTCCCAACTCTGAGCTTTTGCAATTACCATTCCCTCTGTCTGGAATATCCTGTCCCCTTTCTCTGTCTGGCCTGCTTCTATTCATTACAGTTCAACTGTCTCCTACTTTATCCCCAATTCCTCTGGATAAAGTTATATGTTGCACCTATGTGCTTCGAAAAAACTTTGCACAATTGTATTGGAACTTTTCGTACATGTATCCGACTTCTCCAAAAGATCATGAGTTCCTCAAATAGCATAAACTATGTAATATGTGATATTTATGTGTTTTCTCCAGAACCTTGCATGGTGTCTTGTACATAGAAAAGTTCAGCAATATTTCTCAAATTAAAGGATGATAAGAGATAAGATTAAGAAACATCTGGCACCATTTAAAAGAATAGGTTGGAGTAAGAGAAATAACTGGAAGTATGGTTGTTTTAATCCAGGTATGAAGTGACGAGAAAGGTGGGAAACGAAAATGCTTTTGGAAAAACTGACAGGCGTAGATAACAGATTGGACAAAAGCATAAAGGAGAGAAAGACTCCAAGATAACTCGAGGGTTTCAAGGCTGAAAAAACTCTAAAAGCAGATTAGATATCATTGGTAAATCAACTGGTAAATCAACTGAATGGCTCTCAAGTTCAAGGCACTGTACTGAATGACAACGAGGCCACAGAAAGAGTTAGAACCCTTCTGCCCCCTACAAAGGAAGCCTGTTCTCCACAAGGGAGGCCACAGTTTTAGACAAGTTGCATAATACTCCTAACCAATCTCTGGTACTACCAGGACCACTTTCACTGTATCATTTTTTTTCTGTTAAAACAAGCTAAAAATTACAATGTTTTCATTTTGAAAAATCCAGATGACAAAACATCAAGTACAGTATGATCCTGATTTTGTCGAAAACAAAAAACCCAAACCCACGAACATACATATACATCCATTGTATTAGCTTCCTTTTGCTGCCCTAACAAATTACCATAAACTCAGTTGCTTTAAAACAATACTAAGTTATTATCTTATAGTTCTGAAGGTCAGAATTCCAAACCAGTTGCAAATGGCTAAAATCAAAGTGTCAACAGTGCTGCATTCCTTCTGGAAGATCTGTGGAGAATCTATTTTTAGCCTTTTCTAGCTTCTAGTAGCTGCTTGCATTCCTTGGCTCATGGTCCCATCCTCTATCTTCAAAGCCAACAGCATAGCATGTTCCTCCCTCTGACTCTGACCCTCCTGCCTCCTAATAGGCACCATTGTGATTACATTGGGCTCACCCGGAGAATTCAGATCCTTAACTTAATTACATCTGAAAAATCCCTTTTGTTGTATAAAGTAACATATTCACAGTTTCCAGGAATTAGGACACAGACATCTTTAGGTGGGAAGGGCTTTATTCCATCTACCACACCCATACGTGGATACATACAAATATGCATGAAAACTGAAAAGAAGTGGTATACTAAAATACTAACAGGTTGATGACCTCTAGATTAAGAACCTCAGAAGATTTTAATTTTTGCTTCCTTGTGTTTGATCAATATTCTCAGTTTTTGAAAGGTCATTGCATTATTTATTATTCATAAAGAATGACAACAATGAAAACAATAAATGTCACTATAGAGAACGTTTGCTATTTTTTCTGCTCTGTCTTCTTCTTCTGGAGACAGTATGCTTCTTTTGGAACCGCTCTTGCCAACTCAACGTCCAATGAAACTGTGTGGTTCTAAGGACTGCTACTGATCATGGTACCTCTTTACCCTGGTTACAGATGAGAGCATGTGTTCCACACTGAGACAACCAGAGGCATTCCCAACATTTTACTCTTTCTTTCAACTAGAATTAGGAGAAAAAGTCAAGTCTTCTGTGATACAACATTCAGGAAAAGGTAAACCAGAAAATGGTGGTGACTATGGCTCTAATATCATAGAAGATATGAGAGCAAAGCAGAGATGAGGAAAACAGAGCGGGGCGGGGAATACTAGTGGTATGTACATTCTTGGTTGTAGTTGTTTGTGAACCAGCAGGCTCAATATCTCTCCTTCCTTAGGTTTGGATATATAAACAAAAAAATTCCTCTTTCTGCCAAAACTGGCTGTTTCTATCATCTGTAACAAAAGAGTCAGATTAAAATAGTTAGGAATGTTTTTAAGCCTGCATTGATTCCCTGCTGTCTGTTACTGTCTCATATTAGCTCTCCTGACTAGCTTCAGAGCTTTTTACAACTCGGCCTTCTCTGTCCCCACTTCTAAACATTGCTTCACTCTGACTGGCCTTTTCATCTTTTCTTCCTCACTTTATGGCGTTTGCATTTATGGCTTTGCTTTTCCTTGCTGCTCTCTTTGTCTGGACTATCTTCACCTTCCCTCCTTGGCCATCCAAATCCTGTCCAACCTTGCCAGCCACCTCTAGGACTCTCCATGAAGTGCCCCCCAAATCAGCCAAGGAAGGCTTCTTTATGTGAATGCTTATAATATGCAAGATCTGCACCGTGTATTCAACATCAATGTCCACTTTTTATGGTTTGAATCACTCCCAGTAAATGATAAACCCCCTGAGAAAAAATATCATACCATGTTTTATAACTTGTGCTCATAGAACTAGCTGTTCACATTGGTTGATTAAATTACAAGTTAAGCAAAACTCAGAGGTATTAATGTAGAGTCCTCCTTGGAAGAAGGTACAGTGGCCATTATGGATATTTACAAGTTAGAGATGGCCTGGTATATTGGAGGACAGTTTCATGATAGTAAATCATCCTCGCACTGCATGTTTTGTCATCATTTCCACAAAGATAATTTAAGAATGAGAAGTAAGTCCTGATGGGAAAAGACGAAGAAGCCAGAATTATTTTTTGAGGGGGGAAAAAAAATGGCAGCAAGCAAACCTTAAAACAATCTTAACATTTGCGAAAATTTGTTATACAGAAGATAAAGTTTCTTCCTCCCTAGAGATTAAAATTGAGGTGGGGAATAAGCATGTAATCACATAATGAAATGTGGGTGTGTCTAGATGGATTTTTCACCAAAGAGCATCAAACAATGAAATAAATTTTGAACTTTATAGATAGCATCTCTATGGTAGTTCTAGAAAACAAAACAAAACAAGACAAAACAAAGCAAAAACAAAATAAAACCTTTGAAAATGGCTTATGGCTGATTTTGCCTAAAGACAAGGAGTTAAATAAGATGACCATGAAAAATTTTTACTAACTGCGTGTCTATTTTATAAAATTTTAATTTTATTCAGAGAAAAAATTTAAATGGCATTTAAGTATTATAACTATATATGCAGATGCCTTTATTCTTTTCTCTAAGAAAGGAGAATATCTTGTTCCAAATACATACAGGGATAAGTTAAAAAACCTTTGCCTGATCTACTCATCTGCTTCCTTCCAAAGGAGAATTTAACTATGTTCAGATGTAACCCTATTTCTGCCTTTAAAATTGTTTCTACCATTTTTTTTTTGTGCCAAGTGGAAGTGTAAATTTTAAGTTTAAATCAGGTACAAAAACTCTCAACAATATTCCCTACCCAGACGACACCCTTCTCTCAATATTTCTAACATGAACACAAAACAAAGCCCAATTCTGTACAGTACTGTGCAATGGGACCAGTATAGCACCAATGATACGCCCTTAACCAGGCTATAAAGTGATTCCAGTGTGAGGGAAGGGTGTGTAGGGGGAGTACAGGACATTTTTAGGGCAGTAAAACTATTCAGTAGGATACTATAATGATGGATACATGTTATTATACATTGTCAAAATCTGTATGATATAACTCAAAGAGTGAATCCCAATGTAAACTACAGACTTCAGTTAACACTAATGTACCAATATTGCCTCATTAATTGTAACAAATGTACCATACTAATGCATGTTAATAACAGGGGAAACTCGGGGGGATGCTGGTGGTAAAGGGGATATATGGGAACGCTGCACTTTCCATTTGGTTTTTCTGTAAACCTAAAACTGCTCTAAAAAATAGTCTACTTTGAAGAAAAGTGACTCCAAACACCTAAATTAGCCCTTAATCAGGAAGAAGAAAGTAAGCATAAAATAGCTATAGTGCTATCTTTTTTTAAGAATATTACATATAAATATCTATCTGTAATAAACTGTCTCCGCAATTTTTTAAACACCCAGAGAAATCCTGGTTCTCTGATGATTGGAGTCTCATTGAAAATAAATGTGAAGCCATGAACCTTTTTTGTGGCTTTGCTTACTATGTAACAATATTAGAGAGAAGATGTAATTTTCCTCTACAAGTAACTGAAAGTACTTGTGACAAACTTTCCCCTTTCCTTCTCTACCTCAGCAATAACTTAGTATCCATTTTAACTTTATTTGGGGAGGGGAACAAATTGGCATTAATGCTGGCCCATCATGGATAGAAAATAGTTAATATTCTCATTCATTGTTCTTGTCATCACACTGTATTTTAGAACTTGAACAAATAATGGGGATACTGGTGCTCTAGAAAGAATAATTTTTTTCAAAGTCCCTTCTCGTATGGGCTATACAGCTTTGTACAGAAGCTGGACAATAAGTATTATTAAAGGCAGTGGAATATGCTCAGGAAATGAATGTTGTGTGTGACTTCAAGGAATGAATAAATGAAAGGAATGAACTGATGGTTTGAATGAATGGGAAAATTTGAGCAATAATATAGGACTGTATATTTGAATGTACCCTGGTACACCAAAAACTTCACGTGTATTTCAAGAAAACAGTGTCAAATGAACGCAGCTAGTTCTTATGTGTGGTTCACTGCAGTAAACAAAACTGGATATTTTCTAAAGAATATAAATTGTTGGTGAAAGAGACCATTACCCTTTTTCAGTAGCAGAATGAGATAGATCTTCCTTTATGTGCTTTTAGCAACCAAATTTGGTTGTTTGGCTATCAACCTCAATTCTCAAACTCTAATATGCAAAATGTATCACATTTCTTTGTTTTCTTGAATTAATTTTGACTTGGACTCTCCCTTTCCACAAGGTAGACCAGAATTCAACCTCAGTCATTCCTGGGACTCCCCTTGGTGTCCCCACCCTATGCCATGGAAGTACAGGGAACTTACCTAGCCTCAAAGCACTGGAGAGATCCCTTTTGTCATCCACCCAAGCTGGGTTCTCTGGAGGCTCCCACTGCCTTTGTTCTCGGAGTCCCTCAGATCTAAGACTCTGCTGTGTTTTTTCAAGCCATGGGGACCAAAGTGGTGAGCTAGAAATGTTTGGCCATTTCTTCAGGCTACTACAAGGGAAGAGAGGGCAGGAGAACAAAAGAATGCACAGATATCTCTCATTTTCTTCATAGGTGTACCCTTTTCCCCCAGCGCACTCATTCTCCTCTCCTTTCCCTCCGGGGAATCCAGCATAGATTTCTGGGGGTTGGTTTAGGCATTTGGAAATAAAGAAGGGAAGTATCTTGTAGTCAACTTCTGCTTTCCTCCTTTTGGCATGTTGATACTCCCTCCCTCCGCCCTAGGCAAAAGAACCACGAGACCTTCCTGAATTTAAGATTTGAGAAAGAGGAAAATACAGGAGGTAGCCATAAATACCTAGCTCAAAAGTCTCATCCTCCCATACAATCATATTGCCCAAGCCTTACTTTACTGTGTGAGAATCTTTTGCTTGAAGCTTTAATGCAAAAAGGTCAATCACTAGTAAGCTACTTGATACCTACTTCTACAAATTCAGTCAGAAATTCTGAGAAGGAAAAGTGAAAGATCAGAGACATGAGGAAAACGGGTGCATGGAATTGCTTCCATAGTTCACTTTTATTAATACAAGTTTAATTCTGGTAAATAGTTAAAGTATAAGCACCTATAACATGGGTCAATTGATAAAGTTAGGAAATTTCAGTAGACTTTGTCTTTTGAGAGCCTGATTTTCCCTTTAAAATGTTTATGAGAATGTAATTTAGATAGTTTAAATTATATTGTAAGAAGAATCACACTAGATGATATGTAGCAAATCCCCTCACATGTATTTGTGTCTAACTCATTCACTGATTTTCCACCCCCTATATTTTGGTAAAGAGTGAGGCAAGTCACTACCAGTTTCTTCAGTGATATACTGTATTTGCAACCTCTGTAATAATTTTTGCTGTATAATTTCTGTTTGTCTTTTTCGTAGAAGCACCCAAGTTGACAAAGGGAAACACATAGGAGTTTCCATTTTGTCTGGAGATTTCATATTCTCTGTTCCGCTATTCATGTGATAGCAATGCTAAGTAAAAACTATAATTAGAATATCATGGTAATGTAGGATGAGTAATATATATGAGTTATACACACACACGCACACACACACACGCAATAGAGCTTCTTTGCTGTTACCACAACAAATAATAGGAAACCACAAGAGCCTCTTATGAATTTTTCTATTTGATGGCCATCCATGTAGAATATTTGTCAAAACTCTAAGTGAAAGAAAATTTTCCTAAATATTTTTATCATCTATTTTATTTATATTGTATGCTTTCATTTGTATAACAAAAACTTTCTTTCCTTTAAGTATTACCAAAGAGACCATGATCTTTAAATAACAGTACATGTTTAACTGTTCCTTAGATGGATTATATTTCCTTAAACTTATTCTGGAAGAGAAGATATGTACATCTGTCACTGATTATCTATATCTATATATCATGGTTCATAAAATCAGGGACATTAAAACTGCATTCATGGAAGGCCAGCAAAAAAGGTTATTAGCTCTCAGTATAATGTGAGGATTTGCGTCTGATTCTTTCCTTAAGTTTTCAAGAAGGGAGAGAAAAATCTTTTTCCTCCAGCATTCTCTAAGCAGCATAGCAACTGAAGAATAATTCATCGACATATAAATTTTGTCACATAGATATGTGTACTCCTAGAGGGTTGTATAGCACAAAGAATTATCATAGATGATTCTTTCTGGATTTTTGGCTTTGCCTAACCATCTCTCACTCTAATCCATGTTTTTTAGGTAGATCTGGAAATTCGTTCATTCATTCGGGGAAAAAAACACTTTTATTTAAGGCTTTCCGTGCATCAGGTATACTCCTAAAAACATAAGAGCAAAGGCAGCGTAGGACTGAAATACTGAATTGTTTTTGAGGTTCTGTATGGGAGCTTCGCTCTACTGACTAGCTTGGCTTGGTGGGTGGGATCAAGGTCTCAGAGTTTCATACCAAGCACCTGGTATATAGAGTGGGTGCTTTGAGGATGAGGCCAGCTAAGGCAATGAGAAGTTTTTGATTCAGTCTCCTGAGAGTAACAACTATGTGATCATGTCAGAGTAATGAGTAGAACCCCGGGCAGGTAGTCAGCAATAGGGTGGTCTGGAAGCAAGCAGCACTGCCAGGGTTGTGTGGTCTGAATTAGAGATTGTGATCTTTACTACTATGTGATACTGCCAAATGGAGCTAGAGTTCCTAGAACATGCTCTGTTTTGCTTATCTTAGCCCCCCACCCCCCCACACACATATACACTTTTCCCTATGTGCTTAGATAATTTCTACTCATCCTTTAGAATTTGTACAGAAATCAACTCTTCTGGGAAGCCTTTTCTGACTCCCCCTTCTGCATCCACCCCATGCTCCCAAGATTAGTGCCTCTTCTATGGGCTCCCACAGCATCCTGCACATGGCTCTGTCACAGCTCTTACCACTCTACTGTGATTGCTGGTTAACTTGTCCATCTACACTTCTAAACTGCAAGACTCTCAAGATAAAAACTATGTCTCAGTTTTTATGTTGGGTCTCTAGTGCTTCACACAGTGCCTGGCACATGGTAGAGGATGAATAAATATGAAGAGAATGTTCAAATGACATCAGCAGACAGGCTGATTCAAGGCTGAGTTGTCCAGATACTGGCCTAGAGCTCTTTAAATTGACCCAGACCTGACCCAGAGTTGTTCCCAAGCATAAGTGGAGGACTGATCCTGTGAGTGAAGACTTCAGAATCCCAGCTGTTGGGACCAAAACAGAAGGGACTGCTGAAAACCAGGAGGAGACTAAAGCATTAGCTTTGATAGGAGTCTGTACAGATCTTATAAAGTAGATGAGGATGTAAGAAAAAATGAAAGCAGATTAGCAGGAAGGACAGCAAAGGATTAAAGAGAGCATTATTCTGTGTGGTTAAAATAAAGAGGGAGTGTGGGAATATGATATGGGAGCTTGATCTAAATTTACACTGGGGAGTTTAAGGTTGCCAACCTCATACAACTGATCTGGAAAATGTAACCAAGTCGAATAGCTCCTGAGTTGGCATTAGAGATAAGTTCCTAAGAAGTAAAAGTAAATGGAGACAGGGCATCACAAATATTAGATGGGATAATAGGATTTCAACTTCATTCTATTTGGAAAAAGAGATTGATACAACAATTTAGATGAATCATCTGAATTTGTACATTTTGTGTGTTTCTATCGTTAAGTAACTTGTGGCCATATGTACATTTGTGTTATCATCATTATTATCATAATTAATAGAAATAGTAACT
The DNA here is from genome assembly GCF_902729225.1 of Pteropus medius. Lineage (NCBI taxonomy): Eukaryota > Metazoa > Chordata > Mammalia > Chiroptera > Pteropodidae > Pteropus > Pteropus medius. The sequence continues at coordinate 11,469,005 of NW_024351729.1, forward strand.
AACAATGATTAAATAATAGCTTACTATGGAAACCTGGAACTATTCTGTCTAGTATGAAATTGCTTTATGGTGGTGAAGTTCAATACATTTAAATCACATACACACAACACACACACACCCCCTTTTACATAATGAGAAGTGTACATTGTGCAACTAAAAAGCAATATTCTTGTGTGGAATAAATGACATGTGCCTTTAGAGTCCCTATCTTCCCCATCTTAAAAAAAGACTCATCCAATTCTTCCTGCTCAGTTCAGGCCTCTTTCCACCTTGTCACCAACCTCAAGTACCCAGTAGTTTCCCCTAAACCAGTCTCTTAGGCTCATTGATTAATTGGCCTATTAACCTGGTATAAATGTTTCAGTCAATGTATCTCTTCAACTAGGCATTTGGTTTTTTATCTCTAATTGTCCATGAATGGAGATGTCAAGGGAAGGAATTTCAGACACAGTCAAGCAGGTAAACAGATCTTTGTGGGGTCAGGGAGACTCCTCTGAAAGAAGGATAAGCTATTTTCCTGTATGTTGAGTGTGGAGAGTCCCTGTTGGGCTGAATCCTACTTCCTGGCCTTGAAGAAACAACAGTTTTTGACTAAGACGGCTTCTCTTGATAGGTGGAACACAAGCCCCCTCAACTAACTTACTCAAGCTCCCTGAGAATGGGGGTCTCTTCTATGCAGCTCCAGATCAGGCCAGGAGCTGAGACTTCTCAGTTTATTCATGTCCGTGATCAGATTTCAACCATTTGGCCCATTGGCTGAAAAGCTCTTGAGGAACCAAGACTGAAAACAAAGAGTCATGCCCTTTGAACAGCAAAATGGCTCTGCATAGGTACAAAGTCAACAACAAGGTCAGGCTTTCTAGGAATGAGACCTCAGTAGGACTTTTTTATACTTGTTAGAGACAATTCACACCCAGACTCTATCCAGTGGATCAGACTTTTCCTGGATAAAGCACCATGTAATCCAAATCCAGTAGACTAGAGTTTTCTTTGGATGAGCCTGGAACTTTGAGATCAGGAATATCCAAAGTCAGGGGAGTGGACATGTGCCCCAAACTACAGTTAAACTCTGAAACCACCACCATATTCAAACTTATACCTGGCCTGACCTCAGGTAATTTTCATGCTTCTGGTTGCCTCCTTTCATGCCTGACCTCACCTTAGATGTCACAGCATGCCAGGTACAATTTCCTAGCCACTTTCTTGCAGTCAGAGAGGAGGGAGATGTCAGCAATGACTCTTTCCTTCCCCTTGAATGACTTTCTGCTCTTCCAGAGAAGGATGTTAGACTCTGGCTCCTGGAGTTCTATTCCTAGAAGATAACAAAGTCAGAGAGAAAGAATCTCATTTTCACCACTAATGTCCAGGATGGAGCCCAGTCTGTCCTCAGATCTCCTAGAACTTCTCCCTACTCCCTGCAACAACACAGCTGTGTCCTCACCTCTCAGCCCCAAATTTACCCCTTCCCTTCTTTTTTCCAAGACTCTTAGATATAGATTGTGGGCTCCTAGAATTTTATCTTTAATTCCAATTAGAATTTAATTGTATATTCAGACAATAAGCCTTATTTTCCTACATCTTATACCTTCTATATTGTTTCTATTTTTTAGTAATAAAGGTTTTTAACCATTTTTAAATGTGACTCATTTTATTTGCTAATATAACACTACATTTATAGTATCATTATACTTTTTTAGACTAAAAAAAGGTCTTCATAGGTATTAGTCCTGTAATATAGGCTTCATAGATGTTAGTCCTGTAAAATCTCTTGGCTCTCGTCTTTATAATTCAGATCAATCCCTTTAGTAGACATTTTAATCAACTCATCAATGAGGAAATAAACTGAAAATTTTCAAGAATTCCAGATAAATAGTGTTTACTTTTTTGGTGTAGGAAAGACATTATCTTGGAGCTTTTAAACAATGAGATGAAATTTTAAGAGAAATTTGACAATGAAAGACGTAGACTTTGATACTTCTCTGCCTTCTCTGCTTCCAGAACTCTCCAAGTCATAAACTAAACCCTTTGTCTCCTAGGTTTTGAATCCAATTCTGTTTCTGGCCATGGGGGATTTAAGAAGCCTGAAAATCAGCCTTCTGACAGTTATGCTCTGTCTGGACACATTCCCTGGTTCTAATCACTGAGTTTTGACCTAGTGCCCTGTAAGTTATCTCCTATATCTTACTCCCACTTCAGTAGCTAAATCCCTACCTCCACCTTTATTTTCCTGGGATTTTCTATCTTGGTTTTTTTTTCAGTTAGAAATGTATCAGCAACAGAAATCCCAACAGTGATTTAACCAAACAAGTCTTCTCCTTCTCCTTCTCCTTCTCCTCTTCTCCTTTCCTTCTCCTTCTTCTTCTTTTTTTAATTACAAGAAGTCTGGAGGCAGAGTATCTAAGGCTAGGACAGAGTTGTACTATGTCGAAAACCCAGGCTTATTCTCTTTTTTTGCTCCACCATCCTTAGCATGTTGCCTTTGATCACTATATACTGATGTAGCATGAAGCATATTTGTATTCAAGGCTGGAAAACAAAAAGAAGAAAAAAGGTTCTTGCCAATAATACTTATCTCTATTTATCTGGAAAGCAAAGTATTTCCCAAAAGCCTGCTTCTTGCTCCCAACAGACATCCTTTAATATGTCTTACATTAGAATTATATCACATGGCCACTCCCGACTGCCAGAAAGGGAACCTGTGGGTGCCTTTAGGTAGCGAGCAACAGTACCTTTTGCAGTTTCCACTATAGCTTTTCTAGGCCTGGGATCTGTCTTGCTCTTGTCAAGATCTGTAATCTATTTTTGTCTCAGTTTCTTCATCTGTGAAATGGGAATAATAATAGAATCTGCCTTATATGACTGTTATGATGAATAATAAAGTTAATATGTACAAGTGCTTAGAATGGTGCCTGACATATAACATAATAACATTTGTTATTATTTAGATACAATATCAAATGAAAAATAAGGAGTAGTTGAAGAAAACTCCATGTGCCATGGTAAGAAGTTTGGACTTTAAAACCATTCATCAAATCCCTCAGGTTAAACAGAGAAATTATACATCAGCTTGCTGCTTTAAACAGATCATCTTGCTGCAGTATAGACATCTGTTTGGAAGGATACAGGCAGAGTGAAATTCTGTTCTGCCCATAGCTCTTGTTGGAAAGATGATGAGCTTCTCACTCCATCCTTTGCTTCAGTCACTGGTAAAGGTGATGCCTGGGGAGCAGAATGGGCTGGGAAAATAATGAGGCCATAGTTGGCCTTTGAGTTGCTTATGGAAGCAAGTAAAAATGTTTCTTAAGCAGCTGGATATTTAGTTCTGAAGACAAGATTTGGAAGTAGTCAACATTAGAAGGATACTTGAAGGCCTAGGAGTAGAGCTAAGATTATCCAGGGAGGCTGAATGGATGGAGAAAAAGAGGTTCCAAGAATTGAGAAAGACCAATATTGAAGAGATATGAAGAAAAAGAGCCCTTGGAAGATACTGAGGAGGAGTAACTGGAGAGGCAGGAGAAAATCCAGGAGCACACAGCGTCATGTAAACCAAAGGGGAAATCACTTCAGAGAGCAGGAGTGATCAACAATGTCAAATGCTAAGAAAGTGCATAAGATAGGAATGGAAAACAGTCCATTCATGATAGAGAGGACATTGGCAAGAAGAATTTTAGTGGAATGTTTGGCGGAAGCCAGGTTGCAGTGGGCTGAGGGGTGAATGGGAGGTGAGGAATGGAGGAAAGTGGATAGAATTCAGGAGGGAAGATTCAAGAGGACAATGAGTTTGAGAGGCTAATGAATTCAAGACATTTAGAGGCAAAAAGGAAAAGATGAAGAGTGGTAGGTAGAGGCCCCTGTGGAGTCAAAGGGTGGGCTGTTTAAATGCTGGTGGTAAAAAGCCAGTAGAGAAAGAAGATGAAAAGGGTAATAAAAATAAAAATCTCTCTAAAGCGGGAGGAGGTGGGGGTGCTGTTAACCTCGCATAGGAGGAGGAGCTCTTCTTGCACTGGGGCAGGAAGTCAAGAAACAGGTGGGTATGAACACAGGAAAAAAGGAGTACTGTAGCTGAGGGAATTCCCTCCTGATGGTTGCCACTGTCTTGGGAAGTAGGGGGTTCGGTCTTGGTTGAAGGGCAGGGGATCAGGGATGGAGTAGGTTTGAGGAGAGTGTGGAAAATGTGAAAGAATGGGAGGGTTCCTCGGAAGGATATCGGGAGACAATGTTATTTTCCCAATGGTTTAACACCTAGAATGCTTATTTCACGTGTATGTAACATTTCCATGAGCAGGTGGAGCCCCTATATTTTAACAACATCCAGTATGCACAGCCTTATCTTTTCCTCCAGCAGAACAGGAGTGGAGAAAACAGGACTGGGATTTTATTAGATAAGTGAAACAAATAGGCAACTGAGCAAGAGAATTGTGGGGATTGGCTGAAGTGGTGAAATATAGATGAAAATATAAAAGGCAGATTGAAGGAGAGATTTACATGGGCAGGGAGGGGACGTGTGATCAAACGAGGATGCTAGCACCACGTAATGATGTCGCCTCAGGTAACGCACAAACGACACAGCCTTTTGTGGCAGCGTAATAAGCATGGCAAGATTAGCCGTCCATCAGCTCTCCAAAACAAGAGAAAGAAGCAAGAGGGAAAAGAGGGACTTCGATTTTCAGGATGGGGCTAATCATGACCTAGACTGATTATTTGCTAAGGGTACCCAAGCTCAGGCAATATGGATTAGTTAATTCCTAAGCCCCTTATTGTGTGTTGGAAATAGCAGTGGTTCTGAGTACCCTAGTCTCTAGGGGTAGGAATGGAGTAAAGAGAGGACCTCCAAATTTTGGTCCTAGTAGTGGGGCTGCTCCTTTGTTAAATGCATTAATTGTATATTTATAGTATAATATAATTAATATAATTACATAACATTTGCAATTGCTAGGCCCCTGACTCACTGCCTTTTGCTTATGTTTTCGACTTGGGACTTGACCTTCTCTGGTGTTGGAGTTTTCTCTTATTCACTAGGGTTCTTGGGCTTGAACTCCTGGCCCTCAGCTCCAGTCCCCACAGCAGAGATTGGTGTCTGCTCAGCCTTCTCTGTTTCTGATGATCATCTACTTCCATCTCTGTTTCCAGCTGGCTCCGGAATTCCTCGGAAACTTGGATTTTTATTTTCTGACCCTTAACTGTACCTACATGGAATCTTCCTAACACTGACCCATTCCTTGTTCAGGCTTCTGCCCAATATGGATCAGTTTTAGAGTTCCTAATCCACAGGAGTGTGTTTGATGGGTGGCTGCATCCTAGATTCTTTGGCCTTTCTGAGTCTGGTCCATCTCATACCAACCAACCTTCAGTTATATTGCTCTACTCTGCTCTCGTAATTTTTAAAAAATATTATGCCTGTGCCTAAAATATTTTTTTCCTTTTTTGTGGTAACTTTCTGCCACTATTCTCTTTTGGGTTTTTATTTTAAGGAATTCTTTTGAAACCATATTCCATAGAATTTGGTGTGTGGAAGATAAAATAATTCTGTAAAAAAAAAAAAAAGAAAGGGGTGATTTCTGCAGGCAAATGCTTGGCACATACTTGGTTAAATAAAATTAAATAAGATTCTTTACCATAGGACCTGTCATAACCTCTAATAAGCCATATACATTGTAAATTCTCTAGACGGGTCTATAATAAATAATAATTTCCAAATCCACCTACGAGTAGAGTACACTTTTATAGTATACTTCTTAACATTTTTAAAACAGCTTGGAAAATAATGTTTTAGAGGAACAACAACAAAAAAAGAGGCACTATTTGATGATAAATTATGTATTCATTCAATTATTTTTCATTTATCCAAACAAAATTTATAAAAAGCCTGCAGTCTCAGGCATGGCGTCACATACTAGAGACACTGTGATGATTAGCTCTTGAGGAGCTCAAAACGGATATAAACACGGTCCCGTCCTCTGGAACTCATACTCCATATTGTTAATTGATATTAAACATGTTTAACTACTGTTAAAAAAAGACAATAGGCCCCCAATGTAGTCACTTACCCTAAACCCCATGTCACCAAACCAAGACTTAACTACAGTGTCCCCAAAATGGAACCTAAGACAAACTACTGATCAACACTAGTTAGGTCATCTTCCTGATGGACACCTGTCAACCTTGCAATGACCAACCCACTTTTTTGCTAGTATAACAGTATAACTTTCTTCTTTTTGATTCCTCTGCCAAAAATGTCCTTCATTTTGTGCAGCTCCTCAGAGCTCCTTTCTATCTTCTAGATTGGATACTGCCCGATTTGAATAGATTTTTGCTCAGATAAACTCTTAAAGTTTTTAATATGCCTCAGTTTATCTTTTAACACCACTGAGTGACCTCATGCAAAATTTGATATATCTAGCAATTTTAAGTAGTTGGTGTAGTGGAAAGAATGATAGATTTAGAGTTAGAAAGTCTGCTTTAAGTTAACAGTCTTTTAGGGTTGGTTTTCTCATCTGTTAAATGGGTATGATAATCACTTATTTGGTGGTGTTGTGGTTAAGATTAAATGAGATAATATATAATAAAAGTTATTTGCAAATGTAATTTATTTTTTAGAAGGGATAATTTACTGAATGGAAGAAAAGCATGATGGCATCATTAAATACATACTTGATGCATTATGGTCAGAGCCTCAAGTTTATTTTTCAATTTTTAGACAATGCCCCTTCTTGGGCAGGAAACAATAATGTTGCTCCAAATCCAGATAATGGAACAACCTCACATTTTTCAGGAAGCTATAGAGCACTCTTGAGTTTCTCTTCTCCCCACAAAAGAGCATTATAATTACGTTTACAATTCAAATTGGTGGTGGGGGGATGGGTAGGGGGGGGTGGGGAGGTGGGGTGGGTAAGTTTCACTCCAACTAAGATATGCATTTAATTGTGCAGGAAGAATATTAAACAAGTGAAAAATTTTCAGTGCTTATTTTGAGAAAAATGTAATTGTAAAAATCAGATCATTTTTATATGTATGGGACACTAAAATATTTACTAGAACCAATTTAGTTGCCCTATGTCAACCTTAGTTTGAAAGTCAAGTGTGATAGGAAGAAAAATGAAAATGATCTGAAGAAAGTAACCCTTTGAACTAATGAATCTGTTTCAAGGGAAGGGAAGGCACTATTCTTAGGCTCTTCTGTGTTTCTTAAACTTACACTAGGATACCTATCCTGTGACCGTGCTCAGTTTGAATCATTAGTCAACAAATTTCAACGCAATGGAAACTGTAAAAAAGGTTTAAAAAGAACTAGAAAGGTTCCCAGCTATTTTGCTTTCTGAGATAAATGACTGTTATAAGGGAAAATACCTCATTCTTATTCCCTAAGTTACAAATTAAACCATGTGAGTTTTCATTTATTAACATGGAAAGATATGAAAGAATTGCCCAAGATAAAAGTCATATTGCCACTGATTCATTGAAATTAGCTAATTCAACTAACTCTTTTTCCATTGAAGGAAGAGAAGCTAAGCTTCCTGTGAGTCGGAAAGGAACCGAGTGATCATCTTTTTACAGATGAAGAATCTTGGATAATTTTTGTTAATTCAGAATGCCAGTGTTTGCATATTTATAATACCTCACTCTGAGGCATCGTTCTTTATTGTTCACATGGGAAGAGAATTGCTTTAGGTGTGCTTTTGTCTGACTTAGTGAGAGTCAACCATACCCTGTGTATATAATTCTAATTACAGTAAAGAACAATGTCAATATTTAGCCATCTTTCCCATTTGCAAGTAAAAGAACTCTTAATTCTTCATCTGAAAAAAAAAAATAGCTTTTCTTTGCTGTGCTTAAAAATGCTAATATCCAATACCTGTTTCTTTTCAGCAGTTGTTTCTTGCAACATTTTTCTAAACATCTGAATTTAAAATGAAATCTTTGGGAATAAAAATACTTCTTTATTTACTTTCCAAATAATGAAATTGACTTGGAAAAATAGCACTGGCACTAGTTGGAAACCCTACTAGTTATGAAATCATATATAATTTGTACAACCTTGAAGATTGGAACTGCTTGTGGAAACTCATGCCATCAAACCCTCAACTCAATTAAATTCATGTTTGTTAACATCACTGCTGGCTGTGTGACCTCAGTGTATGCAGGCAACAAAATGAAAGGAAGCACTGGAAACAGACGGCTGTGCTACCTGTAATTCCCATGATTTGAGATTGACTCCTTTGACACAAAATATTTTATTCTAGGAGTAGAGGGTTAAAATTCAGAAGCCTCTGGATGAAATGCGACATTGGACCATTGTCTGCGATTAGTACCTTGAGGATAAGCAATTCATTCATTTTGCGAAACATTAGGAGACCTAAGAACAGGAAATGACTGATATACTAGAACACTGACCAGGACACCAACACTTTAATTACCACTCTGCTCATAACTAACTGCGTGACCTTGAACAAATCACTCCCCCTCCCCAGCTTCTCTTTCCACATTGATAGAATGAAGGAATTGTTCAGCTTTACAATTTTTCTCAGCTCTACAAATGCCTAAGACTCTACTAAGGAGGAGAAGGCAGAGTGTGGTCGAACCAGGCGAGTGGAACAATGAGTCTGTTATCCCCGATGTTTCTGTCTCTGCAAAGCGAGAGAACTTGAAGGCCAAGTGCCAAAGCAGCTTTCCAATTCTTGCTCAGCTCCATGCTTCTATCTTGAGTTGTTGTCTCAGGTAAATAGCGGTTTCTAATCGGGAAGCCAGGGCACGGTGGTCAGATTCACTCCACTTTGAGCCCACCTAGCCTGGCTTGTATTCAGCTTTTTAACTTCTTTTGGCATAGCTGTGAACTCCCTTCTTAATGCTCCTTACTTTGAGCATGAAATAGTCCAAAATACTTCAATATCTCCTGCTCTACTGAAGTCTAAGTCTCTGATTTATTCCCACCTTTCCTTTCAGAGTAGGTCAAAATTGCCCTTTAAAAAGAATGCATTGAGTTGCCTAAGGCTAATTCTGATTCATCTTTTTCATTGATAGTCATTTTATCTGACCTCCCCCTCTCCCTCTTGCCAAAACATCTATCTTCTTACAAAATGCAGATACTGTGTTCTTTCTGATTTTTGGAAATCATTAGGTGAAGAGTGTTAAACATCTTTTCTCATACTTTGTCTCACAGTCAGAGAGAGGCCAATTTGTCGCTCTTGTTTTCCTTCGTGTCTCTTCCCTGATGTGCTCCACTGGAGAAAAGAAACCTCCAGAATCTGTACTGGAATGGAGGTTTCGTTCCTGATCAAAGCGAGGATAGGATAAAACTGATTAGCAGAGCTTGGAGAACTTAAGACCCAAGCTATTCCCACTTTTTCTAAAATTAAAAAAGTAATAAGAGAACAAGGTAAATAATACAAATTGATAAAGAAGATCTACTAGGACTCTTCCATATACCCTTCCAGAAGTTTTCAGTGCATATAAACATACATATGTCTTTTTTCTTTCTTTTCCTTCTCCCTCCCTCCTTCTCTCTCTCTCTCAATCTTTCTCTCTCTCTCTCTCTCTCTCAATCTCTCAATTTCTCTCTCCTTATGTTACATAAATGAACTCATACTATTCACCGACTTCTGCTTTATCTTCTATGGTCATACACGATTTCATTGTTTGGGTATGCCATAATTTATTTATCAGTCCCCAACTGATCAACATTTTAAGTCTACTTTTTGATTGGTTAGATGAATAAATTAGAGCGCATAAGTAAAGAACTCACACTATTTAGAAAGTCTGTTTTATAAATTAAATGTGAGTAGAATGCATGCCTTTTTCAGAGCAGAGACCCCTTTTTGTCATTCTTGATAAGTAGTAGGTACATGCACTGTAGGCAAAGCTCTTTCTGCTGCGAAATCCATGTGATACTGGCGCAGTTGCTTGTATCGCTTGTGCTCGGCGTTGTTAACTGCTGGTAATTATTGTGTTTCGTTTTAGAAGAAAGAAGTGAGTTACTGAGAGATCAAGCTGCAGGATGGTGGGAGTGGGCCAAGAGCCAACGCTTGGCTGTTCAACTCGCTCTTTACTCATTAACCGTTTCTCATTATTTCAAGGACAGTTATTACTGTTACCATCAAAATAGCTGGTTTCAAGCTGGCAAGTAAACATACAGATAGAAGACTGATAAATCTTGAGATACAAAAAGTCTAAGATATAGATAGAAAGAGGTCCATATCAGAAAGTCAAAAATGAACTGCTATTATTATTGGTATTCTGATGCTCCAACTGAAATGAAATTAAAATTCCACTGCTATTAACTTATATATTGAAAATAATTGAAAATAGTGCCTCACAGAATTGTTCCTCACGGTGAGCAAAACTACAATTTTATGCAAGGTAATTCTCTATTCTTAAGTGCCTCTTCTATAATTCCAGGAAGATGTGATTTGAGGTGCAGTGAGCAATACCAATTACCATGTTTCTCTTGTGGGCTGCAGCTAGTGCTCATCCTCAGCTTCCTCTTCACTAAGACATGCAGCAGACATCAGTCATCATTACTGTGCAGCTGGTCTGCATTCTTAATTAGGAGGACACATAGTAGAGCTTAGTGGCAGAGTATGCAATATTATGCATTTTTTAAAAATTGTGGTAAGAAGCAATCTTAAATAAATTACATAATAGCTTATGTACTGTGAGCTCAGGACATCATAAGGTCTTAGGGAGCTAAAACCATTTGCCTGATAAAATTTCAAAAATGTAATTGGACACACCCTGCTCATCTAAGCAATTTGCAATTATGTTTTTGAGTACAAATAAGAATATTTTCATGGTTATCCCTCATATTTTTATGGTAACTTTCCAGGCTAATTTATCTTGCCATGGTTACTTCATGCTGTTTCCTTGGCTGTTTATTTGACATTTTGAAACTTGCTGTTGATGGTTCCAGCACAATGAGAGATTACTACTGTGTGGTAAAACACCATGATTTATGTCTGAGCATTGATTTGCTGCTCTATTGACTCATTATATTGTCATGATTCATCTTGGCTATTAGTGTGCAAGGGAATGGTAGAAGTTATTCCACTTTAAGGAAAATAAAGGCATTTAAAACTGCGGCAAGGAAGAGAAAGGGAGCTAATATTAACTGAGTACCTACTGTGTTACAGGCAGTACTCCAAAAATGTTTTCAGGTTTTATCCTCACAACACATCTGTGAGGTCTTTATTCTTATCTCTACTTTACGAATGAAAAAACTGAAATTCAGATTGTATATGTAATTGCTTTATGTCATACAGCTTGCAAGTGGTAGAGCCAATTTGGAACCCAAGTTAGTCTACCTCCTATAATTCAGCTTCTTCAAACAATAATAGTACCTTATTTGTGTATAGAACTCTATAGTTTACACAGCACTTTCCCAACAGCTCTGTGAGCTATACACTATTACAAAGTTTTAAATATGTTTAGATACATACCTTTGTATGTATATAATAATATATAATAACATATAGTATATAACAATATATATAATTGTTACTACATTTTACAGATGAGGAAGTGAAGCTTAAGAAAGCTGTGACTTGCCCAAGGTCACACACATAATAAATTGCAGGGCTAGGACTTGGACACTTATCAATGTAAGATGATCACTTTTCCCACGACACTGATAACACCTTGGAGCAAACTAATTCTTATTTAGAAGAAGGCAGATTGTTTTGCACTATGTTCTGTGTTTATTTAAAACTCCATATTTTATATCCTATACACTTGGAAAAATAATTTGTGAGAATCACAGCTTAAAACATAGATGTCGTTGTACAATTAAAGCCAAGGTAAAAAGAACAAGTAGTAAATTAGTGAATTAGAAAACTTAGGCTAAAATACACATTTGCAGTTGTGCATAAAAGTAGCAGAAGTTAGGGGGTCATGTACAAACTGAGGCATCTTCTTATTGTACACTGATGATGCAGTCAGAGGCTTTTCAGATGTGTTTATTAAAAGACTCTTTTGCCCAAGAAGTAAATTTATTAGAAAGTTGGAGCGGAGTGGGGAAGAAGTTATGGGGGAAAAAGAGGGGTCTTTCTCTACTCTTTCTTAGTTACACTTTCTAATTCCTTACTCCGTTCTTTTTGACTACCCTTCCCTCACAAAATGCTTACCTAATGAAAGTATTGGCACCAAGATGTGAATGACTGCTATGCTATGCTTATCTCTTCAAAGAGAAGCCTATGAACTCAATTGAACCTCCAAGTGGTAGAATGGTAGAATGTTCCAGAGAGATTTAGTTTCTGTTGCTCTATGATTATTTCAGGCAGCCACATCCCTAAACTTGCCCACATTTCCCTTCAAATACTCTTTCAATATGCTTTCAGCAACAAATACTTATTGAGAACAATTTGTGACAGGCACTGTGCCAAGTGCTGGGGACCTGTTAGTTAGAAAACAGACATACTCTCTTACAGAATCTAAGCTTCAGGAAGGCAGGGGCTATAATGTATAGAGTTAGCATTGTTTTGTACCTGCCACAATCCAATTCTCACTTTGGCAAATGGCTGTGTACTCCCTTAAACTCAGTAAAAACAACAGAGAACTAATAGCATATAGGTGGGCTGTGGTTTCACAGATGTAATCATTGAAACCATGAAGAGTATTGGCACTGGATACTATATTTCAGTATTTATTTCTCCCTCCTTCCCTTCCTCCCACCCTTCCTTCCTCCTTCGCTCCTTTCCTTCCTTCCTTTCTTTCCTCCCCCGCCTCCTTTTTTTTCTCTTATTACCACTCAAATTATTCTTGAAAACTGAGATGGAGTTATAGAAATCAGGCTCTTGGGAAAGACCTTCATTTGGGTCTAACCATCTAACATATCATATACCTTCTGCATTTACTAGTTGTGTGCCTCTCAGGTTCATTTGCTCTGCCTGTCAAATGAAGGGAATTAATAAGCTACCTTAAAGTATGCACTGCATGTACATAATTGGTGCTCAGTAAACGGAGCTATTAAAATCACTACTATTTAAATTTAGAACTCTTCATTAAATACTATAACTCATTACCTTTAAAATTTTGGAGATGTTTTCTTAAGGCATGATTTGTGGAAAGATGATATTTATATTAATAACTGCACATTTCCAATTGTAATGCATTACTTGCAGGACTTTTGTTTAGTATTTTCATAGCCTTGTTTGTTTTGATCATCCTAGGTAGGTTCTTTATATACCCCTAGGTCAGTTAAGCAGTCAAAAAATCAAAAGATATTTGTAACATCTATTACTTATCAAATATTTTTATATGACACAGGAAACTGGGTCTACTTCTCTACCTCTGTCCTTGATTATTTTTTCCCCTCCTGACACAGTATAATGTGACCAAATGATGTGCTCTCACATACCCTATGGAGTCCATTGTGTTGTCTTAATGCCCCCAAGTTCAAGTGCAGGTTCCAATGCTTACGTACCAGTTTTGGAGAGTGTCTGCAGAGATGCAAAACAACCATGTTGAAGGCTCTAATTCATAAAACTTTTGGCTTGACTTAGAAAAACAGAGAGATCTTAAAGTATCAAAACCAAATTAAACTGTATCACAAGAAACAACTAAAATTTGCGGACCATTCTCCAGCAACTACACTGCTGTGAGGTGTGTTTGAAGGTTCGGCTGAGTCCAGTTTGGCCCTCAGATCCAATGCTTTGACTCCTGTATAGTTAATTTTCATTAGAAGGAAGTATTAATTGAATACTTTCTTTAAAAGGTGATTTGCATAAATGCAAGGAAAAAACCTCCAAATAATTTTTCTATTTCCTTTTGTAGTTCTTTTGGGAAACATACTAAGTGTGACTATACAGTAAATATATCTAAATACAAACATTCTAAATCTTTTTCCCTTCCCAGAATGCACTTACTCTTATAATGCTGCTGTTGTTCAAAATATGTTTAGAACAGCTTTCAGGGCCTTTAGCATTTTCTTTGAAATGTCCTCAGTTGTGGAAAATCTTCATCTTTCAAAAATGAATGTGACTTTCAAAAAATCATCAATGTTCATTTGGAGCCAGATCTGGGTAATCAGCTGGATAATTCCACTTGAGGTTAAAACAAAATTAAATGTGATAAATATGATAAAATCTGATAAAAGATTATGATAAATTTAATGTATAAGTTGACTTTAAAAATAAATTTTAAAAAGTTCTAAAATAACTTTAGGCAATGCCAACATCATTGCCTTCCAACGTGACTGCTTTAAAAATCTAACTTCTAATTCTTTTGTTAAAATTTAATCTTGTAACATTGGTGACACTTCATGCACTGTGCTCTAACTCAGAAGGAAATTCCAAGAACTTGGACTGTGCTTTCAACAATTAAGGTATATTTTTACCCAAATGCTTAGTATGATGCCAAGCATTCTGTGGCAACTGAATAAATAGTAGATGATGATGATGACTGGCTTTGACATCAGTAGACTTGATAATGTAAGAAGACTTGGCAAGACATTAGTGACCATGTTCTGGCTGCTTAAGGATTGCTGGCATTGCCTTAGAGTAGAAAGAGTCAAATAACGACTTACTGAAAGTTTTTTGCTTTTTGGCATCTTCTAACGCCTGTGTCTCATGCTTGCTTCTGATGTAGCTTATGGAAATTGTGTAGTGAAACCACTGTATGCTGAGGAACAACCACTGACAATAGGGAAAATTGGCACAGAGCAAACATGGAAGGGCTTATTTTGAGACAAGAAGGTACCTAGAGGTCACAATAATCATATCAATGGACTGTTAACCCCAGGGGAATACTCATCAATTGTTGACCTACAAAGTATAGTCAAGCCACCAATAGTTTCCTATTCTCATTTATAACTTGGGAAACATTTGTACTCTTATTCCCAGGTATATTAATGGATTTGCGTATGCATAAATTGCAGCAGATGCTTTAAATATACCAAAAAAAAAAAAAAAAAGAAAATCTCTGTGGCTTTTTCCCTGAGGGAGTTTTACATGTTAGCAGGAGAAATCAAGATAGGAAGAAATATTTTTTTTAAAAAAAATGCAAAGTAGAAAGTGATGAAATTATTTGAGATATACACATAAAGTGAAATAATTGGTTGGAAGGAGAGTCTAAGAATGTTCTATGGAAGAAATAACATTTGAACTGAGATTTGAGAGTGAGATCAAAAATCCATGAGATGATATGGGGGAAGACTGAGCTGTTCAGTTGGCTGGAATGTGGGGGTATGAAGTAGGAGGGGTTGGAAATAGGTAGGAGAATTAGATGAGAGTTAGATTATAGGGCGTGGGAAGGAATAAACAGATGTGTGATACTATCCGAATTTCATTAAAAACAATCTGGCAGCTCTTTTTTCATTAGAGATCTATTTTAGTTAATGTTCAACAATCAGCTAATGTCCAAACATGAGCTTGAGATGTTGTCAACCATTCTAGTTCTAGGACGTGAATCAAACCTGAGTTGTAAATGCATATTTAGTTCTGTGGTTGCGGCACTCCTAATTGGCTTAGTAAATTAAACTTCTCACACATGAATGGCATTGGTGTATATGTATTTGCTTTATATTGTCCACTAGCTAGACATAAAACAAACAAACAAAAAAACTAACTGTCAAGCTGGATGACGTGCTCTTGAAAATTCAGGTTCAGGCATGAATTGCCTATTTTTTTCCCTCATGAAATGATGAATCTGGAAAAATCCTTAAGGCAGAGGTAGGACTATATTCATTTACCTGTTTATAGCACTTTAAGCAAGAAGAGACCAGTAGAATGATTGGTTCAAATTTTCTTAAACTTTTGTGTCAGAGTACAGGTTGGTGCAAGCTTCTTTTTGGTTCCCTAGGCTACAATAAACCCAATATCTGCTCTCTTCCTATTGGTGGATTTAAAGCCACCCTTTTGGCATAGGAATGTGGGCCAGGCTATCAGGCAGTTTGACTATCTTACCTTCTATTATGCTACTAATTCTGTTATGAAACAAAACAAAAACCAACCCCTAAACCTAAAACCTGTGATCTGTGCTCAGTCAACACAAAATCCCCAAGTGGGTAAAGAGATCAGCAAAAGTAGGAGTATGGGCTTCATTATAATGCTGAGTCACCCTAAGAGGTGCATGCTTTCACTGAATTAAAGTTTCAGTGTTTTGAGTGTAGCTTTTAAGAATACAGAGCTCTCATAATGAAGTGTGGGAGTAATAACAGAACAAGCAAATTTTAGGGAACTGGAGAAGGGATTCCACTACCGAGGAAACAAACCAAATTTCATGTTAAAGCTATTTGGTGCCCTATAATTTGAGTGTCCCTTCCAAATGTAGATTCTTTTTTTTCATGTGGAATTGATGACTGAAAATGTGGGCTGCACAGACAATAGATACAGCTCAGCAGGAACGCCACATGCTGTGGTATTACTTAGAATGTTTCTTTGATAGTTTTCCTCAGAGTACTGAAATTAAGTATAATTTTAGTTCAGTGTCGTTGACTGTAGATGATGAAAGATAGTGGAATATGTAGATAAAATGTATCAATGCATGCTCAATTTTATTTTTTCAAGTCAATATGCCTACTATGTGACAGACTCTGTGCTAGACTCTGTAGGGTGTGCAAAGTTGAGGAAAGCAGTCTTTTTCTCAAGGAGCTTATATTTAATTGGGAAAATAAGATAAATGTACAACTGGCTAAATCACAACACAGGATATGTTAAATGCCCCAAGTGAGCTTACAAGCAACATGGCATAATGGTTTGGAGGAGCAGAATGTCCGGGAAAAGTTAAATGGATACAATAGGTGTGAACTCCAAAAATCTGGGTGTCTGGGACGATGGTGGCCCCATTCATGAAAATATGTACGTAAGGAGGAAGAGTAGGTTTGCCTGTTAATGCGTTGAATTTGAGAAAGCAATGAAACATGGTTATTCTGGAGGTAGCTGGAAGCCTATCTAGAGAGAATTTGAGCGTAGAGGTGTGAATGGACATGCAGGGATAACAGTAGAAGTTGTGGAATGGATTAGATTACCAAGAAAAACCAGAGAGAAAAACGAAGAGCACTGGGAACTTTGAGAGAAAACCTGATTTTAAAGGACAGGAGAAAAAGGAAATAATATTAATATACGTAAAGAACAGTTTGAGCAGAGCAGAACCTGGAGAATGCAGTGTGATGAAATTTAAGAGAGGATTTCAGGAAGAAGTTGAGCAACATTGAGGATGGCAAACGAGAGCTCAAGGAGGATGTAGACAGAAGAAGAAATGGCATTTAGTGATTAGAAGGCGATTGATGTCTTTTAAGAGAAAGGCTTCAGTATAATGACAGGGGAAGAAACCCGATTAATTATTAAAAGTATGTTGAAGTATATAAAACAAATTACACAAAGATCACAACTTTTCCTGTTAGGACAACTACTCTGCCCTTTAATGTGAGGAAAATAATGCAATAGCTAGAGGACATTATTTCACGATGGATTAAGCATTAAAAAATATGACTATTTGCTGAGGTTATCTGAGTCTTTCTCACACATGCTACTGTAAACCCTTTGTTGAGATAACTGAGTGGCTTGTCTTCAGTAGTATTCACACTTGTTAATAGTACAAATGGAAACTACATGTAGCGAGGCATGAAGTGGGGGATGCCTGGAGTAGGTGATGGAAAATAGCGAGAAGATTCCACTTCAAAGGGCTTAGCATGCGAAGCTATTTTAAAGTCATTGATTTTTCTCTGTCTTGGTGTGCTGATTTCTCCTCCTGACTTCTGTGCTACTCTTTGGACCCCAAGCTTTTTTCTTTAATGGTGTTTTGATTAGTTGAACTGTGGTCACGCAATTATATGGCAAACCTCCCTTTCTCCTTCTTCGGTAAGATTAACCAGCTGATGATTATGGAAACCAGAATTAGATTTCAACGACATCTTTTATTTTTATATTGCTTTCTATCTATCAAACCCTATTTGCATATATGCTTCCACTTGACCTCAGATCAGTGCTACAGGATAAACAGAGATCTTTTGGATGGGAATAAAGAGACGGAGGGAATATGTGAGTTTTTAAATTGATCCTTTCCAGTACCAATTGTAAACTCCATCTCTTTTTTTTAAGGCTGTTTTTTTCCCTTTGGTTAAATTAAAGATATGTAGATAGACATTTCTATATCGTTATTTTAAAAAGTTTATGTGCTCATGGACATTGGACAATTAGATATAAACAATGGAAACATTATTGAAATAAAATTAAGTAATAATTTTTATTTATTAAACTTAATACTGAAAGTGGAATATCCTAAAACTGTAAGGGGTTAGAGTGAGGCAATTTGACTTTATCTTATTCTTGAAGACTCTTCCCCCATTTCAATTTGACAATCCTTCCATAAAAACTATCATAGTTAATGAATAATAATACTTGGAGTTATTTAGAGTTAAAGAAAGAGTATTCAGGAAATTAAAAATTAAAGGGGGAAGTTTAGAAAGAGAATTGTTCATTCATGAATTCATTGATTTATTGATATTATATGCAAGGTGTCATGCTAGGTCTAAGATATGGCCTTGCTTTGGTGAAGGACATAATATTCTTTTGAGAGGGAATGTTTTCCCTAAAGTCCTGGTGTTGGAGCAGAGTTAGCTGGCAGGTTGTCAGTGGCTGAAAGAGTGGAGAAGAGAAGGGAAGGCTGACAGAAAAATTCCAGAATAATATGAGGAGTAGGATGCCACTGCCATCTTCTTTTCTTTCCACTGGGAATCTTGCTGAATCTCAGGAGGGGAGGCTGGTTGTAGAAGGAAGACTGGAGAACTGTCAGGTAAAACTCTGAGCTGAAACACTGCTGGCCTTTCAAATAGTTGAGGAACTGTGCTCTGGTTATTCCACACCACTAAGACTTCACAATAGGGTTGAAGAGAGAAAGTCAAGAGCAACTTCTACTTTGAAAACATGGGAAAAATTAAGAATAAATCAAAATAGCTTTGCTATTCTATTTCTTTAGCGTTTTAAGAAATTTTTTAAAAATCAAAATATGTCGTGACTGAAAGGTCCTGTTTCAACTGGTGTTGATTTAATTCTTACTCAAGAGAGAAAATTGCCAGTTGGATCATCAACCTCAGTTTTTGTGGAATCAGATTTTTACCTCTCTGAAAGCTCTTTTATAAGAATTGTTCAGAGTTAAATGGGGGATGACAAGTTCATAGCCCAGAAGGAACATTGTATCTCTGGGCTATCAAAACATTGATCATCAAACATGGATTAGCAGAGATTCCCTAGAAAATCTTTGGCTTCTAATAAACACTAAAGAATGGGAAACCTAGATTTGGAGAGTAGTCTGTATGAGAAGAAAGTACACTGATGATAGAACATACCTGTGTAGCCTGTGAGTTGGCAGAAGGGTATTGACTGTGTTAACAGTTGACAGAGGCAAGGACATAATATCTTTGAGCAACCTCTTTGAAGTTGGGTATATTTTTTTTCTGGTAGAGTGAAGGGTATTGGTGGTAGTGATTGCCTATTCTCTACCGATAAGAAAGACATAGTCTCTATAGAGTTCACACTCTGGCTGGCTCCACTCTTGGCTGATGAAGCAAGCTAGAATGGCTAATTCTACTGGCAGTTATCTGAGCCAGTCCACACAGGTCTTTGACTGCTGTGAATCAGCACTTGTGAGATTCCACAGGGTGTAAGAAACCAGAAATACTGGTTTCTACCAACTGTTGGACTCCTAAGGACTAGTGTGACTAATCGACTAAGAGCAGCTTCAAATCCTTTCTGGGAGGAGGCAGGGTTTATAAATAAATAGAAAACAAACACAACTGACTCGAACTGAAATTTGTGGCTTCGGTTTGATATGGTAGATATAGTCAACCTAGCCTAAAAGAGAAAGCCGGAGTCTATACATTTATGCAATCAGTGTTCAACATCTCATTGCTTCTAAAAGAATCAATTAGACTTTTGGAAATGATCATGTGATTAATAGAATGATAATGCTCTGAAAATGAGAATATGAAATGATAGTGAATGAAGACGAGTATGAGGCATTTTAATAAAACTAAGAACATGCTAATACCAGTCATTAGAGTTTTCCTCATTGCATATGCTTCCAAATTCTGTTTTTAATTGTAAATAATGTAGCATTAACTATAAAATAATTCCATCATTTTCCCCTGTGCTCAAATCTAAAATTTCTCTTAAAAAAAAAAAAAAGCTAAGGTTCTTTACAATTAAAATCCCCTGCTTTAAAAGAAAATAGAAGCAGCTGAATAAAAGACATTTTTTACATTTCACTCAATCCTCCCTTAGAAGATATATACATTCCTGTACATGTTTGTGTTTTCACCGCTTTTAACAGTCCTGGGTGCCTGAAGTTGGTGCTATTTCCCAGACCGATAGAGCAGAGATTGCAGATCCATGCTCTGCCCCCTGATTCCTGGGATTAGGAAGACAAAAGCTGATGTGTGGGGGAAGAAGAGTTTCTGGAGGCATGTGCAACTAGCTGTTGCTAGCACATCCCAGCACATCAGCCAGTCTGACAGCAGTGCTGACGTCCACTCCCAACCTCTCATTTCAGGGTAAAGAGATGCTGCTAGAGAGCCTTCTCATTCTTAACTGAACACGTAGAAGGGTAAAGTCAGAGGTTCTAACCATCATTCCCATTCCAGTGGCCTTTTTCCTGAATAGCTGTCAGGATCTTGGGTGATCAAGAAATAAGCACTGTAAGGCACCTAAACCCTACTTTTTGTTACATATAAGTAAATAAGCCCCTCTTAAAAATTGTTGCTCTCTCCTCGTCCTTTTTATGGCATAGGAACATGGAGACTTAAGTGGGTGATTTTTCTTTTGTTCTATATAGTCTTTTCCATTTCTAGAGAAGATTCCATATAAATAAGAATTAAACATTGTTTTGCTATTCCCAATACATTTAATACTGCCTATTATTTTAATTGGCCTAGTCATTTCAGAATTTAAAACAGCAAATGCTTAATTAAGATTGCATAAGGAATTTCCAGCTCCTGAGAAATCGAAAAAAAAAAAAGAAAAGAAAGGTTCAAATACATAATATATTAAATCACCTATATACTAGGCTATGCCATATTCCTTATACTGACCTTACCTAGTATTTCATAAAGCTGTCAGCTCAGCTGCATATCATCCAGATGTCTTGTTTTGGCTCACCAAATTTCAGAATTGGCTGTGAATACTCGCAAATATTTTCTTTTAAAATGTAGAGTATATTACTGGTTGCCTCCAAGTATTTCTGTAATAATGTAATAGTCTGTGTTTACAACTAGAAGGCTAGAATATTCAGCAGTGGAAACCAATGACTGGAAAGCAACTCAACCGAGGTTCACTTCCTGGTCTTGCCATCTCTAGGCCAGAAGAATACAGATTATGAATTTCCTCTGGGTGGTGTCACAGAAAAGCAGAGAGAATTGGCAAATGGGGCCAGTGGAGCTATCAAACATAGTCACTGTTTAATTTTGATAAAAATATGCTTTTCTAGAACAATTAAATCTTTATAGACTCCAATAGAACATTCATTGTATTTCCCAACTTGGGCATTCCCCATTTGAAGAGGATTGGAGCTTTGGCTGGGATGGCCTCCTCCCTGAATTTCAGAAGTGCTAAAATAACAAGCAATGTCTGGTTGGGTGATTTTCCACATTCGCCCTGTTTAAAGGAAGAAGCTTGTTCTACTGTAAACACTTATGGGAACTGTTTGCTTTGGATGGGCTGGGTCTGTATGGGCTGAGAGGGCTTTCTTACTCTGGTTTCTTGCCAAGGTGGAAATTTGATGCCAAAGGCTTCCCAGTTATATAGAGGCATCCTCTAATTTGAATAAGATGGATCCCAAGAAAGTGTGTTGGGGAGCCCAGGCATAGTAATGGCTTGAATAAACAGTCCCTTGATGTAGTAGCTTGTGCTAACCTAGCATGGAGCAGAGTTCATTGTCGTATCTGGGATTGAATATTTCTTGGATCTGTTTTTGTGCTACTGATGATTAGGTAGGTGCCAATTGAGAAGATACTGTACATCTACGGAAACCTTTGGAATCTTACACTCCCTACATCTATTAAATCTAGAGGATAAGCATTCTGCGTGGTTTAGCACAGTCATGAGCTCCAAATGGGTATACAAAGGTGAGTTGGGTGTGGCTGCTAGAAGTCGATTTTACATCTAGTCATTCCATTACTTACTGTACTCAGAGTGGATGATCCTTATGGAGTTGTGGTTCTAAGCACAAGCTCTAGAGACAAATTGCATTGAGTTTAAACCCTGCCTCTACCAATTATTTGGCATGCGAACTTGGACAAGTTGCCTAAGTTTACCATGCCTCTTTCTTTGCCTTTGTAAAATGGAAAGTGTCATCAGGTCTCAATAAGTTAATATATGTGAAGCACTTAGAATAAAACCCGACACCAAGTAAGTACTCAATAACTATTAGCTACATTCATTTTCTCCTCTTAAAACTATAAGTGATGTCAATCGATTACTGACTCACTGTCTAGTCTGATGGTTCTGGTTGGAGAGGGAATTATAGGAAAGTGAGAAATGTGTGGATGTGCCATCTGTCCACCATAACTCCTATGTGTACCTTTATCTGTGTACAAAAGTGAAATTGGGCCTATTGACTGCTCCGACATTTATGAAGACTTCTCTTCAGAAGTGACCTTTCTGGTTTTTATGTAATTAGGTAGATCAGTTCTGTTTTTAATATTGTTCTGTCCTTTTGATGGTTAAATTCAAGCTGTGCTTATTATAGTTAACTCTTACCCAGAAGTTGCTGTGTGCTAATCCTCTAAGACAACGACCTATGGAAATAGTCATTTCTACACACAAATTGTGGTTGACCAAATCTACACATTCTCTCAGATATGGGGCAGACCTCTAAAATCCCACAGAACAAGTGGGAGGTGGGGCATTTACAAGTAGCGGATTATTGTATAACCATTTCCTGTGCCCCAGCCTCCTCTGACTTCAGCTGCTTTTTTAAGCAACTGATCCAGAGCTCCTGTTATGAGCCATGTCCCACACCTCCCCCATGCAGCTCCACTAGCCACTCCCTGTCTTGGATTTTGGCTGCTTTTTGTCAGACAGTCTTGCAGATCACATTAACCAAATCTACTAACCTGGTGTTCCTTCTGTCCCTGGTGTTTGTGTGTTTGATATGCCAGGCCCATAATCATTTGTTCATTCTTTCATTTATTCAGCCATCCATCAGGAATTTATTAAGGCCCACTATATACTAGGCACTGAAGATGCAAAGATGACCCAAGTTCTCTATAGCAGAGACCATATCTTAGATTCTAGAGGCAAGAGAAACAGATGGATCATGACAAGGGAGCAAATGGTATGGGTTAATGGTTAGAAATATGGAATTTGAGCCTGAGTACTTGGGTCCAAATTCCTATCTGTGTGATGTTGAACAAGTTATTTGACTTCTCTATGTCTAGTCTTCATATTTCTGAAATGAGGAGTGTCATTGTACCTACCTCACAGGGTTCTTATAGGAGTTATAAGAGAATGCCTGAAATATAGTAAGTGCTATATAAGAGTTTGTTAAATAAATAAGTTTAACAACAGGAATATACACAGGTATTATAGGAATACCAAACCCCATTAACAAGATCAAAATACTTTTTCCACTCAGCCTTCTTCTAGGTTTGAGCACTTCTTTCGCTTCAGGAGAATAGGAAAAAAACCACAAACAAATAAACAACAACAAAAAAAACTCAAACCAGGCCAGAGTTTGGCTATTGAACATTGGGGTGGCTTGTCCTGATCTTGTACTTTATTTACAGAAATAAGCCTTTTGCCCTGTTTCTTGGACCAAACATCTACCTTGTATTTGTTGCAGTGACTGGGTCTTTGTCTTATTTTTCTGCGTCCTCAGTCTCTGCCTTACTTTCTGGTCAAGACTTCAGTTCTTCTGGAGCAGGCGTTCTGCCTTGATCTTGCAGTCTGCCCTAGAACACTATCCTTCAAGCAGAGTCCTCTACCAGCTGCCAGACCTTCTTGCTGCCTCTATCTCTGAATATTACTTGCTCTAGGATTCTCTTATGCTATGTTTCTTCCACTTGTTCAGCCACCCGCCTGCCTACAATTTTACTCTCTGGACGCTATGCCCCACCAATGCGATTGGCCTCTCCTGTCTGTTTCCTAAGCATTTGCTTGACCTACAGAGACAGGTGTTAAGTCTTGGGTCTTTTATTCTCGCTTAAGGGTTGTTCTGCCACCTCTTAATCTTCCTACTGACTGAAAGAAGGTGGTAAGGAAGAAGAGCTGAGTGTGATATTCTCTGTGTTGCTCATGAAGTGACCTATGTAGCTTAGTTGTTGGTTCCAAGGGATTTTTGTGATGTTTGCGTGAGAGGTAGCTGTAATAAGTAACTGTGCCTAGGCAAAGGTGTGCGTAAGAGAGTGTTGCTCTATATAAAGTTTGCTACTTGGGGACTTTCTCTTCTTGATGGCAATTTCTTTACTAATTTATCTCCCAGAATAACCAGTTTTGCTCAGTACCAGTCATGCATGTTGCCTGAATACGTCTCAATTAATGAAGTCATAATATTGCAGTACTGGTTTTTATTTCAGTCCTTTCTACATATTTTTCCTTCTTAGTGTTTACATGCGGGTTAAACATTTGAGAAATCCATGGATTTCCCCTCCATTTTCTCCCTCATGCTTATTTTTGCTTCTTCCGAGTTTTCTAAAACTTGAGTATAGTTTAAATGTCGGTCCAAAGAATTTCTCTTTCCATGGATTCACTTCCGTTGAACATGGCCACTTTCTTCTTGAGTAGGAACATCCAATCATCTCCATTAAGATAGTAACCTCAAAGCTCCATTACTGACGAGGATGTCATGAAAATGAGGCAATAGTGGAAAGGAAATAAAGGGCACAGTGTAATTCCTGCTTTTAACAACATAACCTAATTTTCATTAGGCCTCATGTAAATGCCTAATTTCCATTAGTCACCTGCTGATTTATTTTAGCCCCATGCACAGCAGACAATCTTATTTTTCCCTTCAGTTCTATTTGGTACTTAGATTTAATCGAAAGTTTAATTATAAGTGCTAGAAGTCATCTACAGATTATTTCTCATTTGTGAATTATTTTATTGTCCATTTTTATGGTATATGGTATTCTCGACTGAAATAATTTTTATTTCCAACAGCATCTGACATTCACAAGGATTTTAAAGCACATTCATACATGTTACCTCGTTAATTCTCACAACAGCCCTGTGAGGTAGGCAGAACTGTTGTTATTCCTATTCTATAGATGAGGAAATGATGGCATAGAGAAAGATCATAAGAAGATAAGTTAAAAGTGTATGGGGGAAAAAGCACACTAAAAGGAGAGCCTGAAGATCCAGCACTGCTTATAGCTCTCGTACTATTATTACTAAGTGTGTGCCTCTAGGCAAGCCTCTTAATCTCTTCAGGACTCAATTTCTTCATCTGAAAAGTGAAGGACTTAGATTTGATGCTCCATAGGCTTTCTTCTGGTTCTAAGTCTGGATGACATTGTTTAAACAGATATATTCATATTTACCTCCTCTAATACTCAGCCTCTGACAGGTGAAGAATATGAACACACACACACACACACACACACACACACACACACACAAGTTGAGGCCAAGCAATCCTGCAGTGAGAGATGTTGGATGGGAGAATAAGGGAAACGGAGATGTAGGAAGAGATGATTTATTCTTGAAAAGATGTAATATTCATTTTAGGTAGACTGAGGTGACAAGTCCTGATTGCGAGAGTGTTCGATCCAGTTCAATACAAATTTGGAGTAATTAGAGGGTTGGGAGAAGGTTGAAAATTATGTTCCTTTAGAGGAGAAACAAACTGGATATCAATTATAAAGTTTCATTGGATGATGGCTAATAGAAGTGTGGTAATCATTCTAATTTTAAAAGACTTTTTTAAAGAGCAGTTTTAGATTCACAGCAAATTTGAGAGGAAGGTACAGAGATTTATGGTACACCTTCTGTCCCCACACATGTATTGCTTCCCTCAATATCAATGTAACTATTACAATTTTGAAAAACCAAACAAATATAAGCACAAACTTTAAAGTATAACTACTTCTATAAATGCAAAACTGTGAAATGCCTTTTGAAAAAGCAATGAGTTTATTAACCTTTGCATAAGAATCTTTCAGGAAGAGGGTGCCTTTCTCTTCCTCTCATTGTGTTAGTTACAATGTTATGGCACTAATATTTAGTCAAAAAAGGGTGCGACCACAGGAGTATCTGTTTTGTAACACATAATCTTGAAGGATTTCAATTTTAGTGCTTACATGTTGGTGTGCGTGTGCATGTATGTGCACCTATACATTATAATATTTTAATAGCTTAGATGCTTTTTCTGACTATATAACACAACTCATTATTATTTACTGGAGCCATCATCTTCTCTTGGTTGCTGATAATTGCTAATAGAAACACAGCAGCATCGTTAGAATACCTCTTAACTGAATCCAAAGGGAGGCAAGCTCAGCGTGGGCCGGGAACCTACGTTATTCACCTTGTCACTTGAGTATCCAGCAATAATGGCCTCTCGATAAAATTGTGGTTGAGTAAAACATAGTCTTCCTAAAACTATAATAATAATGTTTATAATTAGCAACAGTGAAAACAGTTTCATGATGCCACCAAGTTAACAAAGTAAGAAACAAAACTCTCTGTGTGAGGTTAAACTACCAAAGCTTCATAGAATACCTTCAGTCATGATGTTTAGTGAATATCATTCTTTTATTTCTGAGATCTCAAAGTAGTGGAATGTCCCTAGTTTTTGAAAAGACAGTGATAGTTTCTACAGCTGTATAGGCAGGGATTTCTACCTGTGCTGAAAATTTTGAAAAGCGAATAGCCCACGTGGAGGTTGACGAGGGCACTAGTATATGCATCTTGATTACTCTTAGAGCCATGGAAATAAAACTCAGTATGAAATTACAAATGAGACTTTCCTGTGGTCTTAGGTTGAGATTCCAAAGCAGAGCATAATAGAGAACAAATACCTCCACATTCTATCAAGAGGAGCTAGACCAACACCAGGGCCTGCTAAGGGGTACCCTAAACTATTTCTATGACCTGTTTCTATGTCCTCACCCACTCCAACAAGAGTTCTTGGGAAAATTTATTTAAATAACAACATTACTGAGGTATAATTTACATATCATCAAAATCGCCTTTTAAAAATATACAATTCAATGGTTTTTAGTATACCTACAGAGTTATGTAGCCAACATGGCGATTTAATTTTAGAACGTTTTTATCATTCCTGAAAGAAACCCATACTCATTAGTAGTCACTCCCCATCTCTCCTTCTCCTGGCCCTTGGCAACCATGAATTTGCTTTCTGTCTCTATGGATTTGCCCGTTCTGGACATTTCATTTAAATGGATTTACACAATATGTGGCCTTTTTCTGTCTGGCTTCTTTTACTTAGCATAATGTTTTAAGGCTTATCCATGTTGTAACACATTTTAGAACTTCACTCCTTTTTATGGCTGAATAACACTCCACTGTATGTATATGCCACATTTTGTTTATATGTTCATCTGTTGATAGACATCCGTTTTTTTTTTTTTTTCCATATACATATAATAATGTTACATGAACATTCATGTACATGCTTTTGTGTGGTCTTAGAGAAGTTGACCTCTGTTCTCTGAAGATTGTGAGCACAGGATACGGAGTCTGTTCCTTGCCTAGATATGAGGATGGCTGGAACTGCCCCTTACAAGAGAAGAGAGGATGTGGCAGTAGGAGTAAGCTACAATTCCATGATAAGCAGGGTAAGGATTGTGTTTTATGAGGACTAAGTGGACACCATGGGAGATATAACCATCTTGAAAAGACCCTGACCAAGAGTACTGTCTGTGTGTGAGATTACTGTCTGAGCAGGAGCTAAGGAGGAATCATTAATGGTCAGCAGGAGAAGTCACTGTCACTCGAGGGAACAGAAAAGCATTGGAGATCCCCGGTGCGGGTTGAAGGTTTTCTAAAGAACACACCTAAGTTCCCTATAGGAGAGAGTCAGCTGGTACTTGCATATCTGTCTCACAGGGGACACCACCAGCTAAATAATGAAGACCTTTTTGCTTCTTTACTTCTCCTTTCTCCTCTACCCCTCAACTGGGGAGGAACAACAAACAAGATTGGGTGTGGTTGGAATAAGACTGTGTTCCACTTCCCCATTGCAGGTTCCTGGGACTTATAAAGACCTGACCTGGAATCTGGGGGAAGAAGATGCGCAGAAAAGAGCTAAGTTTGGATATTAGAGGAGATCGAACTTGTAAAATACCTTGAAATAAGACTGTTACAAAAGTAAAAAGCAACTGGAGAAGTCCTACAGTTTCTTCAAGTTATTGTCTGGGGTCAGGAAAAGGAAATCTGACAGAGCAGGTTTGAAGGACAAGAATGGAGAAAAAAATAAAACTATATCCTGATTGTTCTCTATGGAATCTGGCCTGATTAATAAACATGTTTTTGTCAGAGTAAAGTTATTTTTGAATTTGGACTGCTTAGAATTTCTCGGACTCCAGAATTATGCTAGAGGTGTTTGCTGTAGTGGGTAGTGGTCTCCACTAGTGATACTGTCAATCAAAGGGCCTTGCTTCCCCCATCACAAATGTAGGTGTATGACCAGACTGACCAGTTAGAACTTGTTTTTAGGTGATAGTGGTGGACACATGATACCTGCATGGTTTTTAGGTGATAGTGGTGGACACATGATACCTGCATGGTGGAGACAGGACCCAAGGAGTACCAAGCAACGTCCTTGTAGGAATGTTGGAAATCTCTCTCCTCCTGAGATTATAAACTACAAACGCCACATAACTCTATTCTTTCTAGGATCACCTACCCTTCCACATGGAGAGAGCTTCCTGGAGAATGAAGCCAATCCAGAGAGGAGTGAGTTGAGAGACAGAGACCATCTGATTCATCATTACATTGCTTGATGAAAAACATTTTAAAAAATTATTGGACCATTGGTACATGGAGTTGAGTTAATCATACTCTTTAGTTCTTTTCATACATTTCTATTGGTTTGTAAAAGATACCTCTCATTTAAAAATTATCATTTTTAATATAAATGAATATAAATTGGCATGGTTTTAAATATGAATAAGTGACATTGTATTAGAGACTTTGGTAACTTTCTTCCTTTTTTCATTTTTAACCCAATGCTGTGTTTTTAAGTTCTAATTGCCTTACTGTCTACAATTCATTGACCTGACTATGGTGAGGACTTCTGGGTTGACTAAAGCTGCCTGCTTCCGTAAACAACACCATCATTGACACGTTCATGTGTGTCTGCGAGTATACCTTGGAGTGGAATTGCTGAAACTAACTTCTGGACATTTCAGTTACTGCATAAACCAATAAATTATCTTTTTTTGCTTAAGTCACTTAGCAATGAGTTTGTGTCACTTGCAACCAAAAGACTCCTTACTAATCCTTGCCATTGGAGATGAGGAGCATCTTGTCCCCATCTGCCTGGCCTCCTCTAATTCCTTTGAAGAAATCAAGGGTAAAGTAGCATTTTTGATGTACCTTCAGCTCTCTTCATCCATGCTATCAGACTCAGTAATTGCCTTCTCCTTTGGAAAGTCTCATCACTCCTATTTCACAAGATGGACAATGTGAATCCATACTGCTTTATCGAAAAAAACTATTTCGATTTTAAAAAATCCATGTTAAATTCTTAGAACATAGAAAAATGTTTCAAACTTTGGAACTGTGGTATGGTTGTAACTCTCTAGAAAAGGAAATGTCTCTTAAGGCTGTAAATACTTTACTAGATCAATCATCTTAATAATAAGATCTTATTAAAACAATCTTTTTTTTTTTTTTTTTGCCAGGAATGCTAGTTATGAGACCTTGGTTAGGGAGATTTTCTTCTGTGGTACATAGATTTTTCTCCAAGTGTTTTTGTTTACTGAACATTTTGAGACTTCTCAGAAGTCTTCCTGTCACACGTTACTGCAGGTACCCCCATTCAAGATACAAAGGTCAGTTGAAGTAGCTGAAGAATAATGGAACAGCATTCTATTCCTTAACAATGGGACGATATCAATAAGATGAAAATCAACAGAGATCAATTCAATGGACATAACTATAAAACTATTCATTGACGTATATTCTAACATTAAATGAATCAGGAGAGGGTAGACCTAGTTTGACAGCAGTTCATATGAAAAAGACATTGAGATGTTAGGTGACCTTAACTTTAAATGTATGGTGACAGTCTGAAGAGGCTGTTAGAAGCACCAGTGCAATCTGAGCAGCAGTAATTGAAGTGTGTTGTGTTCAGCTTTGGAGGCAGGGGAGAAATCACTCTTTTCTTTGCTGGCTTTACCGTCTTTGGAGTATTATTCTGAACACCAAGCTTAAAAAAGACAATGACAAAGTGGGATGCTTCCAGATGAGGACAATTGACACGGAAAAGAAATCTAGAAACTATCATGCCAGTAAACACCAAGAGAGTACAAGCGGTCTTCAAATATTTGAAAGGCTTGCATGTGAATAATAGTAATGCCTTACACTATGTATAGCACCACACGATTTCATAGCATTTTCATTTTTATTATTTTATTTGATTCTTACATTGGCCTTGTGAGATAGACCAGGTAGATACTGCTCTCATTTTACAGATGAAAAAACTGAGGCTCAGAGAAGTTATCTTGACTTTGCTCAACATAGCATGGCAGTTGAATGGAGATGCTGGGACTAGGTTTCTTGACTTATGTTTAGTGCTCTTTCTATTACCTTAAGTAATTGAAAACTTAAGGCTTCCACATTCTATGCTTTCATGGGGGGCCAACTTAGGACCAATGGGTGTCAGTGAACCATAAGGCAATAAATACAACATAAAGAAGATTAAAAAGACATTAAGAGCTTTCTAACAATGGAAAAAGTGGACCCCCAAAATGTGAACTCTGTCACGGATACTCTTCCAGTGGAGACTAGATATTAGCTCTCCAGGGGTATTGTAGAAAAGATTCCTGTATGGAAAATAAAATTCTGTTTGAAAAATATTATTCAGGCTGGTGGCAGATAAACGACTCATTAATATGTTTGTGTCAATTTTATTTCTGTTTAGCCACTGATCATGAGTACATTGGTATTGATGTCTCTTACACTTTAGCCATTTACCTTAACATTTATACACGGAGACAAAAGGATAAGAGAATAATGAAAAATCAGAATCTGGGACCTGAGTTGCCTGGGCTAAGGGTTAAGGCCAAGTCACCTCTGAGGCTCCCAAAGTCCTTTTTTCTGCAGCCTCAAGTATCTTTATTTTTACTGTGTGTCTGAAGCTTATGACACGATCGAGGTTAGTAACTATGGAAACCGGAGTGATTTATTTACCACTGAGAAGGTTTAGCACTGACAGAATCAGAACAGGCTTCCTCATGCAAACAGTGTCTGCCCATCCTTTATTAAGAGGATCTGTGGAGAAAATATGGATTAGTGAAACTGAGGAATCTGAGGAAACATTTTAAATGAAGGTACGTAAGAGCAAAAGGGAGAAAGAAGGGGCTTGAAGAACCATGGAGACTGACGTTCCTTCTCAGCTCCATGTCTCTACTTGCCCGGTTTCCTCATTTTGAAATGCCCTTCCCCATCCAGAATGGTGACCTTCTCCTAGCTTACCCCACCAGTCCAAAGCCCGCCTTGTACACACAGCTTTCCCAATAAAATGAATCAATGTTTGTCCTTCTTTTGACTCGCTGCATCAGATAGTTTCTGCGCCATGTCTATTTGCAGTGGATTACATTAGACTGAACATTTTTATTATTGTTCCTAGGGTTGACCCATATGTCCCACATGTATTTTGTTTTCTGATCAAGAGTATCAGGACAACAAGTTGAATAAGGGCTGAAATCCAGCTCAAGCTCCTTTCTCTATGCCAATAGCCCATCGAGAGGAAGGAGTGAGTGCCTTTTCAGATTCTCATAAGACATCACATGAACTAGTGGGGGGCCCTAATGGTCCCCTAACTATTAGACTTGTGTTTACCATATCTCCCCAATGAGTTTGTGTTCTTCTTGAGGCCCAGGGGTCTGTCAGATCTGTTTCAGTATTTCCCATTGAGCCTAGCTGTAGGTAAATGAACAGAGACAAGGAATAGAAGGAGGCCTCATCTCAGGAAGAAAAGCACAGAGAAGATGGTCTACAAAAGGAGAAGGGAGAAGTCCTAGGGAAAGAAAGTGGAAGCAAAAGAGTTTGCACATTCAGAGACCATTTCTTGTTTGTTTTTTTTGGTTTTTTTTTCCTTGTGCTTTAAGGGCACATTGGTATTCCATGGAGTTTCTGGCTCCTAATCTCTCGTTCTGTCCAATGAGCATGTGAACAAGGGCTAAGAGCTTGTTCGGGCTCTATTAGCCAAACCTGGGTCCTGCTGGTTCCCCAGACTGGGCTTGTCGGGAGTCTGAGGGATGAGGCCAGGGCTCAGCATAGATTTGGAGTTACAAAACAAAAGCAACAGAAATCTGTGAGAGATGACCTGATGTATTTCACTGGATCCCGTGGGAAAAGCCCCAAGAAAATCCTTCCCATTCCAAACACCCCTCTTCACTTTTCAAAATGAAGTTGCCCTTTGTCATCACTCAGGCATAGCTGTGTCTTCTGCAAACAGGTTTTCCAGCGGGCTTGCGTCAGATTCCTGTGGCAGAGTCAGAACTGGCTGACCTCCTTACATTTGATTTTGCTCTTTTCAGAGTCAACGTAAGTTGTGCATGTGACTTAAGAAGAAATCAGACTGTTTCATTGTTTCCTTTCTCCAAACCTTCCCCTAACCTCAAACCCCAACCAAAAATACCATCAACTCACCACTCTTGAGGAAGCCCCGGGAGAAGCTAGAGCATGTCTGAGATGTGACTGCAGCTGAATACCAATTGCAAGAAGAAAGAAAGAAAGAAAAAAGTTATCGAAAATATGGAAATCTAAGATTTGCTTTATTTTTTTAAGATATCACAAAAACTAGGTCCATTTAGTACAAGCAAGACTCGCCAGCTGAAATGGGTTGCAGATGACCAGAAGAAGCAGGAAGGGCTGCTGTCATTCTGAGGAATAATGGAGTCCCTCCCTCTCTGACACAGCACAGACCTCATTACCTAATGCTTTTCATATCTGGGAAGCAGTAACACAAATAAGACCATGGTATGATGCAGCATGAACAAGCTAAATTTTTACTGAATCGTAAAAAATCATAGCATGAAACTTCTGTATCCTCAAGCAGACCCCTTTTGTTTAAATATGCCCCGATATCCATAAACAACGAAATTGTAGATCACTGGAAGTAGATGTTGCAAAAACTATCTAATGTTTACTCATTAGCAACAACCCAAGACTTTTGCTTCGTGATATAGAATGGCAAACAGATTCTTCCAGCTAATAGCTTTCTTCTTTGCAGACCTGGGCAAAGTAGACTGCTGGGACCTTGGACAAATCACTCAGTGACTCCAAACTCCATTAACTCATCTGTGAAATGGGGATTAAAGCAATATCAGATGGGGTTACTGTGAGGATTAAATTAGATGGTTTATGTGAAACAGCCATTTAGTGCAGTGCTTGGAAGATAGGGCTCAATTAATGTTTGCTGTTGTTATAGTTTAGCACAATGGTTAAGCACACGGACTCCAGTGCCAGCATATCTGTCTTTGGATCCTGCTGTTACTATTTACTGGCTGCGCAACCTTTGGCAAGTTACTCAACCTCTCTGTTCCTTTATTTCCCCAATCGTAAAATGGGGAAAAGACTACTAACTACCTTTTAGAGTTATTGTGAGGATTAAATGAAGGAAGTAAGCCCCTAGAACACAGCCAGGCCCAGCGAGCACCATATAAAGTGTTAATTCTTTTCATTATTCTATAAAAAGAACTTTGTTGACTAGATGTTTCTCTTACCATATCTCCACTCCCTACCTCCAGTCGTAGAATTGTCAGACTGCATAGCTCATCCTCTCTTTTAAAATTTGAGCTACAAGAAAAGCCTTAATTCACAAAACCCCATTCCCTCTCTCCTGGGAGACCTAAGCAGGAACACATTCTGTGGTGAGAAAGTGGTAGCACCACAAATCTCAGCGGTGTAAGAGCCTCCATAACTCCTGCCCGCCCTCCCCACTCCCTGGCTTAGTCCTGGGGGCTCAGGAATGGTCCCAAGGATCTTGGGTGCCTGTTGAAATGCCAGCACCTTAGCTTAGCCCAGGTCCTTGAGGAAGACCCGAATGGTCACAGAGGACTCCAGACTGCAGAGCAGAGTAGCACTCCCAGCTCCATCTGCTCACCAGACTGACTTGAGGTGAATTCCACAGTCTGGGGAGATCCAAGGCTTGGGAATTTTGCCTAGGGCCATGTGAACTGAAGCAGCTTCCCGCTTGGAATTTCATCCAGGGATAGAGAGACTTTAGCTATTTTCTAGCAGTAGTAGCAGGGTGATAGTGTCTAAATTGCCGCAGC
Source organism: Pteropus medius (assembly GCF_902729225.1). NCBI lineage: Eukaryota > Metazoa > Chordata > Mammalia > Chiroptera > Pteropodidae > Pteropus > Pteropus medius. The sequence goes on from NW_024351729.1 coordinate 11,503,395, forward strand.
TAAATTGCATCATCAACATATAGCTTCTACTTGCTATTTCTTTCATACAGAAATCCAGTCTTAAAAACCTCTGGATCTTTCTGTTCATGATCTGCAGAAAAGCCAGCACTAGCCAGAGGGTGAATTGAGTGTGTGAAAACAAGTCAGTTCTGAGCAGCACTGCAAATGTGTGGGAAGAGAAATCGGCCCTTAATGAAAACCTGCTCTGTGTCAGCCCATGTGATTCATAGGCTGTGTCTCTTTGAAACCTTACAAGAGCCATAGGAAGTAGGTACCACAATTATCTCCATTTTATGAATGAGGACATTGAAGCTATAAAGGGTCTCACTAACAGTGATGTGACAGAGTCTGGAATCAAATCTGCTTCTGTCTGATTTCAAAGCCTGTGTACCTGGCTAAAAGTTCCCATCCTACCTCTCTGACCCTCTCCTGTTTTAGGTATCTTCTATTCCTCATTCCATCCTCTTCAAAACCTCCTCCAGAAAAGGAATTTACCAAAAATATTTGAGTCTTTGTGTGAATTTAAATCAACATGCCATAGTTCCAAGGAGATTGTCACTTTTTAAGATTCTTCAGCAATTCATAAAATAAAAGTCTTTATTTTATTGAAGGGATTTTAGGCATTATCCAGTAGGTAAGGATGCATTTTGGGAACAGTACTCTTAAAATACAATTCTTACTCTTAGGTTGGTCTTGATAATTATAATAGCAGCAACAACGGCAGTTATAATACCACTGACTGAAATAACCATTGAAATGGCACTTACAAGGGTATAGTGTAAACCACTTATTTAAATAACTTATATAAATTATTTCATTTACAACTTTCAGGTGAGTATTATTATTATTATTAATTTGTAAATGAAGAAACTGAAGCTCAGAGAGGTTAAGTAACTTGCTTAGGATTATATAACTAGTAACTGTTAAAGAGTTGGCACTTGACCCTAGGCCTGTATGTCTTCAAAGACTGGGCGTAGACTCACCCTTTGTGCCATATTGGAGAGAGTTAAGCTTTGAAGGGAGCCTCTTGAAATAGGCCAAAGGTTGTTGTTTCCTTTCTTTCTTTTTGTAGATCATTGTGCCCTTCTTGCACAGGTGGCCATATACATAAGGTTAGGTGGCAGCCGATGTCTTGATTGAGTCTCCATCTCATAGAAGCAGCAATGAAATGATTCTGTTTCTGGCATCCCAGTGGAAGGACTGCCAAGTCTGTGATCGCCAGAGCATTAGCTTAGCCAGATTCTACACTGTTTATTCTATTCTGTACCTTGTCTCTATGGGATGATATTCTTTTTTATCTACATGGGAGATTTATACTAAATGACTTTTCAGAAGAGAATTAGGACAAAGATTAGATTTTGCACATGCTCAACTAAATGACCTTAAACTGGAGTTGAAACAGTTTATGGTCTCAGGGATTTCATAGGATAATCAGTTTTCCTTGTTTCAGATCAAGTCCCTAAGACCAATACTCAAAATATTTTTAAAGTAATTATTCATGCTCTAGTGGAAGGAGTCAAAGTTTGTAAAATATAAGAAAAAGCCTAAAGACCATGCTGAGTGTTTCATTGCCTCTTGTGTTGTTCTCTGTGGGTTCTGTTGAAAGGTACAGAGAGGGTCCAGATGTAATATACATTTGCTATACTGCTTTACACTTTATATTCGATTCTGTATATTCAATTACACTAAAGAAGGCAAGAAAGCAAATGGAAGGATAAAGCTCACCAGAAATGAGTATACATAGAAAGCAAGCTAGCAGCTTATGAGATATTGGTGAAACTCCTAGGATGTTATGGATAGATAACGAGTAAGGAAATAGTTTGTGAGACAGATTCCTAAGATGTGTTACATATAGATAATAAGTTGGCAATCTATAAAGTATGTTAAAGAAAGAAAAAATTAAATACATGATGGGAAAAGATAAGAATGTTACTTGTAGATAGAAAGGGATGGAGAGATCAAATCATAATCATGCCACCTCTGTAAATTGATCACCCATTGGTGACAGATATTCTGGTCCTAAGAAATAAACATGAAACCAGAATGGCTCAGCAGGTTAATTGGGAAACTACAGTTGCGGACAGGTGAATTTGCCCCTGTGTCTCTTTGATAGAGCAAGTGTGTGCTATTAGCCCAGGGCACCTTTTGTCTCTGGGCCCACTTGCAGCAACCTCATCTCTGGTTGTCATAATCACAACACTGGTAGGGAAGGCTGATGTGGTAGAGAGAGGGAGAGGAAGGGGGAGGAAACGGTGGAGGGGGAGGAGAGAGGGAAGAGAAGGAGGAGGGTAAGGGAGAGAGAGAGGGGGAGAAAGAGGCTATGAATGTGGCCCTTCTACCCACTTGCACTGTATTCTAAGTGTATTCACTTACCCCTTTTCCTTTGCTTCTATGGTGTATTTGAAATTAGTTTATTAAACCGTGTAATTTGAGCACATTCAATTTCGAGGCTGTGAGCCTTTCAGTTCTGTAGTCTCAGGAGTGGTTTCCCTGGTAGTGCTTTCAGAGGCTACCTTAGCATCAAGATGAATTCCTACTCGACATCCATAATAGATTGCTTCCACTTAGATCTTTTCACTCACTTCATCTGTTTCCTTGGATGACACTCCAACTGTGGATTCTTTCACTCCATCAGAGTACCTAGGAAAAAGCTGCGCCAACAGAGTTTGGAATGGAGGCAAAACTAATTTTGGAGAGCTCCAATGTGTGTTGAAAAAGAAAGCAATCAAAGGAATGTGTTGTATCACATCCTGAATATGGTCTCAGGCCCTCTGCCAGGTAGTCAGTGAATATTTTTTATGAATTTGATTTTTTTCCATTAGGGAAATTACCAAACCTCTGAATTAACCAGAGAAGCACAGAGGGACAGCATGTCTGCCATTCTTGTAGAGCACGTTGGGGAGGGAGGAAAAACAATGGTTTGTAAAAATGGGTCCATAACAAATGATTTTAATAATTCTGAGTGACTTAGTTGCTCACGTGGCGTGACCTCCTAAATATATTATTTATAGCTTTCGTGTTTTTTCTAATATAACATCTTTCCCCCTCCCTAGTCACAGTATTCTGCTGCCCATTTGCTATGTTTTAACCACAAACTTCTTGCCACTATCAGTCACATGGCTCTAAAGTGAAATGTGGATTATAAAAGGAAACACTTCCCATGTACTTATGAAATGGTTTCCAGCTGGTCATAAATGTGCCTCCAATTCCCTCTGGATAAAAGTGTTTATCTGCTAATGTTCAGCATTCGGGACTTTGCTCAGTTTGAAAGTGGGAACATGGAGATAAAGTCAATGTTATAAGAGATTGACTTTGTATTTGAGAAACATAAAATTGGATGAAATAAATATCGCACGTGTATAAGAAGAAAGTTTTAATTACTACATAGTGAAATTATACCACCCCCAAACAAACAGATCTAAAATAACAATAACAAAAACTTCTCACTGTGTTAGAGAATACAAGGCTTGGTCATTTTGTGATCAGGAGGAAGGAAGTTGTATATTCAGAAGAGTTAAGATTATAGGTGTGTGTGATAAAATCCCAAGCGATGTGTCAATTCTTGCAGAGGACCCCAGGTCACTGGGTGGAATCCTTGTGGGACCTTGTCTGTTAGGAAAATAGAAAAGAACCTAGCAGGTACTTGAGACCTAGTCCAAATGCACTGCTGTGTTAGTGGCTCTGAAGGTTTTTCATGTTGCTACAGGTGTTCTGGCCTTGGAGACGATTCTTGGGGCCTTAGAGATGACTTCGTGGGGCTCTGCTAACAGGAAAAGAATTAGGGAGTCATCACTTCCAGGCAACTCTAAGGAACAAGGAAATCCTTGTGCCTGAATTTATAGGTTTAGATAAATATTCATTTTCCTTCCTCTGGCCCAACTTGCTCTTCCTGCCTGTCATGGTAGGTTTATATCAGTTTAAGGCAGTCCAACTTTGGACTTCGACAAGACAAATGATGGCATCTACTAGAGACACAGTGGAGAAATCACCTGCAAAATGATAAAGCTCAAGGTGTAATATAAAGCGCAAGCTATAATTTTGCTTCTAAAATTCCTCTGACTTTGATGCATACATCAATCAAGGGCCTACTTTTCCTTCATTTTAGCTGTCTTGGGCTAAAATGGGCAGGGTTGAGGCTCTCTTGTTTTCTATTAAAGGGCAAAGCAGTAAGATTTATGTCAGGAAGGCTTGCTGAAAAGGATAGAGTGGGCTCCCAGAGCCACCCAGTTCCTTAGCAATAACTTTTCAATTGAAATCAGGGTGGCATTTCCCAAACAGAATTCCCCAGAACATTAGTGCTTAAATTGCTAATATTTTTGTTTGATTGTTTTTCAACCATTATTGATGGTCCAAAAAAAAAAAAAAAAAAGGGCATGAAGAATACTGAGTTGAACAAATTTCAAGGAATACCTTTCTGTAGTGCATTAAAAAACATTTAATGTGCTAATATTAATCACACATCTTGGAATCAATGGCTTGCAGGACACAGTTTGTAAACATCAAACAAGGGAGAGGACCTGTGGAGAAGTGGCCCATGCTAGGTTGCCAGACTGTGGTCATCATTGACTTCTTGACTGCCAATGGTTAAGCAGTGCCATCAGATGTCCCTAGGTGTGACTGGGGTAGAGGTGTGAAGAAGGGAGAAAGGAAGTAAAATAAAACAGAGATGGTGAGATGGTAGAGGGACTTATACTTCTGACCCCTGTGTGTATAGGATTGAGTGCTATTATGGGTAATAACCTTTACCACTGTTCTTGGTAGGAATAAAATTTATTCAAGGAGGGTAATTAATTCCCCTCACTCTGAATGAAAAATTTGGGTAGCTCTATGACTTTTCTGATTACAATGTCTACAATTGCTTTAAGTCTCATGATCTCCATTCATAAATTAAAATATCTAGTTTGAAACAAGAAGCCGCATCTAATCTTCATTTAAAGGTAAGATGCCTCCCATCCCCAGGTAGGTCAGTGGAAGATTGTGGTCAGTTTTTTCTTGCTTACCTTCTCTCTTTATCAACGGCTACTGTTTCTAATCTAGGACAGGGGAAGGAACAAGAGTTCAGGGGACTGGGATAGGAAAGTTCTTGCTTACTTACTCCATCTCATAAGATGAGCAGGAAGTTTACAGTTCTCAGAAAGTATAGCATGAAAGAGATGGTTTAGTCAACAAGGGAGAATCACCACTCCCCACAAAGAGGTTTGTTTGTTTGTTTGTTTGTTTTTTGTGGCTCCAAAGCAACATTTACTATTATGTCGCAGTTTCTGTGGTCAAAAATCTGGGCATGGCTGAACCGATGCCTCTGACTTAGGGTCTTTCACAAGGCTGTAGTCAAGGTGTGGTCCAGGGCTACAGTCATCTCAAGGCTCAGCTGAGGGGTAAGCTGCTCCCGAGCTCACTCACATGGCTGGTGGCCGCCTCAGGTCTTCTCTGGCTGTTCACTGGAGACGTCCATTTCTTGGTACATGGGTATCTCCATAGGGTTTCTCACAACATGGAAGTTTGGTTTAATTCTCTGAGAGTAAAGGTTCGTTAGGCCTATGTGGCAGGTCCAAATGAAGATCTGGCCTAGTGAAGTGTGCACCTAATTCTCTAGTTCCCACAAATGTAACTTCCGAGATTTCGATGGCTACAGAAAGTACAGGGCAGCTCTCTCTGGGGCCCTTTGTTTTCCACAGTACACTCCACACAGACTTTCTCTGTTGGGGTTCTATCACTGCCACCCAGGTGGTCTTACATAGCATCCCCTTTCACGTGACCTCAGGCAGACAGTTCCACTAAAGAGTTCTGCATCTGATTCTTGAGATGCACATAAGTTTAATCCATTGGATCACTTCCCAGACTAAACCCTCTGTCCTGCTGCCGGTCACTACAGCTTTCTCCAGTGTGAGTTAGGATCTAGTGCCTTGTGCCCTGAACTGCAGAAGGGCACATCGGAAGCTTCTTAAATAGTCCCTTTGAATTTCTCTTCTGGGGCTTGAGGTGAAGGGGAAGCACTGCTTCCCTTTGGTGGAGAAAAGGGACCCACAGCACAATTTCTTCCCAAGACACTCCAAAAGTCCTCCTTTACTCCACTCTCTCTTTATATCTCCAATGTGAGTCAGGAATTCAAAAGAGTTATATAACCAATTTTTAACTAAATTCTTACAAAATTTTGCTTTTGGACTCCCACCTCCTTTAAAATGTAGCAACTATTACATCTTTGTGCCTCAGTTGAAGCTGCAGTTTTAATTCCTGTTACAAAGATGTTTGAACATATATCCGAATTTCTCTTAGGTGATAATTTTTCTTAGGTTGCTTTTCCAGAAGGTGAATCATTGGCTCAAAGGATTTAGAAAGAGTGTTTTCATTCTAAACTCATGGTGGTTTTTCTCAAACTTGAGACTGTAGGGGAACGGCTGGGCTGACTAGGGGTGAAACGGTTGTTTTGGGGAAGCTAGACCCTGTGTTAAGTGGTGCCAGGGTGGGTACTGGAATTTTTCTAGCTACCTATAATTTGCTTACCTGCTTAGTGCCAATAGTTTGAGGTTTTTCACGTTATAGTTCTTCTAAGCTACTCCTTGTGCGGGAATAGTTACAGAGGGACAAGGTTCCATTGCATGTTTGCAATGGAAATAAGAGAATGTTAGATGTCAGTGATTAGTGGAGATTCAAATACTGATAGTTAATATTTATATGGCCTTGAGAAGGAGTTGAGGCACAGAGAGGTTAAATAATTCAACTAAGCTAGTAAGCGGCATAGCGTGTGTCTAACCATTGCACAGAACTGTGTCTGACATTAAATAAAGCACTATCTGTTGCAATTGTGCTCAGAAGTTTTGTCACCCTCTCTTGAAGAAGACCAAATATATTTTGAGAACTAACCTGATTTCTAGGGTGACAGGCCTAAATATTCAGAATGAGGATTATAATCTAGTTGGATAGGTATGGGCTCCACCTTGGTGGTATCTGGCTTTGTTTCTCTCCCTATTGATGGAGAAGTGGAACACACAGCACAGTTGTGTGTGGTGCTTAATACATGCCCAGCAAAGGTTAGTTTTATGATTGAATGATACAGTCTACATAGATAATGACACAAATGACTGTTTTCTGCATGTATGTTTTCTATCTCATTATTATCTTTCATTGTCACAGCAACAGTATAAGCTAGAGAGTTCCCCTGCACTACAAATGAAGAGGCTGAAGTTTAGAGTAATTAAGGGCTTTATCCTGACTGAGGCCGTACAGCTAGTCAACTATAGATGCAGGTTCCAGGCCACATCAATCATGCTCTTCTGTTCACCTAATGTCTGCCACTTACGACTTATGAGCTCTTACAAGAGTAACATTAGTATTAGCTTATGTATGTCCCTTTAAAATGGTCCACTTAAAAGACCTAGCCAGTTTATCTCCATTTAGATTCCTCAAACTCCAGTCTTGCTATTAAAATATTTCCTTGGGTCTCCAAACTGATTTTCATATCCCTTTTATTAAAATTAAATTAAAATAATTTCTACATAATTCAGAACATGATTGGCTTTGTTAGAAAACCCTGTAATTGAATTTTTCTCACATGACATCTTTTCGATTTAATTATTGCATTCTGTTATATCCTCTCTCTAAGCACAAGCCCGACAGCTCTGTGGGGAGCCTGGGAAGAAGTTTCTTTCTCCTCCCTTCTGCGGGTGAAGATGTCCTGCCTGCAGCCTTGCAAGCACAAATGCCTTGGCTTGAAGTCAGAGGATCTGAGTCCTTGGGCTATCCTGCCTTCCACTAGAGTGGGAAAGTATTTTAACTTTCAATTTTCTCCTACACGCAACGAAGAGGTATGACTTGGTCAGGGAAGGAGTTAGGCGTGCCCAGGGCAGACATCACTAATCACTCCAAGAATTCCTCCTGCAGATTCTCAATGCTGTCCTCCAGGTAGGTTCTATGGATCTATTGGAGATAGCACCTAACATGAAAGCCAGTTGCTGTCTTTGGTAAATATGAATGCTCTTACACAAGCCTACTCCTAATATTTGTTGTCTGGGGCAAGAGTACAAATGGAGGCCATATATCATATGTCTAAATATTTTAAAATTATAAATCTAGCTAACAAATCTTTAGATAATATATGTTTTATGCTCTTACTTTGAAAAATATAGCTTCATTATAAGCTGAAATTCTTCTACTCCTCAAGGTTCCATGTTAGAATATGGCAGCATGGGGAAAAATAGCACTTTTCTTCTAATACTTGCAGTCAAATTATGAAGGACCTTGTGTGCAAGTGTGTGGATGCCCCAACCTGCATATCCAAGCTCTGCCCACAATGGTGTGAACGGCTGCGCCCTTGTCACTTCTCAGGCCTAGGTGTGAGCACCCCAGTGGTACAGACTACCTTCATGAAGACTACCTTCACGATTTGGGCAAAGGACTGCACAAGGCTATTTAGGCAGGGTACGCTGGGATCCTGGTCTTGGGCAGATTGTAGATTTCAAGCCGATATATGCTATAGGCATTGCAGACTTCTCATCCTCTGAAGAAGGGGCATCTCTGAAACAGGGCCAGAGTGGGCTCCCTAAAGTGCAAAGTTCCTGTGACCTGCGTGTTTTCCTCTAGACACCACAAGTGTGAACTTATCCTTTTCACCACTGGTCATTTATGACCTCTTAAACAGTCATGACTCCCAAATTTATATTTCCACAGAAATCAAGGGAGTAGAGAGTGTCACAGAGGTAGAGTGGTCAACAGAGTTAAATGCAGCAGTGAAGTCCAGTAAGCTAAGGGTTAAAACGTTCCCATTGGGACTGGAAATATGGAGGTCATTGGTGGAATTAGAATAGATGCTTATTCAAGGGAATTGAAAGGTGATGAGAGGTCAGGAGGTGGAGGTGGATAGTGAAGAGTGTAATGAGTTCTTAAAGAAGCTTAGCTGAGAAGGGAAAGGAAGAGAAAGGGCAGTAGCTAGAACGGGACTTTGGGGTATACGCACACATATATGTATACATATATATAAATGGAAGGCATTAGAGAATGTTTATGGGCAGAAAGGAGGAGCTGCTAGAGAGGGAAAGATGAGACTTATAAGAGACAAGGGATAAGTTGCAGTGCAAACAGAGGATTGGGGTCAAGAGCACAGGTAAAGGGACTGATCTTGAACCAGAGGTGAGATGATTCATTTTCTGAAACTGGAGATAGTGGCCAATGTGGGCAAGTTTTTATTTGGTATGTTGAGGCAGATTGTAACTGCTTAATTTTTTTTTCTTTAATGAGGAGATTAAGCCTCATGAGAGTGAAGGGAGAAAAATGTGGCTTGAGGATTTAAGGAGGTGTTGAAACTTTGGAGGAACTGTTTAGGAAAGAATGCAGGAGGTTGCTGATCAAGACAGTTAAAAGAATTGTCCAGTAGCACAAGGGCAAACTGAATTTGTTCAACATGAATGTCGAGTGGCAAAAATCTGCAAGGTTGTGTGATTTTTTTTTCCCCCCAGAAGAAGTTAACAGCTCAAGTAGTGGGAAGAGGAAATAGTCTGTGGAAAGGACCCAGGGTAGGAGTTTTAGTGCTCATGTGCAAAGTAATTAGAAGAAACAGATGTGCAAGGGAGTGAGGGGTGCAGATAAGAGTAGGTGATCCACTATGGGCTATAGGCTTGGGGGCTAGATCGGGAGAAAAATAATTCCAGCAAGGGGTTGACCAACTCAGATAAGTTGCAGTAATGGAAGAGCATATGCAACTGGAGTATGGGAATGAGGGACCTAGATGGTAAGGAAAATCTTGGATATGGGTGCTCAAGCTTTCAGAGGTGAAGCAGGTTGACGCCACGACCCTGGGTCATTGGAATGAATCCCTTAGGTGGATTGGAAGTGCACAGTACAGTTGAGGAGATCATGGAAATTTAATGACAAGGTTGATTAGATTTTACATGTTGTAATTAAAGGATAATACAGAGCTTGGAGAAAAAGAGAAAAGCTGAAAACATATGAAATTCTCTCCTTATTTAAGACACAAGCCCTCTGGGCATGTTATTCACTCTACCTTTTCATTTCTATAATTACAGAAGAAGTGGAACACCATGAGGATATGGGAATGAGAGTACAAGAAGAGGGGAGTGGATTGAGAGGATGACTCTTTGGCTCTTGTCCGAGGCTAGCAGGGATGCATGTAGGTTCTAAATGTGCTTGGTCAAGGTCAGACTAGGGAAGCTGGGCTGGCAGGTTCCACACAAGCTCAGCAGCCTGGGAGTTGGGGACGTTGCGATGGGCAGTCTTGGAAGACTCAGTTTTATGAGACTGGTTCCTGGAACTGGGATTTGGGGAAAGGGAGGAGCGAAGGGAATTCATGTTTATTAATGCTCTCTGTTAGGCACTTCACACACTTTCATTTAATTCTCATGACAATTCTGCAAAGGAAGTGTGTTTACACTCATTTTAAAAGTACTTCAGCTTGCTGTAACATGATGTAAATTTCTATATGAATTTCAGATTTTTTTCTTGAATTCCAAAACTAGACAATGCAGAAATAGAAAGTTAAATAATACAGAGAAATATAAGTCAAGTCAATAAGCAATATAAACTTCATAGCTGCCTTCAGTTTCTAGACAATATTTTCTTGTACCTTTCCTGTGTCCTTTGTTTAATTTTGGTTTAGGCTCTAACTGTTTTATCATTTGACTGAATTCAAAGCACTATTTTTAACCTTCACCAATAAAAATATTCAAATTGCATACTTTAAAGAGTAATTAACTTCAGATTGTCTCTCCCTGGGGAGGCAATTGTGATGAACTGGAAACACTAGACTGGATTCTGGTTCTGGTCCTTGCTGCTGACAAACTATGGAGCCTGGGAAAGCCACTCAACCCTTTGAGTTCTCATTTTTGTAACAAAGATAATAATGCCCACACTGCTTATCTTCTAGGACTGATGTAACTGAGACGGTGTACGTGAATAGGTTTTAAAATGCTTTGCAGGTGTTAAGGACGTGTTCCTGAGGCAGGGGATTTCAGAACCACCTACTTTATGTCATGCCTCAGACAGTGTGCAATACTGAGGAACAGGTTCACAAATCTTTACTTGAAAACCTTGTGGCCAAATGTATTTCAGAATGAAGCAGAGTTTTTATGATTTTAGAAAGAAAAAATAGTGCCCATCTTGCATATTATCTAACCCCCTCCATCGAGGCCGAGGGCAGCACCCTGTAATCTCACACATAAATATTTCTTAAGCACAATATGACTATTCACATTAAGAGTGATAAATAAAGATCATAAATAGCTTGATTTTCATTCAGGTCAGTATAATAGGCTGAATAATGGCCACCCAAAGATATTAGGTCCTAATCCTCAGAACCTGTCAATGTTACCTTATAAGGAAAAACAATCTTTACAAATATGATTAGACTAAGGATAATGCGCTATTTTCTTGGATTATCTGGTGGGCCTTATATGTCACCAGACATACCTTTATAAGAGGTAGGCACAGGGTGATTTGATACACATGAAAGAGGAGAAGGCAGTGTGACCATGGACACAGAGATTGGAGTGATGCAGTCAGAAGTTAAGGAATCCCAGCAGCCACAAGACGCTGAACAGATTCTCCCCTGGAGCCTCCGGAGGGAGCGTGGCCTTGCTGACACCTCAGTTTTGGTCCAGTGAAACTGATTTTGGTTTCTAACCACCCAAACTGTGAGAAAATAAATTTCTGTTGTTTTAAACCACCAAGTTTATCGTAATTTGTTACAGCAGCCACAGGAAACTAATACAGTCAGGTTTTGCTGCCGAATGACTTATGAAAACATGCTGACTTTTTAGTTTTTTTGAATTTGGGAATTGCAAATAAGAAATTGTGAACCTATATCTAGGACTGGCACTCAGGTATCTTTCAATGTGATTGTTATGCTATTGGGTTCATTCACAGCTGAACAGAATGGTGGGGAGGGTCCTGGAACCACTGCTAGCAGTTGCTAACTGACTTTGAGGTATGTTGGGGAGGATGTCAGGGTGGGTCTATCCGATAGCAAATTTGAGCTATGAATACATGGTGTTTCACCTAAGGGGCACAGTAATATCTCACCATAAATCAGGCAAATGGCTGGCTTCAGGGATTTAAGTAGCAGGGTGTCTCTAAAGGAAGGTGATTTTCAAGACCCCAGGTAAATAGGCTTAGCTAAGGGAATTTGGGTATCAGGTAGCAGACGAGGATCAGGACAAGGGCTAGGGCGTCAAGGGTCATAGATTACTATAATAGGAATGGAAATAATAAAGACTGATGCAAAGGTTCAGTTGTATCAGAGCGTGTGTGTGTGTGCATGTGTGTGTGTGTGTGCGTGCGTGTGTGTGTGTCGTGTGTGGTGTATGCGTGCATGTCGTGTGTGTGTGTCATTAATGCGTGCTTGTTTGGGAGAGAGAAAAAAGGAGGAGGGGGAAGAGAGAGAGAGACTGGTGGAGGTACTTGGGTGAGAGAGGCTCGTTATTAGAGGACATGTTGAGGTGGGGCGGGAATGATGACTTGGGAAGAATATGGGTTCCACCTGTGTCCTGAGCCAGACTATCGGCAAGGAAAACTCACGTGAACACCACAGGGGTGTGACTTGGGATGCAAAGCAGGACCCTGGGTTAGCAATGAAGCACTTGTCATGAGCTGGAACGACAGTAGACTTGATTAATATTTGGCCCAAAGAGAGGGCTGCTGATGCCTCAGAGTACTCACACCAAAATGCAGCAGGAAACTGGAGTGAGTAGGATATGAGGGGGAGGGGGAAATGAAGGGGCCCAGCAATAGAGAGCCACAAGACCATTGAAGGGAAAATCTATGATCGTGGGGATGGGGTGGGGTTAGGGGGCTGGGGAGAACAACTGCTGACGTTGTCAACATCTCTGTCTTTTTTTTTTTGTTTGTGTGTTTTAAAATCAACTTCCTGATGATAAAATGGTCCTTGTTTCATGACATAACTGTCAATCTCTGATGAAATTACTTAAAATCTCCATTTTAAAACTCATTCAGTTTATCTGCAGGTTGTTGAAAAGTGATGATTTAACCTAAATGGCCAAATACAGGGCCTGGTTAGGTAAACCATGGGCATCTATGCAGCCAAATGTTTTACAGCCATTAAAATCATGTTTATAAAGAGTTTCTAAAGGACTGGGGAAATGTTTACACCATAATGGTGTGTGAAAAAGGCAGGATACAGATTGTTTACAGACTACGAAGAAACCAAAACTATGCATGGAAAACAATCTAGTAGGAATTCCATTGAACTATTAATACAATGATAGCTTCTGGACAGTGGGACTGAGTATTTTTTTAAAAAATCATCTTTCTAGTCTTCTATGTTCCAAATTATCTGTGCATCACCTTTTCTTTTACTGTTTTTTTTTTTAAAAATACATTACTTTTGTAATAAGAGGAACCCAAGAAGCTTTCCTTTCTGAACAAGCTTACACCTAACTTTCTTTAACTTAATCCAAAGCATTTTGTGTTTCAAAGGGCAATAATATCTAACAAGAAAAATGGTATTGCATTAAAATTTTCAATTATATAAAGTCTAGATACAAAATGCAAACATAAATAAGACCCCTCCCCGCCACACACACACTAAAGCCTAAGGAGAAACAAACTTATTTTTTCTTCTCCCATAAAACCCACTGGCAAGAAACTGCAGGTTGTGGGAAAATACTTGGAGAAGATCATATTGTGGTGAAACATGGCTTTAATTTTGCCGTTTAAACTCTTTTGCTACAGGAAGAGCCTGCTTTTAGAGATGGGTGTGGTAGAGGAGAAGCTGCTTCTTCTATTCCAGCCTGAAGATTTCCTCCAGGGAGTGAATCCTTCAAAATTCTTCTCAGGCATTATCTCTTCCAGGAGACCTTCCCATAACCCTGAGCTGGAGTAAGTGTCTTTCCTGCTCTTTCAATACTCTGTGCATGCCTCCGTTACTCTGCTTATCATGTGACATCATTTCATTGATGAGGCTATATAAAAGTCTCAAAGTGGCAGAGAGTGTATTTCACTTATGGTGGACCTCATAACACCTAGCAGAGGTGCTGACAGATAGTAGGTGATAAATAAATGTTTGTTAAATGAACGGAGCAATTCTCTAAAAGTGTGAGAAAAACTGTATTTAGCTTCCTAGGGTTGCCATGTCGAAGTGCAATAAACTGGGTGGCTTAAAGCAACGGAAATTTATTATTCTTTCCCCCCATAATTCTGGAAGCTAGAAGTCTAAAATCAAGTTGTTGGCAAGCTTGGTTCCTTCTGCAAGGCTCTGAGGGAGGGTTTGATCCAGGCCTCTCTCCTAGCCTCTGGCGTTTGCTGGCAATCCTGGGAGTTCCTTGATTTGCAGCTGCATCATCCACTCTCTGCTTCTATCTTCACCTGGTGTTTTCCACCCGTGTATCCTCTGTGTATCTGTGCCCTGTGTCCAAACTTTTCTTTTCTTATAAGGACACCAGTCATCCTGGATTTGATAGGATCCTAATTTAGTTTGACCTCATCTTGATTACATCTGTAAAGACTCTCTTTCCAAATACATCCCATTCATAGGTCCTGGGGTTAAGGACTTGAACATATCTCTTTTGGGAACAGAAGTCAATCCACAACAGAAGCTATAGGGAATTTGATATTGAGTGAAGTAGCAATACCAGCTGGTGTACCCAGCATAACATAACGACTGGGTAGAGAAGGCATCTGAGATGCTATGAGCCCTAGTTAGCCAGGAGTAGAGGAACTATTTCAGCCTGTGACCCATAAGGCAAAACTGGGAGGGAACATGGAGAGCCAAGCAGATGGGTACTAAAAACAAGGAAGGAAGAAACCGAGTTTTAGAAATTGGACATTGTTGGCATGGGGAGACAGGAATGTCAATGTAAGAATGTTCAAACCTGTAAAGAATTTTTATAAGATTTTATTTGAGCCCAAACTGATGACATATGCTGGGAAGCAGGATCTCAAATGCTCATCAGAATGGCAGTTTGCAGTTTCTTCTACACATTTGGAAATAAGGAGAGAATGTCAGGAAGATCCCTTGAAGGTGGGAGAAAGCAAGATGGGATGAGATTACAGGAGTTAAGATGATATGTTTTTCAAGGGTGGTTTGAGGAGTCTGAAAAGAGGTATTTCAAACTTGTGTTAAACCTAGATGCACAGAAACAATGGACAGGGCTTGCTCAAGGCAAGGATAAACCTTTTACTAAAAAGTTATATGCCTTGGGCATGACTACTCACCATGACCTGCCCATTTAGGAATTTACGATCTGATCACCGTGTGAGGTTACTTTCTGTAGAACCCCTTTTTATCCATAGGGATTTGGAGCTAGTAGGGAAGAAGAGTAACTTGCTGAAGTCTACCAAATGACTTCCAACTTGTCTTAGGCTGTTTATCACCTGCATATCTGGTGTTCTTTGGCTTATGGTATCTTACTTAGCATCTGACCCCAGATACACATCATGGGTTTTGGCACCAGATGACGTAGGTAAGAAAAACTCAAGCATTTTTTCTCCTAGGAGTCATAAAAGAAAAAAGTGTTGGCTCTATGTATCATAACAGGATCTGTGGAAAACATACTGAACTACATTCTGCAATTGTCCTAATCATGTATTTTCTGACGAATAAAGCCCATAAGAATTGATAACATATTTTGGCAGAGATTAAATTCTCCTAAGCGGCTATGTGACAAATTTTATGTGCAACATATAGCTCTGGGGTTTGAAGAACTAAAGAAGACATGTTGTTATTTTCTGTTGACACTAGAATTTAAAACATTTATCATCCATCGTAAAAGAGCAATTAATAATAAAAAAATTGGAAATTATCTCAGTAAATGAATACCCCAAGTGAAATGGTTCCCATAAGCAATTCCTTTGTGAGAGTCATTTTTCCTGAAATTTCAAATGAACTATTAACGGTTTAATCCGAGAAGGATATGGGACAGAATCTTAACATTTTCATAAGAAACTTCAACCCTCTGTTTGTGATCCTTTACTATACATTTCTGGTCCAAGAATATCTAAACCCATGGATAGTTTAAGACTTGAATATCAGACAGAGAAAGGAAAGATTAATGGGTTGAAATGTTTTTGCTTTGATTAGAGCCAAATCTCTTGAGTCATTTCGTTGAAGTAAACATATTACAAGTGGAGGAGAGAGACAAGGAGGAGGTGGCATGTAGGAATGCTGAACCAAAAGAAGGGGGAGACTTGGGATGAACAGCTATCAAATCTTAGTAAAGACTGTTTGCTTCCCAGACTCCTGAATAGGAGATTGGGTTTGCAGAAGCAAAAAAGATGAGAACTGGGCCTTGTCAAGTGCAACCAGGGTTTTCGGTTACTTCATGCATGCTTTAGGTCTGTTTTGATAACTAAGCATATTTTTTTTGTAACCCAGGCAAAAAGGAAATATTTGTCCTACTAATGGCACTGGACTGGATTGTGAGATGGGCTCTGAGCATTCCAGCCTCAAAGATAATTAAGACTCAAGAAGTTTCCTTCTTGAGCAAGAGTTCAAGAAAAGTTTATACTGACTTTACAATTGGCTCCAACCAAAAATTTCAGCACCCTTTTATTTAAGGTATTAACTTATTTGACCCCTAGTTTGTACGTGAAATTGGCTAAGGAGAAAGGGGCAACATGAAAAAAGATTTTAAAAATGTGGTTTTAAGCTATGCCTGGTATGCTAAAATATTTAATTCTTGAAAACTTGACATTTAGAGCAGAGGGTGGTTTTAAATAGAGGATGACCAGCTGGCTAATTACATGTTGCCAACATTTCCCTCTAGCTGCTTACTGGACGAGTCCTGTTTATGTCAAAGGCAGACTCTGTCCTTTGCCCTCTTTCATGGCCAAGAAATGGAATGCCATGCATTTTACATAACGTGAAATGTCCTGGCGAAACCCAGAGCAACAAAGCCTGCTTCACTCCCTTGGGGGGCCAAACGAGGCAAGTGGTACTAGAGAAGCAGTTGTGGAGAAGTTTTGGGACGGGCTGACAATTTTGAACGGCTAACATGTCAGTATACCACCCTCAACATCTCCTTTCAAAAAAGGTAATTTCTTACCCTTAAAATACTTTGTGAAGCCAAAAGCTATTGATGGCACATTCAAGGCTAGGTTTTTCAACACGAAAGCAGAAACTGACTTCTCGTGGTCCCATCTGCCTAGCTGGGCCCTGCGAGTAAAGTGAGACTTGAAGTAATCAGTGTTGATGAGTGTGAAGTGGGAGTGACTTCTTCTCATTGCGTGATTTTTAAAATAACAAGCCTCCAGGGACCTCTGAGGTGGATTGCTCAGAAGAGGAGCCAAGTATAAAATTGATAGAGCCTTGAAGAGAATGATATACAAAAGTAGAAAGAAAATGAGGAGCATATCACCTAAGGCCATTCGTAAGAGGCCTATAGAGGCCGACTATAGTAGGAATAGCCTCCAGGCAGGGACTAGTGGACAATAAAAATGATAAAGGGTGTAGGACCATAAGAAATGGTGGGGACTGTGTCAGACTGCAGAGCGCACATCCGATATAAAGGCATTTAAATAAATAAAAAAGTCACACCATGTTACCAAACAAAACATGTCTGTGAACTGTATTTTGTTCAAAGGCCACCAATTTGTGACCACTACCTAGTGAGAGCTCAACATTGAGGGTCTGAATTTTGGGGCTGTATTTGTTTGTTGAAAGAGGCTTGCAAAACTTTTATATAAGGGAAAACTATTGTCTAAACTTTCTGTCACGATTTAAAATTATATAATTCTTTTTTTCCTCTGTTCTTTTTCTAATGCCATGAAATGCAGGATACGTCTTAGAAGGAAAAAATTCGTCTTGGAAGGAAAAATTTCATCTTGGAAATTGTTAGGTGCTGTCCTTCACTTCTTCAATGAATAGCTAGGGGTAAACATTCGAGAATCCTCCTCCATCATCCCACTTCAACCTCATGGGTTATCAGCATATCGCTCTTGGCCTCTCCTTCATCTTAGGCACACTCTTTTCTCTGCTATGTCCTCCTCAAACCCCAGTGGTACCATAAAGGAAGCAAGCCATCATAGCAGTGACTTTTAAGTCAATTTTGTGAATGGGGCCAGAAGTTTTTGTTGATTAGAACGAGAGATTACTTTGTTGCTTTGTGTAAATAAATCAAAACAAATTCCTCTTAAAGTGGGTGCCCTATGGGGAGAAGCTTGAATGGATAAGATTTACAGTTGGGATAATAATATTTAGCCAGGGATACAATTATGGCTTTTTCAATCCTCTAGGACTCTAGAGCCTTATATTTAGACTTCTCATCTTAAGATTTCTCTCTATATTCCTCAATAGGGATATTATTTTTAAAAATACCTTTAGTATACAGTATGTCTTTCTTGAGCACTTCTGAGGCTAAACATTACGGGAGCTCTATGCTACTGGCCTTAGCCTACCCTTGTTACCGTTGCAGTGTTTCCCAGGATGCACTGTGGTCAGGCAGGAGTTTCTGTGCAAACCTTTCTCTGGTTAGAAGGCAGCCTCGGGAACCACTGCCACAGTCAGACATAAGCTTTCAGACTCCAAGCCGCTGAAGCAAAAATAAGGCTAACAAATAGTTACCAGCCAGCCACATGTCATGTACTAAATCGCGTGTTCGTGAAAAGAGAAATAGAAATATGTTTCAGATGGCTGACACCAAGAAGAGGGCCATCAGTCTAGCAGGGGTAGAAGGTTGGAAAAGTAGATTGGAGCCAGATTATAGAGGTGGCTTTGCTAGCTAGACTGAGTTCAGGCATATTCTTGGATATAGGGGGACCTTGAAAGTTTTTGAACAGAAATATGAAATAGTGGAAGAGACTTTCTAGAAAGCTTAACATGGCAGACATCAGCAAGGTAGTTCAGAGGAGTGAGAGACTAGAGGCTTGGAAATCCAGCATAATAAGTCCAAGTATTAAACCATCTGGACGATAGTGACAATGGGATACTGATTTATGCTGATGAAGAGTTAACATTAACTGTGTGCTCTCTGTGTGCCAACTACTATTGTACGTACTTCATAAGCATTAATTAATGCTTGCAACAATACTTTGAGATGGATGTTATCAAATATCACTCTTTTTTCAGACAAGAAAACTGAGTCTCAAAGCAGTAAAGAAAGTTTCTCAGTGTTACTTGGTTAGGAAGTATCAGAGTAGGGGTACAGACCAAGGTGGTCTGGCTGCAGGGCCCTCACCTTCAACCATGCACATCATTGTCTTTGTCTGCCATTGTGGTGAGGCTGGGACCTAGCCTGGGTATGTCACTTGGTATCACTCCGCCTCATTGTCTATTATGTGCATGGAACCCTACCCCAGGTGGCATGCTTGCCCAGGTGTTGACTTCAAGTCACTGCAAACACTTGCCAATGCTTGCATTTATTTCAAAGGATACTTGTGAACAAAGAAGAGAAGATAAGCCACAAATACTATAAAAAATATCCCCATGACTGCTCATCACATTATAAGAAGGAAAGAAATTCAATTCTTTCTGCTCTGTTAATTTCCATGAGATGTTAATGATGTTACTTGCCTGGCTTCTTTGGCTTTTATTCAGTGGTTTTAGGATGCATTTAATTCCAAAATGGAAGTTTTGGAACTCACCTAATGTCAAACTGGTGTTTTACTGGCATCCTTTAGTCACCATCAGATGAGAAAAATTTGTTGTGAACTCACACTGACTACACATTTTTTTCAAAGCTACCATGATTATCCAAGCCAATACAACTTTGTAGGAACAAAACCAAGAACAGATGTTTGTCATTTAAATTTCTTCTTACGCCATTCTTACAAATTAAAAGCTTAATGTAGATTCAACCAGAAGGTGGCCTAATTAGATCGTGTTTAAATTAAGGTAATTCCATGTAGGCTACATGGAACAATTTATATTTTTTTCTCACCATGAAACTTTTCTATATAGAGAAAGCCATTAATTTTGAGAACATTAATTTTGGCTAAGGTTCTGGGTTTATATATTTGCCTTTTTTTTTTATACTACATAATAATAAACACTGCAGTGTTAGAGGAATTCTGTTGTAGAAAAACGGACTATACCTTAATTGTAGACATAAACTATTTACAAATACTGTCATATCATATAATAGAGGAATTTACACACAGATTTGATTCAATATCAATTTAAACAAACATTTATTGAGGACTTGATATTACTTAATCCATGTGATGCAGTTTTATTGCTAGGTTGGATTTACTGTGCTGAATTATATCAAAAATAAGTTGTTTTCTGTTTTAGCAGGATGCCCTCTGGTCAGGTCTAGCTATACTCTACTGCATCAGCAGATCGACCTATTGATTAACAGTTCAGTCTATTTTTAAGTTTAAACTTTGGTTAGGCAATGATTGAAATGGATTTATTTTTGCAAATAAGCAGATTACAAAGGCAAGCAGATTTAGAAGGACTATTGAGAAATCTTGAAACTATTTTGTTTAGAAAGTTAACCAAATGTCTTGATTACATAAAATAAACATCTAAATCAGAATAGCTGCATGATAGAGGTTCTCTGATTGTCAACATTTAAATATACATTAATAAACTTGTCGAGTTTCTGTAAAAACATGTTACCAAGATATATAAGATTAAGGTAATTAGAAAACTTATGAAAGTAGTTTTAAATTTTTAAAGTAGTTCTTATTTGATTTAAAATGGGTCCAGCTTTCGTCAGAATTGGTAATAAGACTATTTTTTTAACAATAGAGAGAGTTCAGCAAATCTTTGAGGCAAAATTTAATATTTGGGTCACTCTTCCTAGTAATATTGGTTTTGTAGAATTGATATCGATCGAGAACTAAGAATTCTATTTCTGTGAAGGAGCTTTAAAAATTGATTTCAGAGAATCAATTTTTTAAAAGGTAACCTACCCAAAATCCACATTTCTTATTAAATTTTATCTTATATTATTTTACGGTATTTTATTTAATATTTTTCCCATAGAACTGAGGTTTTTCTTTTTCTTATTTAAATAGCAAAATTCCTTAAAATGGGTTTTGAACAGATGATATGTTAAATACAATCTGTTTAAAAATTTTTAAATCTATATAATATGCAAACATCTTGTCATAAAACATTCAGATGGTATTGTTTGAAAGACCCCCAGCCCCCAATCCCTTCCTCATACCACCTCTGGCTGCAGGTCTGGGCCTGATTCCAATCTTCTTCCTAGGTGTTCACATACATGTAAACATATAAAAACATAACTTTCAAGTTTACCTCCCATGTTTCAATTCCATTTTCATAAAATTCATTTTGTTAGTTAATCAGTAACAGACATAATAGAACAAATAATATTTATCTCCTCCAAATAGTTAGTAGTAAATTAACAGTTGAACAAACTGATTAAATAAATGCATCTCATTAGGGAATCTTTTCTCTGGCCCTCTTTCCCCTGTTCAGAGTTGAGTAATTCTTTGTTAGTGTCCAGGGGAATGTAGGAGATATGCTACACTCTGTTAGGATCATTAAAGGATTTGTTTCTGTTCCACATTATTACTTTTATGATCAGAAAGAATAGGGTGCTTAAAAGTCTTGCAGAGGGTCACCTGAAACAGATTTCGATGACCTTCAAAGATGCCCTCTCTTCTTTCCCTCCTGTCTGTCTTGCCCTCTCTTTTACTTTCATCCTTTTCCTAAGTCTGTCAGGTACCAAAGCTTTTTGTTGATTTGGGGGATAAACCATACATATACTTTACAAGCAAAGGCACATTTGCCTAGTGGGTTATGTCTAAATGCCAGTGAGCTCTGACTTCCTGGCATTGTGGTATAGTGAATTCTGTAGTTAAGAGAGACCCAAGTTTGAATCCACTCATTTGCTTTGTGGCCATGACAAATTCCTTAATCTAGGTTTGAAATAGATGCAAGCATTGGCAAATGTTTAGAGTGTCTTGAAGTCAACACCTGGGGAAGACTGCCACCTGGGGTAGAGGTCTGTGTACAAACATAAAAGACAATGAGGCAGAGTGATACCAGTGGTCCCAGGCCGGGTTCCAGCCTCACCACAATGGCTAACCTCAGGTTCTAGCCTATTTCAATAAAATGGGGTAATAAGAGCTGCCCCATATGGCTGTTGTGAGGAAATAATAAAATAATGTATATAAAAGTTCCTAGCATAATGTCTCGATAAACAGTTGTTATCATCATCATAGTGTCAGCACTTGCCTTCTGGATGGCTGAAGGAGACAGGGAAAATCCCAGTAAATCTTGATCAATGGCTTGGCTTCTGGGATGGTACTTTCTGAATCTGCAAAATCTTTTGTAAGGAAGTGAAGAAAGTAGGGATCCAATATAAAGTGATCCAGGCAATTCACTGGGTAAGATATTTTGAATTAGATAAAGTTCAAAGGGTTAAGTGCGAAAGTTTACAGTTCAAAATCAAAGTGCCGCCATACAAGATAGGGAAAGGTGGACATTAATCCAGTATGGCAGCCCTGATAGAATTAGCTAAATAAGTGCTGTTAATTTATAAAACCGATGAGATAGTGGGATGTATGAAAGGCAAAGGGCAGGAAGCAGCCTGTCAACTTTTTCCCAGTATTGGTCTGACTCCAGCTGTGGCTACTTTGTGTCTCCCCTTTTATGGAGGATGTGGGGGAACTGGCAGAACTCCAGAGAAGAGTAAAAATAAAATTAAGGCTTAGAAAATAAAGGCTAAGAAGAAAGGCCAAAAAGCTGTGGGGTTATTTAGCTTGGAAAATAAAGGTCCAACAGATTTGAAGGATCATTTTGATAAAGACATTGGTTGTTTCCCATCTTCATAAATAACAGGACAAGAGATGAGAAGCTTATGTTGCACTCTAAAAGGTTTTGGGCTGTGAGAATTATTAATAAGGAAGCTCTCAAGGCTCTTACTGGTAACCGAAGAGAAAATGATTAATATACAACTACGGGTGTGTCCACTCATTTATATTTACCTGTAAAGGAAGAATGAAGATGCTTTTCAAATACCAGCTTTTGGATTGTTTTGAAAACAAACCAGTTACTCTTTGAATTTAGTGTTTCCTATCTAAATCCAGTTATTAATAAAACGTTTAAAGCAAATTAGATAGGTTCAGGATTTCCTGAAACAAAACCTTGGCCCATTATATCGGTTTTGGATAACACCAGTTAAAATGCTCTTTGAGGCTACATTTATTCATCACATCTCGGGGGAGACGCTTGGTTGTGACTTTTAGGAAGAGTCCAATAAACTCCAGTTTATTGTCCATGTTATTGCACAGGAAGACTGAAACGAAGGGTTCTCTGTCTTTCATTCATGCCCTTTGGATGGGGACAGAGAATGTGGGGCCCAGCAAATATTGTGAGAAGCAGTCTCTGATCAGGATGTGGTCGTGTCCAAGTCAGAGGGAGAGGAGCACATTTGCTTCAGTAAATATGTGGTTCATCAATGATTCCTGCCATCTTCCAATTTAGGTAGGTGGCTGGTGGCCGACTTCAGTTTGGATGCTTTCTCTGCTATCAAGTGAGACCATATGTGATAAGGATCTCAAAAACTCAAAATAGCTTTACTTATCATGTTCCTTTTCGCCTTTGCATCTACCACTCTTTCTATTATCATTTCTGTTATTAATTTTCAGTTACATTGATAATACAGAAGAATATATTTTGGGACCTTTCCACATTAGGATATATAAACTATGGCTCCCCCTGGTTATAGATATATTGTCATTTATTTTTTTCTATTTTTTAAAAATTATTTTAAAGGTTAGTGATAATCATGGAAATTAGAATGATCTAATAATCTGGACGGGTATTGATTACAGGTGGCATGTGGGAATGTCTGGAGGCTTTTAATTGTATATCTGGATCTGGGTACTGATTATTTGGATGTATACACATCAAAATTGTCTCCTTTGTATATTTTTATATACTTTATTGTATGTAAATTACACCTCAATAAAAAAGTTTAAAAATGCGGTTAAAGCTATACTTTAAAGATATTTTAAAATATTAAATTATATTTCTGAAGACAGGGATGTAGAAAAAGAGAGTTGAAAAGGAGAGGGAAAGGAGCTAACTTTTATTAAGTACCTTCTATCTTGTAAGCATATTACGTAATTTCTCATTTAATTATCAACAACTCTGTGAAGTGTCTTCTTATTCCATTTTTGTAGATGAGGAAGCAGACTCAAAGGGCAAAGAAGTTGTCCAAATTCACACATACTCGGTAAGTACCATAGTCAGAAAAGAAAAACAAGAAGATTACCTTATTTGGAGAATAAATCTTCTTCTAGACTTACATATCATAAAATGAAATAATATATTCCAGAAATAGCATTGCAGACATTTCTATCGAAGTAGTCGTAATTCACCCTGAACAAAATCTTTTCTCTGTCAGGTCACAGATCTGAACTTGCTTTGTGAATTTGCCATCATCAGGAAACCATAGCGATGTCAAAAATAGTAGATATTAGGTTGAACCTGGCTGTCTTGTTCTTCACTGCAGACAGTCAAAAAGAGTGCAAGGCTTTGTTTAGCATATGATGTATACTCTAGTAGGGGCAACATAAGTCTGTGCCTTTTATTTATGTCCACTCTAGAGGCAACAAGGAATAAAATATCACTAACTTTGAGGGCCTTTCTAAGGTATTCTGCTGACGTGTAACTCATCTTCATACAGAAGAGCCCAAGTATCTGGAAGAAAAATGCTGTACTTTCATTTTTTTTCCTTCTTCTCTTACTCTCCCTCCACTCCCTACCTTCTTCTAACCAGTGATTCTGCATTTATGAACTAAACACAGATAAAAAGGCCAAAAAGGCATTCCCAGCTTTGCATGCATTATAATACACCCCTGCAAAATCAAATCAACTAGGAAGCATGCATTGTGGACTCATTTAATCGATAATATAAAGAAACCACATTATTACCTTAAGTTATATGACTTAGATTGCTGGCTGATGACAGAAACCAATTTGCACAAAGATTTCTAGGCTTTTGTTTCCTCGTGTGCAAAATTAGGCCTCCTCCATGGCTAACATTCTGATTCCATTGTTTACAGCTTTTGTCTAGTTTTCAATACATAAAATTTCAGAATAGAATTTATTCTAGTCATGGGAGTGAACTGATTATATGAGGAGTATGTGTTCTTGCTGCATTCCTGTCATTACTAAAAGAGTAGAATTGTCAATCTCTAAAGTATGGGTAAGTAGATTTGATGTAAACAACCTCATGCCAAGTACTGAGATGCAATGAAAACATTACATAACTCAGTAATGTGAAGTGGAAAAAAATTATCAATGAGAGGAGAATGAAGAAAAAAAGGTGTTTTTAATAATGAAAAGTATAGAAAAAGGAGCTTTTAAAAAACCTAATGAATTAACTTGAGGGGAGATAGCCAGAAAAAAAAAAGCCATTCTCTATAACAGAAATAATATAGAGATTTATACAATTTATATTTTACATGAATTCTCCTAAATTGTCCCAGATCCTCTTTGTCATTTAAACAATTCTTACTACCAAAACAAGGAAAATCTTTAACTCTCTTACGCATTTCTGAGGTTAAAAATCAAATCATTTTCTACAAAAGACTATAATTTTCATGTTTCCTCAGGATTGAAATTAAAATAAAAGTTCTCAGATGCTCAAGTGGTTTAGTTCATCCTTTCATAAAGTTTACACGTTTGTATCTTTGACAGTAGGAAATTTCTAGAAGTTTCTCCATCAGTTAATCCTCACCTAACACATTTTCTTCCAGAATATAAAAATGAATAACTTTGTTAACCACCCTTAAACAGAGAGGCAGTATGTTGTATGAAAGAGCAGTGGGCTGGGTGACCAGTGGATTTGCCACTTGTCCATGGCATAAGCTCGGACGATTCACTCAGCCTCTGAGCTTTACCTTCAACTTTATAGCCAATCTTTTTTTTTTTTTTGGTAAATCTTAACAATTTTCATTGCTACCAACAGCATTTGAGAATGTAGAAGCAGATTTTTCAGTTCACTGACTTGAAAGTCTTCGAATATTCAATACTAATATTCATTAATATTTTGGCAAACACATGTCAAATATCCTTATGAGTAGATTAAAACATGTGATGTTAGTGATTAGTAGGCAAAACAAGTCTTTCCAACTGTTGGCCAAGGCATCAGAAAAATTTCCTTCCTCCATGCTCTTACACATGATAATTTCTGTATAACTCTATTGTAGCACTTATTTGGTTTTGACTAACATTCTTAGATGTCTTTCCAGTTAAAATGTTAGCTCCCTGAGGGCGAGAACCGTACTGCAACTCTGTAAGGATCTCATACAGGGTGTATGTCCCTCGGTAAACTTTGTGGATGAATAAACAGCCACAAAATTTTCCATTTGCTTCTCCCCATTTAGCAGCTTCCGCCTCCCTCTTTTTCCTTGGCTTTTGAAATGTAAGTGTAATGTTTGCCCAGGGCAAACAGACTTGGAGCTTGGGAGGCAGCATTGCATAATGAGTGTGAAAATCGTCCTGGTTTAACTCTTTGCTCTATAATTTATTAGCTCTCTGTCTCTGGGCAAATTGCTTAACTCCTCTAATTCCTTCTCTGTAAAATGAAGATAATAGGTTATACTTCAAAACATGTACAGATTAAAGGAGATCATGTTTTAAAACCTTTAGCAAGGTGCCTAGTGTAACACTTGATAAATGAGAGCTATAACTATTATTATTTCCTCGAAGGTACAGATATATCGAAAAAAAGAAAAACAAAACTAAACAAAACGAAAAGATGTCATTGGCTATTTCTTGCCTTTCCCTCTAGTAGACAAATCAACTTCTGGATTGGAATGTCTGTTTAGCAACCAGAAGCTAAAAACCAATAGAGATTAGGTCTGACTGAGACTCTTAACAAAATCAGTCTGGAATACATTATCTGTTGATAAAAATTAGTTTTTATGTTTTCAAAATTGAAAGTGGTGCTCAGAGTTGAAATACAGAAAGAATAGAGTTGGTCTAGGTAGTAGTAACCATAGGAGTATTTTATTAGGGTGAAAAATAACTTCAGGCAGTCTCTAGCCTAAAGCAACATATTATACAACTTTAGGTAATAGAAAAACAAACAAAAAAAGAAAAAGTAAAAGTTAAACTTTAAAGACCTTTGTTCTTTCCTAACTAGCAAACAACGCCTCATAATGACAGCCTACTTTGGCCTTTTTGCCCCGCAACCATTATGGTTTTCATCAGGCTTGCCTCACTGTACTTGAATACATGCGCCTGAGTTTATTTTCCATTTTAAGTTGAGTCTTAAAAATACAGGAACATCTCGTGGACTTGCTCACTAAATTTCGACCAGGTCTCTGTATTTGCTGCTGGAGAGGGCTCGGGGAAATGCAGAGTCACCCATTTGTCATACTTCTCATACTTCTTCCCTTCACCTGGATTTCTTGTATATTAAGCCGGTTAAAAACAACAAATGTACTTCTAAAAATCTATGGAGCAAAAGATGGCAACATCTTCTGCATATAAAAAGCATTTTCAAATTGAGTCAAATCTAACTTTCTTTGAAAGGCAGAATTTAAAAAATGATGAGCAAAATGTATATACTTCATGAGCCCAAGTGAATGTCTTTTTCTATGGAAGCAGAGACACACTTCTTCCTCTTCCTTTACGGAAGCCAGATCCTGATTCATTTTTTGTTCAAAACTCAGCAGAAACACAATGCTTCATTTTATAGAGGCTTATTACAACACAATGACAGCACTATAATTTTCTTTAGGGTGAGTGCTTCACTTGGCTTTAGGCCAGCTAAGCTCCTTTAGTAGTATCATTTAGCAGTTCTGTACCATTTGACACAGGCAAATACCTTCATGTTTATGAATTCTGTATTCTTGTAGGAAGCATTTTTAAAACTTTGTTTTAACAGCAGCTCATTAAAAGCAGCACTTGAATTTTACACGTGAGCAGATGATTTTTCCCTGATGTAGACATTCAGATGGTCTATAAGCCATTGCAAGTGACAGTACCACCCACTTCTTAAGGCTAAAGCAGTCGTAAAATCACTTTGGCACTCAAAGGGCCTTTTGGTTCTTTTGTTAAAGGAAACCTGTAATTGTAAAATTCCTCCTGAATTTCATTGTTCACATAGATGTAAATAATGTTCTCTTGTCTTTTTTTTTTTTTTTTTTTTTTGGGTTTTGTGGTATGTGGTCATTCTTGATGTTGTTTTGAAGAAGTTATAGACAGTTAAGTAAACATCTTAGGGAACTAGCTGAGATCTAAAGCTAGGAACACTTCATACTTTTGTTTATTAAAAGAAAGACAACGATTTTTCATAAGTCTTCTGCCCGGCCCCCTCCACCCCCAATGCCTGTCTCTTGTTATCGTGGTGGACTTTTACCCCAGGAGACTGTTTCTCTACATAAAAGTTGAGTAATCCTTACTTCCTGAATGAGAACTACCTGAGTGCTTACATGTGGACAGGAACAGTGGCTGCTGTGTGACTAGAGTCCTGGAGCCCAACAGGGGACATGCTAGAGGGGGTGAGGGGAGGAATCTTTTGTGACAAGCACAACTGTGTGGCAGGCCTTTGATCTGACAGCAAGAGTGAGTCCAGCATATTAGAGGCATCTCATTTTCCTTTAGCAATCTGACATGACAAGTGTGCTGCAAGTTTTCCCAAAGACTGCCCTCCTTTCTGCTTAGACTGGGGGTGGGATGAGGATAGAAAATGAGAGGCCTACAAGGAAAAATAAAGTATGTTTTTTTTTTTCATCCATTTATTGACTATAAATGCAAACTTTTACTAAGTGCTCTTTTTGGGTCAGGCATTGTCTCAATGTCTTATGTGCATTCTCTATCTTAATTTTTATAATAACCATTAAGTAGATAAATCTCCATTTAGCAGTTGAGGAAACCGTACCTTTGGAGAGGTTAAAAACCTTGCTGAAGGTCACACAGTAAGAGGCAAGGTTGGGACTTTATCTTCATGTGATGCCAAGGCTGTGCTCTTAACCACTGTGCTATACTGCCTCCCTGTGTTAACATCTTTTATCTTTCTCCCCAGCACCATGGAAGATTAGTAGAAGAAAATTGCTAGATACCCGTAGGTACTATTATATATATTTGTCATTATATTAATACTATTGTATTATAGACTTGTATGTTAAATTGTTATGTTTATATGAAATAACTGGGAAACTTAGGCTTGAGTAAATGTAATTCAAGCTGTTTGATTTCTAGAATATGATTATAATGATCTCTTTCTGTTCACTTCTGTCTGTCTGTCTCTGGTTTTCTGAAGTGATCTTTTGTTTTCCATGAACAGTTGTTACTGAGCAATACCAGCTGCAGGAAAACAATTTATGACATTACTGCCACTGCCCCCCCATCTTCCCCACCCTGCTTCCTTCCCCACAACCTCCGGTCCTGGCAAGTGCTATTATTTTGAACGAATATGATTGACAGAGATGGGAAGTTCTCACATTTATTTCTCTTATAAAATTTATTCAAGCAAAAGCTTCTCCAAAAGAGGCCCCAGCATTGTATCTGGTTCAGACATAAATCTTCAGGGGAGAAAAAGGCTGCCAATACAATTTAGTTGGAAGCTAGAGAAGCAGAAAGAGGAGGAACACTTTTGGGAATTTTGAGCGCTCTCCTATTTTGGGCACCCTGAGGGATAGTTATATCTCAAAGCACCAATTAGAGTCAAGAAACTTCTGAGATTATATAATGTCCTCTGATAGACAAGTCAGATTTAGGGTTGGTCCAATTTACTTTGACTACTCATTTTTGAAAATTGCCTCTGGGATGCAGAATCTGTCCTTAAATTAAGCCTTCTCCTTATTCCATATTCTGTATGAGGGAGTATGGTCAGATAACTAAAATCTATATGTTTTTCTCAGGTCCTCTGTAAAAGTCTAAAGCTTTCTGTTACATTGGAGGTTCTTAACCTTCTGTGCTTATAGTACACTTTTAGGTGCTAGAATTATTAGCAACACAGACGAAGGGCTTTAAAGAATCAAAATAATACCACCACCCCTACTGCAATAAAACGATATCTCTTGGTGTCCATAAAAGTAACTACAGCAAGGACATAGCTTATGTGCTTGCCTTTCCCTGCTCTGTCTAGATGTGAGCACAACTGTTTACTGCCCTTACCTTGATATCTTATATGTTCATGGAAAAAAGTGTTTACACATTTCAGAGATCATACAAACTTCCTTTGTTGTTGATTTGCTTTTATGCCATACATTTTGCTTTTTGCAGGATGAATCCTGACAGACCTCAGTAATTATATATGTACTTGAATGCAGCAAAGGTAATTTTACAAAATTTGAGAAAGGATTCAAATGCTGGGGTGCCATCGAGTACCATTGGAAAACCACTGTCTTGAATACCTGAAAAGCAAATCATGATAAAAGGAAGAATAGAATAAATAAAACAAAAATGCACCTGAGGGTGCTTGTCCAAATGACCCTACACTGGCATCTGAAAGTGGACCTTTTTTCCTTCCTGGGTGACAATGACAGGTTGCTTTTTGTTCTAATGATACTCAGAGTTTGCTGCTTTGGAGAACATATGGATTATATGTTCTCCAAATATGTGAGTTAGCTTAGTGGAGCCTGGATGATGAGTCAAGAATTTCAATGGATTCTTATAGTTTGATAGTTTGAAGGTAGATACATGGAAAATAGCATTAAATATATGTACTTAAAAGTTGACACTTGGTTGATATTAAAGGATCAGTTTGGCAAGTGTTTTACATGCACTTAGAGAAGCTTGTGATATTATCACTCCATGTTTAAAATTATCCAAGTGATTTGAGAAAGATTAGGCAAGTTTGTCATATTCTTATGCACATTAATTTAGGAATTTGGCTGGGGAACTTTCCTTTTTTCTTAAAGCAAATATCTAAAGTTGATCTTATTTAAATACTGTGGAATTAATTTTCCTCAACTTTCTTAGTATCATAGTCAAATTAAATCCAGAGTAGTTTTGAGAAATGGGCCTGAAAGAGAAGTGATTTTCATTCCGGGTGAATGACATGCTTAATGCTTATATGCAGGGTAGCTAGGTTCAAATATTTGTTGGTGGTCTACCATGTGCCAAGTCTATATTCTAGTCTGTGGAGATAAAATAGTGAACAAAACAGATAAGTTCTTGTTGTCGTCGATCTTAAATTTTAGTGCGAGGGGTAAACGATAAACTAGTATACAAATAAATGTGTAACATGTCAGATAGGGAGGAATAGAGAGTTGTGGGGTAGGAGGAAGCCACGAGTGCCAGTTCATAATGGATAATTAGGGAAGGACTTCTGATAAGGTGACTTTTGAACAGAGGACTGATGAGCCATGTAGGTATCTGTGGCAACCACAGAACATTAAAGGCGAAGAACCTGAGGCAAGCTCCCATTCTGACCATGGGTTCATACATGTGACTTGCTTTGGCCTATGGAACGTTAGCAAACATGACGGCAAACAGAGGCTTGAAAAGCACATGTGTTCCCTCTTCCCCTCCTGCATGATTGGGCGTATTCTCTTTTTCATCTCTGCCTGTCATGAGAGCATGCCCAGGCTAACCTACTTCAGATGTGTGAGAAAGATGAGGAGAAGAGCCAAGGCCATATTAATCCAGTTGACAGCTAGCCAACTGCCAAACATGTGAGAATGCTCAGCTAACATCAGCTGAAGTGCTTCCCCAATGCACACTTCTTACTGCAGACATGTTAGTGACCCTAGCTGAGATCAGGAGAGCTACCACGCTGACCCATCGACTTATGAGCAATCATAAATGGCTGTTGTTTTAAGCCACTCAATTTGAGGATGATTTGTTATGCAGCATCACTGTGGCAATAGATGACTGATGTAGGCACTCAAGGTTCTTCACAATGTGGCCCCTGCCTATCTCTTTAGCTTTATGTCCCACAGCCCTAATGTACTTTATACTTCAGGCACCTGATTTATCTGAATTTTGAAATGGGAAATGTTCTCTTAGGCCTTTTGATATGTATTATTCTCTATTTCTGAAATGCGCTTCATGCCCAGGTCTGCCTGGACAACTGTCCTTTCTTCAAGTCTCAGCAGTGGTGTTGCTCCTCTGGAAAGGCATCCTGATGCCTCAGGCTGGGTTCAGGGCTCCTTCCTTGTGCCTGTGTAAGCATCTCTAGCACAGAAAGGCACGTATATGACTATAATTTAGTATGCTAAATTTTTGCTTTTCCCCATATACAGAAGCTTCCCTAAGGCAGAGACTGTGTATTCTTTATATCCTGAATATAGCATTTGGCACAAAATAGAATCTTCACACGAACTTGTAAGCTTATTAAAAACATGTATTTGCCATACTGTAACAGAGTTCTAAGTCTCATAAAGGAGGAATTACTAAAAGAACAGAAAAGATTTCTTAGAAGAGGCAGAAATTAAAATGCTCCTTAGATTTAATGCTGGAGAGGGGAGAATCTATCAAGCAGAGGAACAGCCACCAACAATGGCAAAGTGGTACTCTGGTGGTTGAAGTTTTCAGTATTATTGTAGTGGAAAATTCATGAACAGGTGCAATAAAGGATGGTATTATTTTGTTGGGGCTTGAATAGCCTTTAAAGGTATTTAGGCTTCATTTTGCAAGGGAGCGATGCCATAAAAACCATATTTTGATGGGTTACTCTGGAGGCAGTGCATAGACTATATGGTGGGTCAGAGAGAAAGAGATTGGATATGTGGAGCCATCTCTTGGTTTTTGGAACAATTCAGACAAAAGGCAATGGTGATAGTGGGAATATGTAAAAATACAAAGGACATTGTGAGGGTTGGGAAAAGATTAATAGTTGATGATGACTTTTAGATTTCTCTTCTAGTGTTGGGGAAAGAGGAATAGCTGTGATGAGAAAGTCAAGTCCAGTTTGGACACACTGGATTTGAGATGTATATGGGTGGAGCGCTCTCACAAGCAGTGAGAAATGTGGACCTGGAGTTCATATTAGAACTGGCACATTTGGGGCTCTTTCGTCTACAAAAGAATGTAGCCCAGAAAGATGAGAAGCTCAAGAGCAGATGCATGCACAATGCCTTTATACTTAGGACAACAAGAGAAAGTGCAGACTTCAAGGGAGACAGAGATAGAAGGAGAAACTAGAGTCAGATAGGAGAAGATGGTGGATAGTGCAAAGGAGGAATCTAAGACTAGGATGAGGTACCAATTTCAGGTAGAAAGAGAAACTGATGGAAATGAGGAGACAGAAGGGACGAGTGGATCATTAGAAGGATGTCTTTGAGAAAAGAATGTTTTGGTCTATAGTTATGGGTTTTGCGGTCAAATTACAAGGACTGAGTTGGAATAAATGAGGAAATGGAGGCAGAGAGTTTAGATTCCAAGAGATTTGTTACAGAGAAATGAAATAGTAGCTGAGGGTTGAGAGAAGACATTTCTATGACTTGGGCATTTGTGTAGATAAATGGATGGGGGTGGGAATGAGTTTGGAATAAAGAATGGCTCAAAACCTTCCAGAGAAAAATGGGAAAAAGTAGAAATGAGAGCACATAGAGGAAGTTTGACTTTAGTAGGAAAACCAGTTATTTTTCTGAGACAAGAAATAGAAGAGAAGCATTTTATCTGTCACCATTACAGGGGACAACCATGGCTTCTTACGGTCCATTTTTGGGCCACGCTTAGAGAGATAAAATATCACAGTGCCTGATCAGCCACTTGACATGATACGACAATCGTAATTTCTTAACTTCTTATCTTAGAGGTCAAAACCATTTAAAAAACAAAATGTGAGTATATTAGTCTCTCCAATAACCCATTTGTTTATGTGACCAAGAAATGTCAAACTGTTAAAAGGTAAACAAACAAACAAACAAAAACCCAAAGCACATGGTTTTCGAAAGGGTAGGAAACCAAGCAGATGATATTTATCAAATGCTTGTTTATTAATAACCAGTTTTTCTACATCTACAAAATTTAAGGGTCATAGGAATAGATAATAATTTTGGTATAATACAGACATAACATTTATATGCTCTTTAAACTGATCTTCACTTTATTTGGCTTTAGTATTTTGTAAAATAGGAAAACATTTTCACAACTAGTTTCAAAAATAGACCCTTAACTATGTATATAAATATTTATTCATTTATATAATTAACCTGAAGTAAATACATACACATGAAAATATTTGTACTAAAATGGTAGAAATTTATAGATAACTTAAACATTTTTTCATCAAAATTCTTTCCAATGTGGTTAATACTTTTATGATAAACAAAAAGATGCCAAGAATTGATCTTTGAACCAAGGCTTTATATAAGGGGCATTTGAAGTGGGATTTCTCATTGCTATGTGGGTTTGGTTTAAGGTCATTCCGGTACTCTGAGTCTGCTCTTAGAAAACATTTTATTAAAATGTTTTAATGTCTGTTATTTTTTTTTTCTCTTGGGATGATATGGATGAGATGGATGAAAAAGACCAAGGGCAAACAAGGCTGTTGCAGATGGGTGGACATTCTCTCTAGTTGCTTTCATGTCATTTGGCAGGAACTGAACAATCCATTCCCCACCCTACCTATTGCCTCCTTTCCCCCTGCCCTCGCACAGACTGTTGCTGATGTTCTGTGAGGACAGGCTAGGGAGCTAAGGGGCTCTCAGAAGGAGGGATGCTTTAATCTCTGCCGGACCTATAAGCGACTCTGATGTTTTGGGTCATGTCTGTCTTTCTTGGGTAAGGTCATGTCTCCTTTTGAGGATTCCTAGTTCATGATGGTGTCTGGACAAGGAAGAAATGCTGCCCCTGCACTCCTGACTGTGGGGTGCTTGGCCGTATGTCTCAGTTCAGATTCCAACATATCCTGTTGAAGAGAAAGCCTTACAAGTCTGAACATTGGTTTGAGCAACTGAGAGTGAAAGCACTTTTCTTTTGAACCATTTGCGCTTTCCAAAACACCTCAAGGGAAACACTTTTAATGCTGGAGCCTTAATAAAGAACACAGGAAAATTGTTTCTTTGATGAAGAAAAGCCTTGATGCATACAATATATGATACAAGTAACCCAGTCTCTCTAAATGCTGTTACTTAATCTATTTAATATGTTTAGAATTCTTTGGAGATAAAGCAAGATGTAAGCAAAAATAGAGAAAGGAAAACAACAGGTTTTTTTTTTTTGTTTTTGGCCATTAGTGATTAGAGACACTAAGATGTGGCAATTATTCCTGGGAGATCTATAATTCTTAATAAAAGTTCCAAGAAAATCTACTTTTTACAAAATGCACACAAAGCTAAAAAGGAGAATTCCACTTTTCAGGGAATTCTCAGGAGCGGACATCTTAATAGGGTGTCACTTAGGTGTCAAAGAGAAAATTGGTGTGCACTCAAATTGAGTTCTCCTGCTCCTATTTTCTGTAACTCTTTCTAAGAGTTGATATTGAAACTAAGGAAGAGCTTCCCATTTTCTTTTTCTAAAGGTTCTCAGGTCAAGTGTCCATTTCTTCCAGCTCCTTCCGGCCCTTCTCCCTCCTGTAGACAAAGATACAAATCCCTTTCTCTCTGGTCCCATGTATAGGGAGGTAAGATCTCAATTACAAACCATGTATTCTTATCCTCTGACAGGATATGATCACTAGTAAGCTAAATCCTATGGTTTGGTTTTAGACTTTAAGATCTAATGACTTCTGGGCTTATTCTTGATATTTTGAATTTATTATGTATAATTATTTAAGTATATATGCATTCACACATATCAATTTGAGTCCATATTGCTCCCTTTAATACTTAAGTGAATCTCATTATTCTGAGATAAAACTCAAGCTCTTAGCATATCTGGAATCTCCTACCCTCATTCTTCATCTGTTTGAACACCTCACTTTATGGGTTCATCTCAACATACATCATTTACAGGAAATATTTCCAGCCCCAGAATGTGTGACAATGCCTCATCTTTGCTCTTGTATCACTTAGCATATTATAAGAAAGTAATTTACTGATTCATTGGTTCGGCAAATATTTATTGAGCACTTACTCTTATTGACCTACCACTCCACCAGGTCAGAGTTGTTTGTTATAAAACAGACTTCAGTAAATATTTGTTCAACTAAAATGGATATACATTATTTTTAGATTTAGGAAAAGGCTTAATTGGTTACTCATGAATGAAATTACCATTAGAGAGGCAATGTGAGGTGGTTAAAAAAAAAGTCTCGAATGGATTGCAAGCAGAATAACTATTGGTGGTGTCTAAGAGCCTAGATTTCAGAACTATCAAACTAAAAGTTCTCAGGTCAAGTCTCCATTTGCACAACTATCAAACTACCTGTGTTCAAATCCTTGTCCATTTTGCTTGCTGACTTTGTGACACCAGGTCAATCATCCAGTCTCCCTGTGTCTCACATGTAAGATATAAGTCATGACAATACCTGGTCCACATGGTTATTGAGGGCATTAAGTGAGGCAGGTACAATGAGGTACAGTTAAATGAGGAAGGTGTGCATTGTAAACTCTATCATCTTTGATTGTGCTTCTCAAGCTTTAATATTTATACAGGTCACTTGGGGATCTTGTTAAAATGCAGTTTCTGATTCAGTAGGTCTGGGGTGGGACCTGAGAATCTATATTTCTAACAAACTCCCAGGGGATGCTGTTGCCCTGGTCCACAGACCACACTTTGGTCTAGTCTACAGTAGTCTTTCTCAAACTTCACTTTATACCAGAATCTCCTGGAGGGCTTGTTAAAACATGATTGCTGGACCCCACCCTCTAGTTTCTGCATCAGTAGTTCTTGAATGGGGCCCTATAATTTACATTTGTATCAGTTCCCAGGTGATGCTAATGCTGTTGATCTGAGAACTCCATACTTGGAGAACACTGATGTAGAAAACAGAAGATTGTTTTACTTGGAGAGAAAAGTTTGCTATGTTACAGAAAACAAGAATTATAGATGTAAAATGTAGATTCTGACTCTTAAATTTTAGTTTTGGCGCTTAAATGCATTTAGTATTATTAAAAAAAGTAATTGGCACCAATCTGTCCCTATGGCTTTGTATTTTCTAAGGCCTGCCACAGCTGCAGCAGTAATAAACTATTCCTGATCTGGGATCCCTGACAAGGATTTCTCTGAGAGCCAATGTGATTTTGGCTCTTGAACAGATGTCCTCTCTCTCACATGACGGAGCAAAAGGGAAGAAAATATTTTAGTAAGGTTCTCATTAGGCATTGTGAAAACTGGCCTATGTTTCGATAGCCTTTGCCATAATAAACAAGTATAGTAGGAAAATAGATTCTCTTACTGGACTTAATGGAAAGATTGGTACATTTGGAGGATGGGCATGGGTTATATGACTCTTCAAGGATTTACTCACAGCAAATCATTAAAAAAAGAGGGAGAAGTGGTCAAAACTATCTCTAATTAAAGCAAAAATTAGAAATATACAGTATCAAAATATACTGAACTGAATCATCCTATTTGCTTGTACTCTAGCTCTTCGGAGTAAAGAGAGATGTTGCTTGCATGTTCCAGAAGATTATCTTCCTAAATCAGCCTGGTACTATTAGGCCAAGCAACCCTTCTAGGTTAAAGGAGAAAGATAAAATGCCCATGGACAAAATCATGCTTCCTTATCCTGAAAATAGACCAATTGTCTATCTTTAACAGTTATTATCCCTTCTTCTATATAGGATAGAGTGCTATATTCTGGAAGTGAGTTCAGGAGTGGTTCTTGTCTCTAATATGTTTATAATCTCAAGAGAGATGAGAATTTGTGTAAATAATTATACTATAAGTAGAATAGAATAACTGATATATTAACCATACTACCAATGTGAACAGGGAATGCAGAGGAATCAATGATATATTTTGCTTGAGGAAGTTGGAGGAGGCTTAAGAAGGATATTGCATGTGGGTTGAGACTAAAAATTAAAAGCATTTCAGTAGACAAAGCCCTGTTAAGGGGTTTGTGGCTATATAGTTATTATACTGAACCTACAACTGAAGTTTCCATTTACTGCGCCTTGCAAACTTGTAAGGGTTATTTTCCCTCAAATCAGAAATGTATAATGCAGAAAAAATAGAATTGAAATTTACTAAAGGAAATGTGTGTTACATTTTTTTTATATGAAAGGTCAGTGGTTGCTTAGATATTTTTTAGATTTCTGTGCCCTGATTGCCCTGAGAGCCAATGAGATTTTGGTTGTTAACCAAATGACTGATTCTTCTGTTGGTCCCATCTGCATAACTCTAAAATAGAATTCAAAGCTGACTATAGCTTAAAAACTGATAAGTTCCTAAAGTACACTTCAATTTTGGAGGAAATAGCTGTGGATTATTTCTTTACATCTTGCAGAGCTTTATAGATTACTCATAGTAAAAACGTCAGGCAATTAAATACAAACTAATGGCCTGTGTAGATCTAAATTTAAACTTGATGGAAATGAAACTTGTGTTTTTGGCTCTCTGTGCCATCACACTCGCTTTGGGCCCACTGGACTATAATTTCCTTGGCTGTTCTATTTCCTCAACTGTGGCATTTTCTCCCTATCAGCAGTCTTAAGATATCATTTCCTTATGAGCAAAACTAGACCCTTCAGCCTATCCCTTTGAACATTCTCACCATTTTATTTTACTTTTCTGATACTTTGTCCTTCCATTGCACTCATACACCAAATTCTCAACCGTAGATCAATCTAACATCTGATTAGACATCTTTATTCTTTTACTTTAAACATGTTTCACTATGCTTAGGTACGTTTCTTGTAAGATACCTATAGCTGCATTTTGTTTCGTTTTTAATTCAGTCTGAGATTCCTATTTTAATTTGGGGGAGTTTAACTTGTTTATATGTATTGCGATTAGTGACTTTTTTGGGCATATTAATATCACCTTTTTTGAAGATTTTATGCTTTTTCTTTATTTCTCCACTTTTTTGGCCTAAGTTAATTTTCCTCTAGAAACATTTCTCCCCTACTTATTAAAAATTTATATCCTTTTCTCAAGCTTTAGTGGTTACTTTTACATTTTTAACAGATCTGCTTAACTCGTCTAATAGGTCTAACATTAATCAATATTTCTATCCTCCCTTAGAATGATATGGGCACTATAGAATGTTTCAATTCTGACAACCTTGTTTCATATTTCATGTTATTGGAGTCTAGAATTTTAATTCCCCTTTGTTTATAATTCCCTCAATTGGTCATTATTATTTTAATAAAATTTTAATTTTATATAAAATTTATATTATATATTATATATATGTAATTTAAATGTATGTAGAAAAATATACTAATCATAAGTATACAAATTGATATTTTTTCACAAAAGGAACAGAGTTTATATAACTACTACCCTGATGAAGAAATAGAACATTATTAGCACCCCAGTATTACCACTTCTGCCACTTTTCAGTCACTATCCCTCTTATAATAATCATTATTCTAACGTCTATCATTACTGATTAGTTTTGCCTGTTTAGGACTGTATATGGATTCTATGTTTGACTTCTTTCCCTCACTATTATTGTTGTAAAATTCAATCATGTCATTGTGTGTGGGAGTAGTTTGTCTCTATTGCTATAAAATATTCCATTACATGAATATGTATACCTTATTTATCCATTTTGTATTGATAAACATTTATTTGTCTTTAGTTTTTCTATTACAAATAGTCAGTTGTGAACATCTTGTATGTGTCTTTTGTATACATTTTGGGATACGTGTTTTTAATATATGCTTATGTATACCCATTTCTGTTGGGTACACCTAGGAGTGGAATTGCCGTGTCATAAGTTATATGATTTATACACTCATCAGTAGTGTATGAGATTTCTAGTTGCTCCACATTCTAACCAATACTTAGTGGTGTTAGTCTTTTTAGTATTAGCTATTCTAGAGTCTATGTAATGGTATCTCATGGATTTATTTTTCATTTTTATTTATTAGTTATTTGCCAATGACTAATAAGTTTGATCACCTTTTCTTACGCTTATTGGTCATTTAGATATCTGTTTTTGTGAAGTGCCTGTTAAAATTCTTCCTGTGGTTTGTACTTGTTGATTATGAGCTCATTTTTACATTAGATTGCTTTTTCCTGTGGAGTTCTGTGGCCCTTAGATTGTACTATAGAGGTTTTGCGGATATTCCACACTTGCTTTTCTGCTGGGACTCTGTGTTAGTTTTGGCTTGGGATTCCAGCTAGTGTGAATAGTAGAAATTTGGACCTCCTCACTAGAAGAGACACATGCTCAGTGTATCAGTTTCTCAGAAAGAGAGTTTTTTGGGCCTTCATCCAAAGATTGAGGCAGACAGCATATTTCCTTGCTGCTTCTTTGGGATAGTGTCCAGAGATTTTCTAGATTAGTGCTGTCCATTAGAACTTTCAGTGATGATTAAAGTATTTAATACCTATGCTTTCCAACATGGTAGTTAGTGGCCTTATGTAGTTATTAAGTACTTGAAATGTGTGACTGAGGAATTAAAATTTGAATTTTATTTAATTTTAATTCATTTAAATTTAAATAATCACATATGGGTAGTTGCTACCATACTAGATAGACTGATTTTAGACCAGTTTTCTTATATTGGAAAACCCATGAGGATCTTGGATATATGAAGTAGTCTAAGTTCCAACTCTTCTCCTTATGCAGGACCTAAACTGTGTCTCCTGTCCTTACACTCCTGATCCCATTTCCATTATTCAGGCTTCATACCCTTGGACCACTATAACTTTAATTGGAGTTGGTTTTACTTTCTTTCTCTGGTTAAGCTCAATCTTGAGTTTATATTGTTGCAACATTGTATTTGAATGTTCAAATGGAAGGAGGGATAAATATTAACTCAGTCTGCAGCTCCAGCTCTCATGTACTTCTCAAGCCACTTGCCATTTATTTATCTTCTGCTACCATCACCCTATGGAAACTTTCATCGCTGATAGCAGTTCCATAGTATTATATTTAATGACTTAATCCTAACCTAAATGACTTGCGGGAAGCTTTGACTTTGTTCACCACTGATTCTTTAAAGCAATTTTTTCCCTTGGCTTCTTACAAAGTACCACAGTTTTCTTTCTACCTATATTGATTCTCCCTCTCAGGCTCTTTTTAGGACTTCTCTTCTTATGCTCACTACCTTCCCATTATCAAGGGGAATCAGTCCCAGTCTTATTTCTTTTCCCACTCTATGTATCTTCTTATGGTGATTTTATTCAAATTTCTGGCTTCAATTAAGCTTATGAATCCCAAATTTATTGTCATTTTTGAAACATTAGCTGATGTCAGTATCTCAGTATTTCTTGCTCTCCATTGGTTTACCACCCATCCTTGCAAAAATAAAATAAAAAACCAAAATAGAAAGTAGCAGGTTTTTTAGGCTCACAAGACTCAGAAGAAGTGATAAGACTTCAGTGAGGAAACAGCTGCATGACACATCTAGGCAGACATGGCTTGGACCCTTAACCCAGTGTTCCCTGATTTGTTTCCAAAATATTGTTGAGGACTGCGAAATTGTGGGATACTGGCATGAGAAAGAATCTTAGAGATATTCTTTGGTCTGTTTTCTAGGCAAATAAGTGGCAGAGGTGATTCTAGAACTGGTCATCTAGTGATGCTCTACTTGCCATCATCTCAAGACCTAAGGAAGTAGTACTCCTCCCTTAAATTTGAGTCAGTTTAACTTAAGGAAACTAAGGGAAATCCTTGTTTCTTCATAGAATAATAACCAATAGAAAACCGCAGGAGATTTCAGTTATTTTAGTTGTTACAATTGCATATAAAGGTGTAATAACTTCTCAAATGTTGCAACTGAAACAGAAAAAAATATACTTTAAAAAATCCACATGATTTTTCTTTCAGTAATCATTTTAAGTGTGTGTGTGTGTGTGTGTGTGTGTGTGTGTGTGTGTATGTGTGTGTTTGATGAAAAAGACACAAGAGAAACTTCGAAACTTTTTTCTCTAATTATATGTCTACTTTTAGCTAATATTTATGAGGGCCAACATTATCTCTCTTCAGTAACTATATTTCTCTATTTCCTCAAAGAGTCATGTGAAAGACTGTTTATTCAGAAGAGATATTTCTACAGTGAAAAAAAAAACACTCATACTGAAATCAATTCAAGTCTCTTTCTGATATCTAGGCTGTATCTAGGACACATCTGGACATTTGAAACATCTAAATTTGACTTTTCCAGTTTTTAGCAGAACATTTAGTAAATAAAAGGACAAGAAACTTATATTAATCATGATTAATTTCAAGGTGACAGCATTTCAGTGGGGCCTGTATCCCTGTAGCATAGCTTTTACTTTGTCCTGCCTGAGATTCGCCCCACATTGGTGGATGAAGCTGATATTCAAAGGGTGTGGTTTTTGAGGTTGCCACATGGCTTTGCCATGACTTAAAATAACTCTTTTTGGCTGCCAGTAGACCTAAGAAAGCACTAAGCACAAGATTCGCTGACCTCAGAATTTGATGCCTTAGGACTAGCAGCTCTTTCAGGATACCTCGGTTTCTGTTTTTAAATATCTGGAACACTTCAAGCCTTAAACCAGGATCTTGATCCTCTCCTCCTCCTCCCTTTAGTAAAAACAGAGGGTAAGAATTAATTTTGGGTACAGAAAGTAAATGATGACCTTTCATGGTTCCCCTGAGAACACTAATCTTTACTTTCTAAAGAAAGTCTACCTTCTTCAGCCTAAATCCTTTGGACAGTATGTGAATAAGAAGTGTGGAAAAACCCCATGGGGAACTTATTCTGGGAGTCTACAAATAGGCCAATAGCTTTGGATATATTCCTCAGGTCCTATTCTCCACTGTGTGTAGATGCACAACATCCAACTTTCTTCCAGATATTCAGTGATAATGTCTTTAAAAATTAGAGAAACATTCATTTTGAAGGAAAAGGCGAAGAACATTATTTAGAGAGGTAAATTATTTTTTCTATTTATATAATGAAAAAAATGAGACAAATTGGTTTGAAAAGAGGAAAATAAATATATTGCAAACATTTATTGAGCGCCTTCTATGTGCCAGAGATAGCTCTATGCTCTAGAGATATAATAGTCAGTGGACTAGACAGACATGTTCTCTGGCCTCATGGACTTCCCATTCTAGTGGAAGGCACATGGCAGGAGACTTAACCCAGTGTGGACGTCAAGAGGCATCAGAGGAGATTTCTCTGAAGGAGCGATGTTTAAACTAAGAACTGAAAAGGGTTAGATGGACAAAGTCCCTAATTTAGTTTGGCTTCATTTTCAATGATCCCATTACAAAACCAAACAAAAATTCATTTCTAAATTTTTTATTTTTTTCTATCCTTCTATGGCTGCCTGTCAAAGAGAAAATTCTGATTTCAAGAGAAAGCAATTGAATTGCTACCTCTTTCTCTATCTCTTGCATAGACATTCATTATTTCTTATATCTCACTTTATTATGATTAATTGGTGTACATATCTGTCTCTCCCTCTAGCTTGTGAATCTCTTAAGGTCAGGGATTATATCTTAATAGTTTCTCTTCTGGCACAACATCTCTGTGATGAATAAATAACAAAATTAAGATGGATGAATATCAGAAATAGATGCTTTCAGAGCATCATTTTGTATTGAGAAAAGTTTTGTGTCAAAATATACTTTCTTTCATCCAATTTAGTCAATCCTTAATAAATTTATTGAGCATCTACTATGTGCAGGCCCTGTGTTGGTCATAGGGATATAATGGTGAGCAAAATAGATATGGCACTGGTTCATGTGGAGTATATAGTCTAATGGAGGAGGTCAGACTTTACGTAAATAATCACTTGAGTATCTAATTCCTGACTATCAAAAGAGATAATGTAGGTAAAAATATTAAAATAAAAGATTTTAGGTGAAAATGGCAGGAAAATTTAAAGTTTTATCAGATTTCTGGATGCCTATAAGGAATATAACTCATATTTTCTCCCTCTTTCTCCTCCTGCAATAATTAAGTTTTTACATTCAAGATGCATAATTTCTATAAGGAAAAGGAGACAAATTAACATTCATTCTGGATATTTTAGCTACTTGGCGTGGCTCAATTGCTAATGGCATAACCAATTTTTATTTTTTGGGGGGAAACACGAGTCTGAGATTCCCAAAGTTTTTTCCCAATGCTCTTGTTGTTTAGTGAGTCAGAACCCTATTTTTCATGGAAGTTTTGGAGTTCTAAAAATCTGCCGATATCTATAATTAGGGTTGTAAATTCTTGCATGTTAAGAAAATGAAATGACAGAGGTAGAAAATAAGAACATAAGTCATTCTCACTGCTCTTTAAAACATAAAATAAGAAGACTGCTCTTGGAA
The DNA here is from genome assembly GCF_902729225.1 of Pteropus medius. NCBI lineage: Eukaryota > Metazoa > Chordata > Mammalia > Chiroptera > Pteropodidae > Pteropus > Pteropus medius. The sequence continues at coordinate 11,547,539 of NW_024351729.1, forward strand.
ACTTATAATTACACACAATACATTTTTTTTTCTGGTTTCAGATCTAAGAAAATAACTTAAAATAACTTTTCAGTATTAGAAGGTGAACACTGAAGGAGCAAATGGACCTCTTTAATATAGTAGGACGACTTACTCTATTAAGTTGATGTTTAATAGTCTTCTTTGAAATTTGTGCATGTATGTTAGGAAAAAAACTCAACATTCCATTTTTCTCTTGTTTACCTTTCTTTCTTTCCTTCTTTTCTTTTCTTTTTTTTCCCCCTGAATGCTATCTTGTGAACCTCTGAGCTGTGCTACTAATATTAATGGTACATATTGCTGGCATAAATGTATGGCAGTGAGAGGGCACATGAAATGGTGTGATAATATTGTAGAATATTTTTCACAGGTACTGTATTTCTCAGATCAAAGAAACTGCTAATAATCTGAAAAGGAAAAGCTTATTTGCAACAGTTGCTTAATATTGTGTTATTCTTGATGAAAATATTAGCTTTAGTCTTAGTCTGGTATTTAATTCTTACCATTTTAATAAAAATATGGAAGCTGAATTGGTAAGAATAAACATAGCAGCTTAAGAAAGACAGAATTAAAGAAATGAAAAAATGAAAGTGTGGACCACTACTGACATCTTCACCACTAAAGAGTAGACCACTTTCCCAGATAATGTCTTCCCATGCTCCCCTTGTCAGCCACAGATAACAGTCAAAGAAGAAGTATAAGAAGCAGAGCGTTGAATGGTGGCTAGCAGGTGGCTAGCAGGGGAAAGGAAGTGGTTAAAAGAATAAAGTTGCAGTTCTGTAGGATGACTATGTCTAGAGATCTAATGTATAGCATGATGATTATAGTTGATAATACTATATCGAATACTAAAAATTTGCTCAGAGAGTCGATTTCAGGTGCTCTTATCATATATGCAAAAGATAACTATGGAAGGAGATAATATGTTAATTAGCTTAACTGTACTACTCATCATCGGGTTGTATATCTTAAATATTTTAATACATTTTAGATAAAAAAGAGTCATATATAGGATGCACGTAATATAACCTAAATCATGAAGTCTCAACAGGGTAAAATTGTCCCCATGGAGATGACAATTGGTGTGTGTGTGTGTGTGTAATATATTTTTTTCAATGTATAAAGCATAGATGTGCAGTATATAAACAGATATACAGTGTATCTGTGATATTAACATTTCATGGCGGTTGGGAGAGTGATGAGAAAAAATGTCTAAAAAGATTCCTTATTGGGAAGGTAATAATAAAAACAAAAGGCTGTAAAAGATTGCCTTTACTGGTTTCTTTGTGCAGCACAGAGGAGGTAATTTTTACTTTTGGGTGGAGCTACTTAATCTTAAAGAATTTGATATTTATGTTACAGCATCAGTTAGGAAATGAACATGATGAGATGAAGCCAAAACAGTAGCATGGCTAATAATTGGTGAAAGAGCCTGAGGCAAATTGACAGGCTTCTCAATAGCCTTACTATAAATCCAATAAACCTAGGCCCAAATTGACTCTATATTGTCAGTGAAGAAGCAGGAGGAGGTCACTCCTGTTTTGCTTCTTTACAGAGTCTCATTTATAGATTTTTATTCATGGAATCTATAGTTTTCATGTGTCATGTGCAATAGACGTTCTCTTAACTGACCCCCACTAATTTGCCAGATTAACAGAGGTTCTCCACGCTCTCTGTAATATATCCTGGCTGAGGCCCATGGCACTTTGAACACTCCAGGCTCATAGGGTACACTGTTGTACCCCACACTTCTCTTCTCCCCAGTCGAGTTATGTGCTTACTAAGACTCTGCTTGGTTTATTCCCAAATCTGTTAATACCACTTGCATTTGTTACTACACTTTGTAATATTTAGTAAAATAGCAGGTAAGCTGAATGTAAAAAGATTATCGTTTCTACAAAAATCAAGTTGAATGCTTCAGAAAGAATCAAAAAGGAGAGTCACAACTTCAAATCGAGAGCAAAGTGGTTGTGTGCTTGTCTCCAGCCATGTTTAAGTACAGGTATGGAAAAGGTAGAGCTTTGGATGTGGCCAGGTTTGAGGTTTTGCCAGAGGAGCTTGAAGGAGAAGGTCCAGGGAGTTAAAGGTATATGCAAATCAGCAAGTGCAGTGAAGGATATTGGACTTTAGGCTGAATAAGGAGAGAAATGAGACCATGAAGGGCATGAGAGAAATGATGGTAGGCTTGGTTGACTGGAGGGGGTTGAAGTAATAGGGAGAGTCATCTGAAATATCGGAGGTTGTAATTGGAGAGTAGAATGCTTGAAGAGAATATTTCAGAGTGCGGTTAATGGCAGGTAAAGACAAATAGGACGAGGTGGCTGAAGTGCTGTAGAGGACAAAACAATATGGGTGGATAAAAAGAATGTGAGAGGCCAGGTTACATTGGAAGGATATTGAAATCATCAAGAATTACTCCAGGAATAGGGTTGGAGGGAGAAGTGAAGTGGCTCAGAGAATGGAGTGACACACAATTCGGTAAATGGCAAGTCAGGAAGGGCCAAAGGTGCTCAGAGGACAGAGAATATTGTGAGCTGGCATGGCTGGGAAAAATGTGGAGGAATGGGATGACACTGGGGTGCTGTAGGCTGAAGAGTCAGGTTGGGATAGACAGAGAGGACGGGGGAAGGTGTTTCATGTTGTGGGTTATAGAATAAATAAAGGCCGAATGGCAGGAAGGAGTGCGGTGTTTCTTGTGTTTTGAGTTTATGATGTGTGGTGGCTTTGGATTGCGAAAGGTTTGGAATGCTGGACTGAGGATTTTTGTTTTTGTGCTCTGTACTTTTTCTGTAGAAAAGTAATTATTGTTTGGCTACTGTCTTTTAGAATTCTCTCTCACTAATCTTTACTGATGTTAACCTGTGAGCCAGAATTTATTCTTGCATTGAACTTCTAAGGCTATGAGAAACTGCCTATATTTGTAAACATAGGTAAACAGTCAAACACATTAAAATAAAACAGAGCAGATGGATATAGATTAGAAAATTAGAAAAACAAAATTTGAGTTTGCCCCCAACTTTACTTGGAGGTTACATTTTTAGAAGCTTGTGTCTGGTAAGCCTCAGAGTCTTTATCTTTGAACCCTGATCTTAGAGCTGTTTATCTTAGAATGTCAGCCCTTCGAATTTATGATTTTTTTTCCATAGTTTTAAAAGTAAACTAAGTTAATTCTGCCACTTCCACTTCCCTTTGACTTTCCATTCACTATTTTTGTAAAATGCAATAACAATTTACTGATTTGAGAAGAGATATTGAACTATCATGAGAACCAGTCTGAGCAGACTCTTCTATTTATTTAGCTAGAACGACTTGGAAAAAGCCAAGTTATCAGAAAGCTTCTAGATGAGGTGTAATCAGAATAAGGGTAAGTTTTTGGCTGAGACAAATGTTTAGTGTTATCAGGCTATGCATGCCCAATGTGTCCATCTCTAAAAAGGTCTCCTGTTACTCTTTATCACTTATTTTGGTCAGGGTCCTGGTGGGAAAGAGATGGCACACTCAAAGTTTTAGTCGAAGAGACTTTAACTAAAGGACATACAGGGTTAAGGGAATTAACGAAGATGACGAAGATGACGAAGATGACGATGATGAAGCACCTAGGGGACTAGCAATGTTGGGATGCTGTGACTGCTCCTAGCCTGAAGGGATAAGGAAAGTGATAAGGTGTAAGTGGTGTTAGAGAACCCAGCGTGAGCTGTTGTCATGGAAGGGGAGCATCCAACAGGAGCTGTGGCTATCAGCAGAGGAATGAAACCACCATCAGGAAGGGAGCAGACAGAATACATACTAGGTCTCTATCTTCTCATTCTACGGTCTTCTCCAATCAGTGGAACCCAGTTGGAACCCAGAAGGCAAGAGAGCCCAGATAATGTAACCAAAGAGTTCAACATATAGCAAGGAATATAGCAAGGAAGAGAAAAGTCAAGAATAAACCAGGAAAGGACAAAGGAGAATAGCCAGCACCTTAGTTTTTCAACTCTTCAATCCTTCAGAAATTAATCTACTTTCAGTTCCTTCCAAGAGTAGCACTTTATTAAAATGCTGCAAAATTAAAAATCTGAAATTTTCTTTTTAATTAAGCCACTCTTAGGGTTTGAGAGAGGGCTCAACAAATAGAACATACTGGGGAATAATCCAAAAAAATGGCAGATAGAAGCTAAAAATATCATGTTTATAATTGGTCAAGTTAGGTTTGGAGGAAACAGCTTTGTGGGAAGACCTATGAATCTACCAACTGAGCCCAGAAAATTGAATTTGTTTTGTGTTATTAGCACAATTCATCAGTCTTCTCCTCTTCATGGTCTCAGATGCCACCAAACCCTGTGGGGGAGAGCCCGTTCCCAAAGGAAAGTAGAGAGTGTGTGTTTTCTCTGGGCAATTTGCCTCACTCCCTTCTTTCAGAGGCAGATGGGGAGAACAGGGCAGGCCTACCAACAAAGGCAAAGCTGGAAGTGTGAAGTGCAGCATATGCCCTTCGAGGGCAGCTCATACCCAGCGGAAGATGGGTGAGGCTGGGCCACACGTGCCTCATTGTTCTTCCCAAACTTATCAGGCAGCGAGCTCTCTCCACTGCCATGGAGCAGACTGAATGAAGGCATTGGAAAGGATTGCCTTTTCTCCACTCCATTTTCTCATTCATTAGTTCATTCTATTTATATACTCTCAGGAGTTAGGCATTCTATTGATGCTGAGAATGCAAAGATGTATATGATGCCATTGATCTCTAGATGGTAACAATAAGAACAGTTAACAGTTACTGAGGAGGTACAGAGTGCAGAGGAAGGACTGACTAAACACACCTATGTGTGTGACATTTTTGTAACTTCCCTTGTCTATTGCCAGAAACTAACATACTGACATCTTTTGGGGGCTTGATTTATCATTACAGTACGTAGATTCAGATATAGAGCTCAATTCATGTTGCCCAGCTTCCCCTCCCAAGCATAACAGCACTTAAAATAATTCTTTAAGGTGGGATGTGTTTTTCATTCATTTCTCATGAAATATCCACAGCCACCATTGAGACAAATACTATTATTAACTTTATTTTAAAGCTGAAAAAATGGAGGCTCGGCAGGGTTAAGGGACTTGCTCAAAGTCACAGAAATTAGCAGCAGAGCTAGGATTCAAATCTAGGCAGTTTGGCTCCAGAGCTAGTATTCTTAACTCCATCCTATGTCATAGGCCAGTGGTGGAGACAGGCCTGTGAACAAATAATTACAGTGTAACGAATGAGGTAAGTGCTAATGGAGGGATGTACAGAATGCCGAAGAAGGAGTTACTAAACAGGCCTATATGTGTGACATTTGTGCAATTTCCCTTGTCTATTGCCAGAAATTAACATACTGAAGTCTTTGGGGGGCTTGATTTATTATTACTATACATGGTTTCAGATATAGAGCTCAATTCATGTTGCCCTGCTGCTCCTCCCAAGCATAACAGCACTTAAAATAATTCCTTCCTGTCATCTTGGACCCCCTCCAAGAACTCTGTTCTAGCTTTTGGACAAGGCAGAAACAGGAAGAGGATGTCCTAATGTTCCCTGACTAGAGACCTAAGTTGGAATTTAGAATAGTTTTGTGATTAAAATCACCATTAAGATTCTATTGCACGATATGTACATATATGTGTGTCACCTATAATATACATCAGCCAGGATACCTGTGCTACATAGAATCACTAAAATCAGCTGTGAGGTTGGTTAAATTTTTAAACTTTTATAGTTTCTAGGTCCTATGTCAAATGAAGATGATTTTCTTTTCATAGAGTGAAGTTTTCTCATCTCAAAGACTTTTTTGACTATGACTTTATCATAATTTAGTAGTAATATATCACAATTTCTGCTGATAACACAAAACAAATTCACACTTTTGTTTCATTCCTCTAGGTAGGAATTGTTTCAATTTGGCCCCATTTCTCACAGCTTTTCTTTCAGATATTGAACGTTCATAAATTTGGTTTTTATATCACTTGAAACTAGAGTAGGTATCATTAAGTTTATCTGACCAGATTGGATACTGTAAACAGGTGCTGTTTGCTGCTGCCAAGTGCTGGCCTATTCATGCCAGGATATTAAACACATCCTGTAGTTCGGTGTAAACACCAGGTGGGATTCTAATCCATTCCGCACAGAGCCCCTCATTCTTTCCTCCTTAATGAATGAAAACCTCTGGGAAGTCCCTGCTCAGGGATTCTCAACTCTTTTTGAAGTCAGCGAGTCCCACTTCAAAATGATTCAAGAAGAGGGCCAGATCAGTTACTCCCAAGTCCACCCTCCTCCATCCCCCTTCACAACCTATTTCTTGGAGTGACCTCAGGAACTCACAGAGAAGTTCCAAGTTAACATGTAGCCTTGTCTCGTACTAGGTTACTCTTTCAGGATATCAGGGTTGGAGAAATCCTCCTTTCTTTCTAAAGTTGAAACGACCTCGGAGCTTTGTGCCCCTGACTCATTACTACATTGTTTTCCTATTAGGGCTGTACAGAAGACAAAGTGAGACAAGGTGATTCTCACGACTTTGGGATAACCTCCAGGTCTCAAGGTTATCAAAGCAGTGAATACCTTTGGCCTACAGGATAACTGGTGACACTATTCAGAACCAACAAGAGTCATCATTAGGAGCGTTTTCCAGGAGGAGTTACAGCCCTGCTTACTGATTTGGCCAGAGGTCATCACATGAATGTACATGGGCACCGTAGCTCTATTTTCATGCCCTTTCATTCTTACCAGGGTATTGTACTGGCATATGTGGTCTGAGAAATGGAGTAGTTTTGGAGGAGAGCACAGTGCAATAGCTTTGCAGGAAAAGAGGTTGCGTCTTCTGATAACTTATCCATTGTCAAAGAAATCACTTGAAAATTGACAACCGTGGCAAACTACTGGCTATCTCCAAATATTGATTCTCATTTTTTCTATAGTAACAGAATCCCCAATATGTAACTGGAACAGCTCTGAAGCTCTGTTGGTCATGTAGCCAAGTTTTGGCCAGTGGGATAAGCAGAAGTGATGCTCTTTTAAGGTTGTGCCCTCAGAAGGAAGGACAAGTCCCACTCTTTCTACATCTTACATTCGGGTTGGATGGAATGTGAGCATGATCCATCCTGACCATGTGTGTCCAAGGATAACAGGGCTACACAATAGAAGGCACCTGGGTCTCTGAGCCTCGAGCTGCCATACCAGACTTGGACCATTTACCCCAGACTGTTACATGAGAGAGGAAAAACCATCTATTATGTTTAAACCACTGTTAGTTGGGATCTATGTCAAAGCAGTAAAGACTTAAGTCAGGGGCTTTGAATTTCAGTAGAATAGAGTCCATTTTAGTTGAGAACATTGCTTTCTTAATTCAAGTCATCTGTTTCAACAGGTAACATTACTTCTCTCAGAGCTCTGTAGCTTCCATTTAGGGTGCTGCCTTTTGAGGGCTACCCAGAAAAACAAAGGGCTCTGAAATTAGGTCCAGCTGGAAAAGGGAGTGGAGATCTAGACTTTTCACTTCAACTCAAAAGTCCTGCCCAGAACTGTCGTTTAGTCCAAATGTGGCCATACTTCTCTGGCACTCCTCATGACTGACGTCTGTAAGAGTAGGAGTGCTTTCTCAGATATGACTCCAGTGTTTGAACTTGTTGCTAGGACATCTATGGGATTTCCATATTCTATCCCAGAAAAGAAATGGAATTTTTCTTTGATGCCACATTCTTCTGTAGCCAGAAATACAAGGAAACCAGTGTGTGCTGTGGGGTTTTGGCAGAACTCTGAAGTGTGGCCTGGATCTGAGAACCCACAATCCAAGAATAAGGCACCATTTACACACAAAATTGTTGAATTTGGGTAGAAACTAGGTTCAGCTATGCTTGTGAAGCCACTGTCTTGCAGGGTCAAAAAGAGCTTATTTTTCAAGTAAATGTGTTTCACTGTTTACTGGAGACTCTACCAAAATAATTATTTCCTGTGTGGGTCACTGGGAGTGAGGTAATCCCAAGGAAAATGTTCCATTGTGCTTACTGGCCCGGGCTGTGCAGAGACTCCAGACTTTCCCTTAAAGCAACAGTAATCGTGGTGAACGGTGAAGTCTGGTTCATATGGAAGGGAGATTCATTTTCTAATCAGTAAATTCAGGATCTTGTGAGAGACTGCAAATGCGAAGGCACACATGCACGTACACATTAACATATCTGTGGATACCCTTATTATGTTGGTACCCACAGATATTTTTGAAAGAGACTGTGTATATGAGCCAAGATAATGCCTCCTGTTCTTTTTAATGTAAAAGCAGAAACTTACTTGTACAAGTTGTTAGTTTGCTTATCTGTCTTGAGCCACTTGAGGGCATGCTTCATTTGCCTTTGTCTCTCCAGTCCATACTAATGGGCCTATCACTGAGAACAACATTCACCAGTCCTCTTTGGATGTATGTAGGCTTGCAAAGGAAGTGAATTCCAGGGAGGAGACTACTACTCCAAAAATGATTTCCCTGGTACCATGTCACCAGGATGAAGGAGATTTCCAGAAAGAGTGCCTGGCCAACCAGGATTAGAGCATCCCTGAGGTGCCAGACTCCATGGTTCCAGAGATTAAACTCTGTACTTCTTACTTCCGTTCTCCCTGGAGTCAGCAAAGTAGGCACAGAGTTATCTACACCAGTTGTTAGGTAACGGCACAGCAAGTACAGTGAATTGTGGCAGCTGGATCAACAGGTGACAGACAATCAAATTAGGCTAAATAGGATACCACTTATGGTCTATAAAGCAGAGGAATGATATTTAATATACGCTATCTGATACTTATCTTGCCTTACCCTCCATTACTGTTCTGGCGTAGGAGCTTATCATATACCTTGCAGATGATAGAGCTATGTATTATAAAATGGAGTCTTCATTACTGATAATCCACTCACTCAAATTTTTATTGCGTGCTTACTATGTGCCAGGCATTGCATTGGTGCTGAAATACAGAAGTGAACAAGCCAGATATGGTCCCTGCCCTTAAGAAGTTTAGCCTCTAATGGAAGAGATGGACAAAAGCACAAACAAATGTGTAGAATAATTACAAATTGTGACCATTTAAGAAAAATAAACTGGATACTGAGGTAGAGAATGAAAGAAGTGCCTAATTTACATAAGATATCCAGAAAGGACTGTCAGGAGGAGTGAGCCTTGGGAAGGGTGAAGGGGAATAACATTCTAGACAGAGGAAAAAGCTCAAGTGAAGGACCTAATGCGTAAAAGAAATTGGTGTTTTAGAGGATAGAAAACAGTGCTCATGGGTCTGCTATTGAGCGAGTGATGGGGAGAGTGTGCCCTAACTGTCAGAAGCCCGCCAAGGATTTTTGGATCTACGGTCAAGGACAGAATATCAAATAGAGAATGTGGAGTGCTTGCAGAGTCGTCAAGGGGCTTGGCATTATTTTCCAGAGCAAGAGGTCTAAGCTTGAATGTGGTCCTTCTATTGTATGTTGAATCTCATCCTAGTGCTATATGTTCCACCTTGTTGAATAACAGAGAGCAGAATGGAATGTTGGAATTTATCTAAAAAGCAGAAGCAAAATAAGTGCAGGCAGAACTGTAGAGCTTGTGATTCTGGCCCAAGGATCAGGCCCAAGTGAGAAAACCATGGTTGGGGGTAGCCATCCATACCCAGTTGGTAATTGGAACTGGAGGCAAAAGAGAATACTGATATTGAGGTCTACAATGTTATTTGCACTTTTTGTTTCTGACCTTTCAGGATAGAAGGCATCTGGGAAGTGTCCTCTATGAGCGTCATTAAGATGCCGTCAGATTCTAGTAAAGGCTACAGGGCATGCCGTGCTTGGTGTGTGTGTACATGTGTCTACTTTCATAGAAGACATTTTTGCATTCTGACTGAGTAGAAAAAGAGAAGAAGCATTAAGTACTTGTCAATCCCACGTTTGTGCAGAAAACACATATAACACATGTATTGTTATCCGGCTTGTAGACCAATTCAGAGGCTGAATTTCTGAGAAATAAAGAGAGTGATAGATTTAGAGAGACAAGAGAGATCTGAGAGAACATGGGTACGAAGAGTGCCTTTCCACAAACCTTTTCTAAGGAGGAGATCTGGGATAAGAACCAACATAATTTTCTCGAAACTATTTTCCAGGGCCTGGAGAATGTCTGTCCATGCAGCCTGAGCCTTCTGCATTCCCTTGGGCTGTAGTCTCAGGTTCCCCAGAGGCCAGCATCTGTAAGCAGAAGGCAAATTGTTAGCTAGCCTGCCATCTCCCACTGATGGATGCTATTTTTAGGAGGTCTAATTTCTTGTCAGAGACTTAGCACCAACAGCAAACCCTGAGAAGTCAGCTTGATTTCCCAAGTCTGAGGTGATACCCAGGGATAAGAAATGCCTTCACGCCCCTCTGCTGAAATTAAAATGCTCCCATGGCATCCTGAAGGGAAAGAGAAGATGGGGAAAAAGATGTTTGTTCACGCCTCCAGAGATTTTTAGAAATCAGATTTAAAGCTGAAGAGGCCATTCACTCGCTCCCATCCTTCATTCTCCAGGACACACACTGAGTCATGGTTTCTGAAAATGCCTCTCCCATTGATTCACATAGTCTAGCGGAATTTGTTCCAAAGCAGTGGTTTAATGGCAAAGAGTAAGGAGTCAGATAATTTGTCAGCTTTCCCAAGATCACAGTCTCAGAGCTGGGAGAAGTGTGTTTCAGTCTTTTTCTGCTACTTGGTAGGTCTTCTCATCTATTAAATGGACCAATAAGAATGGCTCTTACACAGGGTTTTCATGAGATAATATGTGTGAATGGAAAAGTGCCTGGTCAACGTGCATTAATCTCTAACTGCTATAACTTCTGTTTTCCTACACAAATATGATAGTCGCAAAGAAGTTTTCTCCTTTTTAATTAAAGCTATTGTGTTAGCTTATATCTGGGTCAATTTTCTATCCTCTCTTTTCTTTCCCCTACAGACTTTGCTCGCTCTCTGATCTCTTTCTGTGATGTTTTCCTTGATAGAGCATGAAAACATACTCACCTGTCTCTCCCACCTTAAACAAACCCTCTCTTGACCTTACCTATTCCTCTGGCTCCTGCTGCCTCCTGTCCCCACTTTGGGACCTGACATCCTTCAGTGAGCCAGTGTTCTGCTCTGGATCTACTGGTAACTTAGTGGTGAAGACTCTGTCATTTTGGCATGTCCTCTGTTTTTCTAGCAATGCCTAATTCTAGAGTGCTTTATGTGGCCATACATTTTAGCCATATTCTCAGGTAGTACGCTATCACTGGTATTTGCACCTCTGTCAGCATGACTCCTTTGTCTTTCTTAGTCTCTCTTATTAGATTTAGAACTGAATTAACAAGAAAGGAGTAATCTGTTGGCCTCCTCAAACCCCAATTGTGGAAAAATGCCAAGATTTAAGGGGCAGGTGGGGAAAAGCAGCTGGTAATCTGATCCGTGTTCATGGCTTTTTTTATGATCTTGATCAGGGAGCCACAGCGGGCCATGCCTATCCTCCCCTTCGGCCTTCCCATGCTCCCATTGAACCGGTATGAGGGCTCAGTGATTCAGGCAGCTGATATCAATCAATAGGAGTTGATGTAAGAGATTAAACCTTTTTGAAAGCCTGGATCTAACATGCTGATGCTTCCTAAATCTGTAACAATAGCCCAGACCTGTGCACTGACCCATACTGAGAGGGTTCTTCATTGTCCTCAGTACAAAGAGTAAACTTCTTATTGTGGCCTGACTACCCGTGACTGCCTGTCACTTTCCTGGACTTTGCTCAGAGTTCTTTCTGCTCCGGTCACACTGAGCTCTTAGTTCTCTTAGGAACCTATGCACTTTTAGGCTTTCACGAATAGTATATACTTTGCTGGGAAAGAAAGTTTCATTCTTCCCCATTTCTGGTCTGGACAATTTTGCTTATCGTCCAAATCAAAGCGTCCTGCCCTGAAAACCTCTCCAGGCATTAGAAACTTCTTCCTCAATGTTTCTTCCAGATTTGAGTTCTCTGGGGACAAGTGGACTGCCTTAACCCCCTGGATCCTCAGGGTGTAGAACAAGGGTTCTCTATGGTGGGCATTGAAGGCAGGTTTATTGAATAAATGAATGCATTTTCAAGGTGACTATAGCTTTTTCTATTCTTGTTCTGCTTAGAAGCCCGCTGAACAATTTCAATTTTTCTAGAAGAGTCCTATGACAATTTGGCAGAGCAAAGCTTGGCAAATTTCACACAATGAACAACAACATGAGACATCAGCGTAGATTAGATTCCTGATGTAGATGAGATTTCCCTGTGTTTCAGTGACTATTCTGGCCTCTCAGTGTAGAAAACGATGAGTTAGTTATGCTTTAGTCATTCCAAATCTGAGTAGCCTACAATACAAAGGGAGCTAAATGCTGTGAGAGCAAGTTTAGTCTGGAATTTTCCTCAAGACCATGTATAAAAGATGTCGCATGCACTGTGGTGTTAATGGCTATTTCTGGATGGATTCTTAGACAAAGACCAGATTGCCTCAGGACATAGCATCCTTATTCTTGCTCCTTACCATTACTGTTAGGCTTCCTGTAACATCTGGTGCAGCTCCCCCCGGCCCCCAACTCAAGTTCCTTTCCCATCCTCCAATATTTATTGAAGAAGACTCAAAATCTTTCTTTAGTTTTATCACCTGTATTGCATAGGTTAGTAAAGATTTTTAGCATGTATACATGTATGTGTGTGTGTGAGTGGTGGGTATTAAGATGTGGAAGTACATGACTTAGAAAAAAAAGCACTACATTTTCCAGAACTTAAATGAAAATTTAAGGCTTAAAAACCTGGCTTTTAGCTTTGTACTATATCTGGCACAGAGCAAATGCTTAATAAATTTTAGCTATAATTATTATAATAATTATCAATATGATTATTAGCAGTAATAGGATACAGCACTTGAAAAGCAGGTTATTTTTCTATGAAAGCAAGTGCGAGGAATATGCTCTCCTGGTTTTACATTCTCCATAGGAAGTAGAAATTGTGTATATTAGCTGGAGTTCACCCAAGCTACTTTTGGGATGAGTAGGATCATGTGTTCAGAACAGAGGTCAACAGCTGTTATTCCTCTGTGGCATACTGGAGATGTGGACAGATGTATTCAGATCGACTTTCCTTATTCAGTGAGTGTGGGAACTGGTGGGGAGGGGTAGGGAGTAGGGAAGTACAGCAGTGGGGAGGATGAGAAGGTTCCCATGGGGGCCTAGTAACATGAGAGAGCATTTAAAGCAATGTTGAAGTTAACAGTTCTATTTCCTGAAGTTTCTGTGCTAAAAAACATATAAAGGGATGAGAGCCCTTAAAATTTTTCTGAAAGGAGAAAAACCAGGCATGACTGTTTTCCCAAGGCCAAGACAAGATTGTACTTCCTGAAGAGGTCAGAGGTTGACTCCTTACTATTCCACTGATTGCACAGTAGGGAATAGAAGAGGGTTGAGTAGGGTTCAATACAAGATGTGGAGTGAAATACATTCCTTACCTTGCCCTCCCAACCCCAGTCATATTTAATTAACATTCCTCTTTCTAGAAAATATCCCAGTGTCCCAGTGGCTTCAAAAAATTAACAATTCAGCCTGATACAGGGCCCTCGATACATTTGTGTAATGCCAGCAATAAGGCAGGCAGGTGGTCTCTATGAGACCAAAAGAACATGGCTCCATGAGACATTAGATTTTCAGAATAATAAGATTTGAGAATATCACAGTAGACTTTTCTGATAACAATATCTTTGGGTCCTAAGACCCAAAGTTTATACTGTTATAATGGTTTAGCCAAAATCTGCTTGGTAATTGTCTCTCTCAGTCTTTAATGATGACGATTGATGTTTTCAGTATCTGCCACTCCCCCTCTGCCTTTTTTCAGATTACCAAATGAATGAACGTGTTGTCTTGGAACTGTCTTAAAGCTCAGATCAACATTGCCTGGTTGCATGATAGCTCCTTGCTGACACTACACAAATTTCTAGTCCCGTCATCATTAATTCCTCTAGGATGATGTCAAAACTGTGCAAATATTGCTTCTTTCTCTTGACAGGGTCTGCACGAGTATAGTATCAGCAAGGAAGCAATGAGAGCTGTAGCCTTCTGACTGAAGACATTGCGAGTCACATATAGAATTCTTGATTAATTTTTATGAAGTTGGTGCTCAAGGTCAGATGTGCCTATCAAGAAGATACATTTCTCTTTAAAAACCTTATTCCTAACCACTGCACTATCAATTGCACATTCCAACTGTGGGTTGATTGTGATTATGTCTACTTCTCCCATTATGTTTAGAGTTCACTTTTTGGAATCAGACTAAATTGAGTTCAAATCCTTGTTTTGCTACTTACTGTGTGATTGTGAATAAATTACTTGACCTCTTTAATCTTCTTTTTCTTACCTATAAAATGGAGATATTATAGTACCAACCTCCTAGGGTTGTTGTGGAGATTAAACGAGATGATGAATGCATAATACTTAGCTCAATACCTACTAGCAGAAGCCTCCAGGAAATGTTAGCTACTGCTTTTATCACTTGGAGCCATAGGCCTGCCTCTGTAAGTAGTCAAAAGGCTTTTAGGTAATCATTTTAAGCTACTTTTCATCATATTTTTCATATAAACCTTCATGAAGTCTCCTAGATTGTTCCTGCAAATATATCTTTTTGTAATATTTGTTTACTCAGTAGGATTAGTCAATCAACATGGCAGTTACTTCTTGCTTTTTCATTACTTTTAGGCATAGCATAATTAAGGGGGCTTTAGTACTGCTGGTTTGTGATAATATGAATGATTTTCTTAACTTCATCTTTGTCTATTATTTGAGTAAGTTTTCACTACCAACCACTGGGATAATACCACACAGCTTGAAGAGAGAATCTCAGGCTTCATTATTTTTCCATGATCACCATGCGAGCATGAACCTCTGTATAGTACAGCTTTAGGGAATATTAGAAACTAAAATGAAAGTTTCTAGTTGGAATGTGGATCAGAGAAGATATCCTAGTAGGCTTGTCCTATATTAGAAATAGAAAAAGGGTGTCTCGTTATTGACTGACTTGACAACTATAATTCTTGTAGACTCTTCAGTGGCACTTTGTAGTTTATACTGGTTATGTTATTACCTAAAGATTGTGCATCATGGAAGAATTCTATGCTAAGTTCTAAAATAAGGTTCTGGTGGCGGTCATGCTATGGAGCACAATCAATTCATGTAAATATATCAAACATATGTTCAGTGATCCATTTTGGCCGATCCAACAAACATTTATTCCTTTTCACATTCTAGTCACACAGCCTCTAATAAGAAATCATGTTAGATACCTTGAAATAGAAAGGTAATGTATATTCTCTATCCAGAATTTACAATACTGAAGAAGCATGGCTGTAGGAAGGCAATATGGAGATGTGATTAGGGCATAGCAGTTGAAGTTAGAAAGATCTAGATTCTAATGCTGACTCCACCCCTTCCTGAGATTTCTTAACTCTCTTTCAGGGTCAGTTTTCTCATCTGTTAAATGGGGATAAAAATAGCATGTTCCTTACAGATTGTGTGAGTATTTAATGAGCTCAGGCATGTAAAGTGCTTGGTACATAAATGCTAGCTATTTTTATTATGAGAAATGCAGTAAAGTCTTAGTACTCTGTGCATTGATGGCTTTAAGATTTCTTATTTCTTTTTCTTTTCTACTTCTTTGTATATGTGAATGCCATTGAATTTCAAGAGCAAATGTGAAAGGACCCTAATGAAATGATTTGCTTCTTTAGTGTGATACATATTTTTAAAAAAAGATGGTGTGTTTCCTTTTTACTCTAAAGAATGAAAACCAAATATAGTTAGTCAAGTAATAAAATCAAATACACTTAATTATTGTTTTGTGGGTTTGTATAAATCAACTAACCTTTCTGGGCTTCAGCTTACTTCTCTGCAAAATAAAGGAGTTCGACCAGATAATTACACTGTTTCTTTTCAGCTAAATTTTATTTAATTAAGCACTACCATATATATAGTAATAACTAGATGTTTTACAGTCATCTATTATATGCTTGAAGACACTTGTTAATTTGCTCCTTAGCTTTTGTTGTCAATCACAGGAAAGTTCAGGGGGTCTTTGTTTCTACTGTGCATATTTTGAATCTTCATGATGAGTTTCAGAGCCTCTTGTTCTAGAAGGTGGTCTAGTGGCTCCAGAATAAGGATAACCTTTTAGAGAATGGCATCATGCCTTCTTTAAATTGTCCCTGGAAAGACATTAGGCCCTGGGTAAGATATAGGTCCCCCTAACTGGATATAGGGTATGAGCCAGGAATACTGGGTCAAATTCTAGAAATGAATTTACTCCAGGACTGGGGGCAGAATTTTATTATTTACCTTTAATTCAGAAGTGTAAGTTAATCATTTTCAAGGACAAATTCCTCCAAAAGGCAGAAAAATGTGTCAGTATGAGACAGTCACAAGGACTGTGTTTATGAGAGAATGGAAATGTGGACAAAGGGGTCTACCAGGAGAGGAAACACTTTTTATCTGTCATTTAGAAGAGGTAGAAAGAGGAACATGAAGACTTCTTCCACTTATAGCTAGGTCATCAAAGACATTCACTGTAGCATTTTAAAATAGTAAAAAATTGGTAACAATACTAGGGGATTCTTAAACGACCTATAGTATGATTATAAAATGGAGCATTATGCATCAATTACAAATGATGTTTATAATTAATATTATATGTCATGGGAAAACATTCAAGATATACCTTTTGACCCAGCAATTGCACTTCTGGGTATTTATCCAAAGAAAACCAAAACAATAATTTGTAAAGATCTATGCACTCCAATATTCATGGCATCACAATTTACAATAGCCAAGATACGGAAGCAACTTAAATGCCTATCAACAGATGATCGGATAAAGAAATTATGGTTCATATATACAATGGAATATTATTCGGCCATTAAAAAAATGAAATCCTACCATTTGCAATGACATGGATGGACCTAGAGGTTATTATGCTGAATGAATAAGTCAGACAGAGAAAGATAAATACCATATGATTTTATTTATTTACGGTATCTAAGGAACAAAAGGAAACACACTCACTAATATAGCGAACAACTGGGGAGGGGTTGGGGAGGCGAAGGGTTAAAGAAGTATAAATTAGTAGTTGATAGTTGGTCATGGGCATGGGGAGCACAGCATAGGGAATGATGGCTAAGTGGAGGGCCAGGGGAGGAAGGGAGTATTTGGGGGGATTTTTTTATGAGCAATATAGATGTCTAACTAATGTACTATATACCTGAAACTAATTTAAATAAATAAATTTATTTAAAAAATTATGAAAGGCAAAATAATTGTAACTGTATGGTGAAGGATAGTAACTAGACTCGAGGTGATCATTTTGTAATATATACAAATATCAAATCATTATGCTGCATATCTAAAATTAATACAGTGTTATATGTCAGTTATATCTCAATTTAAATAAAAACATACAAAAGGAAAAAAAAAAGTAAAAATCTTAATAGAAAAACACATGGAAGGCAATGGACCAGAATATTAAAAGTGTTTATATCAGGGTGGTAAGATTATGGGAGAGTTTTGTTTTAATGATTATTTTAACATTTAAAAAGGTAAATGTATCTTTTAAAAAATTTTCTGTATGAAATATGTCTTACTTTTATATTCAGAATTAAACCACTACAAATTATATTTTTTTAAAAAACTTATATACACAAAGCCCAAACTAGGGTAATCATATAAAGCTTAGATTTTCAAGAAAGCAGAAAAAAAATTACTGGAAAAATTTTGAGAAAGCCGTCAAGTACAATATCCTTACCCAGGTGCCAGAAGAGGAGAGTGGGGTAGGCCCCATCAGTGGAATGACGCTAAATGCAGAAGAGCTGGCCGGCGGGGAGGGCTGCAGAGGCTTGCTGACTACCTTGGGGAAACTGCTCTGGAGTCTCCCTCCCTGACTATCAGCCTATCACCTAACCGCGAATGATTTCTTGAGGGACACAGAAAGCATAATATACCAACGGGCTTTTGGTCACCTTACTGTCTCCTTAAGGACACGTGATGTTGTTATTTTCCCTTTGGTTAGGGAAATTCCTCTCTTCGGTGGGTTTGGTGCTTGTAGATCAGCTGGGTTTCTCAAACTTTCTCAAAGTGAGTTGAAGGAGGGTGTGCTAAATATTCCGTAGGACTATCTATGTCCAGCACAAAAGTTCAATTCCTAATATTCATGACTCCTTCTACACCGACAATATAATTCTTATTGGTGTCTATCTCCATCCTATGAAAATCTCTCCTCCGTGGGAGGCTTTATTCCTCCTGCAGAACATCTTGTTTGTATACCTTTAAGTTCCTGCTGGATTCCAAGCACCCATTTTTCACAGCTCTGATATCCATCCACGGAGAATAATTTTCATGATCCCATCATAGAGTGACTGATATTCTTTGTCACTGACAAGAAAAGGCTGCCTTTAAAAGAAAAGTCTAAAGTCATCAAAAACAATGTAATATCCTGTGTGAAATGTTACAGTCACGATGCCTTGTGGTTTGAGTAACTTGTGGTTGACTAACCCTCGAATTGGAGGTGGCCGTGGATGACAGTGACTCTCTGGCCTCAATAGGTGCATCTTCAGCCTACCTCACACTTTGGGCTCCTCAGGGAGGAGGGGCTGCAGCCCTAGCCCACCGTTGGCACAATGATCCTCAGGCTGCTCCTGGCTCTCAACTTTTTCCCCTCAATTCAAGTAACAGGTAAACAATTTTGATTTCTTTCCTCTAAGTTTTGCTTTTGAGGTCTTCAATTAGCTTTGTTCATTTTAAATTTCAAACAACTTATGAAATTTGGATATTCGAAGTATAGTTTTGTTATAAAATGGCAACCTGTTATTTGGAAGCTCACTGACTCTCAGACTACAGTAAGTATAATATTTTAATGAATAGTTTTTGTAATTAAATAAAATTTATGTAGCTATTAGTTGATAGTGTGATAGTGCCTCAACAATTTTTAGACTATATATATATTAATTTAAGAAAACTACTATAAGCAGATTGATTCTGAAATCTCTAGACTGAGACTCCCTGGGTTTGTATCACAGATCCATTTTTTACTAGCTTGGCTTAGGCTAGTGTTTAAATTCTTTAAGCCTCAGTTTCCTTCTATGTAAGATGGGGATGATAATAACCTCATCTCAAGGTCATAGTGAAGATAAAATGAAATAACTTATGTGAAATCCTAGTGCAGTCAGTGCTTTGCTAGCAAGCTAAGCATTATTTGTAATTACTATGTCTACTGGAATTGAATGAATGCCAAAATGAATTCTGGAGTCATCATAAATACTGGTACAATACAAATGCTAGTAAATTAGTTTTCTTTTATAATTGGCTGAAATTCATTTTCTTAGATTAAAATCTTTTAAGTTCCCAATGATGATGATGAGGATGGCATACGTAACACTATTTAGAACCCCCATTTCAGATAAAGAGATGGAGGAGTAGGAATGCTAACTTGCCCAAGGATAGACAGGTGCTAGTTGTTCGAACCAGGGTTTGATGATAGAGCCTATGCTTTTGACTGTTATACTATCCTACTTAACATGATGCAGTTTATAATTTCATAGCTCCGGATACAACCAGGTTTAAATCGTCTTCAGAAAATCACAATTCCAAACAAAGAACTTGTTGCTCTGGTGGGCTGGCGTAAGGTGTTTGTTCAGCTTGTTCTCAGAGTTTGAAAAGGGTCCTGCTTGGCTCAAAAATTGAACTGATAGAGGTTAAAGGGCATGTTTAAATAAAGATAGTTATTTTTCCCTTGAAAATATATTGAAAACCAGTTTCTTCTATTTTCTTTCTCATTTATTTTGGTGGTGCAGAGATTGTGTTATTTGTTGTTATTCTTAAACATCATGTGCATGTGCTCCAAAGGGTATAATTTTCCAACCTGCACAAGTACAATAGTTACATGTATACCCATCTATTTCATTGTCTGGTGTGCTAGTGAGCACATGTACAAATTATGTGTATTCATAAAAGGTGTTGATAGAATGAAAGCATGAACTGGTGATGAGATAGGTTATACCACAGTATCTAGTACCAAGCTTTTAGAGCTACTAAATTCACTTAAAAAGTATCTTTACATTTACTTTTGCAATGCTCTTTGAACTCCATTTTTGAGGGATCTTTAAAATTTTTTTTAAAGAATATTTAAATTTTCTTAATATATTAGACAGTAAAAGATAGGCAGAAAGGAAAGAGAAGCCTTGCTCTGACAGAAAACAAAAATTGGTAATTGTACACAATATATTTTTCTGATGTGCTTTGTGAACAACCTTCTGCCATCAGTTCATATGCTCTCCTTTGAAGATATTTTTTGTAAGACTCAAAGCTTTATATTTTTTTCTTTAGAACACCAATTAAAAGGTGGGTAGCTGAAGAAGCGATTGGAGAGTTCGCACATGCAAAACCTTTGTTTTCTACTTTAAGATGCATCTACTTTTCAAACATGAAATCGCCCTTCTAATAACTTTTCAGATTTGTTACCGAGTGGCCATTCAATGAAGTAGGAAAGAAGTTGGGGTAGAGAAAGCACTTTTGAAATGCTTCTTCCAGTAAGAAAACTTATGAGAAAAAATAATCACAACATCCACAAATGTATGATCCATTCTAATTAATGGTACAAAACTTTCAATGTGCTTTTTGTTTCTCTGTATTTACCCTCCACGAAGAAATTAGAAAGATAAGAAAATTCTCTGGTTAATGTGTATTTGTCCTCCCTAAGATTGTGAGACACTACTGGTATATTTGTGTTCAGGGTGTGTGTGTGTGTGTGTGTGTGTGTGTGTGTGTATAAAGAACAGTTCTTTTTTCCACTAATTTAATAATTCTAACTCATTGGTTCACAGCATAACTTAAAATACTCATTCTATGAAGGTTAAACCTAAACTGATTCTTTCTGATTTTAATGATACTCTAGAAAGTTCTTTCTGGTTAAGTTAAAGGAGTATGATTTAGAAAGTGTTAGGAAACCTTAACTTAGACAATTCCTTTACTAAAGTTATATGTTTTCTACCAGGTTGGGGTAATTGTGCAATTGAGATCCACTATAGAGGATTTTGTTGGACTTTGGAAGAAGAATCCAGCTTAGAACTGCAGGCCCTTGAAAGAGACGTGATTTGTGATTGATGATAGAAGGAGTTTGCATATAATACACAGTGTTGTTCATAGATTTTTTTTAGCTAGTATTGGTTATTTTTCATCAAGTTAATTATTCCATCTGAAGACAAAATCAGGATATCATTTATTTTTCCATGAGAGTATTTCTTTTAATTTCTCCCCAAACTGTAGCAAGTAAACTGTCAAAATGGCCAGTCTGAACATGATTGATTTCTCCAGTGTCGCTGCATTTCCCTCAGCATTTCTTTTTCTAACAGAGGCACAGAACACAGAAAAATGGTATGTAGTCATTTAAATCACCAGCAAAGCAAGGTAATTAAAAACTTTACTTTCGATTCAGCAAATAACCCCTCTGAGGTAGTTGTACACACAAAAAAGTAATTTACCTCTTATAGGAAATTGTTGCTCTGAGGTAGGCTTAGGAAAGTAAGGTAAAAAAGATCAAGGTCAAAAATGCAATGTAATCAGTAGATTGATGTATTTGCATGACATTCGATACACTGTCACAAGTTTTCCTGACTGTTAAAAATTGGGGGAAAAATTGACTGGATGTTTTGTCATTTCAAGTAAATTTGATGGGCATGTCAAAAGTATAGATGTAACTGAAGAATTTTTTTACTCTACTCCTATTCCCTATAAGAAGATATTACTTTTTACTTTTTTAAAGGCAACCATCCAGAAAGGACTTTTATAGCAAGGACTGTAAAATTAATATTAATATATAATTATCAGGAAATAGAATGAGTCATTTTCACAGATAGATTAGAAATAAAAATGAGTCTGTGATTCTAACGTTGAAGCTCTCACATTCAAATCTTTACTGTGGGTGGGAAGGGGATCTCACTGTCTCTTCTTCAGACATAGACTGTCCTCCTTTTTAATGTCTTTATTTTCATGAGTGTAGAAATGCCACATGTCTATCATTCAGCTTTTATCATGTGTGGATATCTTCTTTCAAATATTTCCTGCATGCAGTGTGCTGACATTTACAAAATGAATTTTTTTTTATGCCACCAACATCCCAGAAGAAAATTCCATTTGTGGTTTATCATCTTTAAAACAATAGCTCTTTATTAACTGGTGTAGGCATCGATAAGAATGTACAATTCATTGCAGACCTTCCTGTCTAAAAATCAGAGAGCAGGCACTCCTTCAAAGCAGTTATGTCACAGCTGGTATTGAAAAGGATAAATCTTTCTTTCTTTTTTTTTTTTTGGTTAAATTTTTATTTGCCTTATTCTTCAATAAATTTATTATTTATGGAGCTTCATAGAGGTTTGAATTTTCCTTCTCAGTAGATAGTTTAGTTGAACTTTAGGAAAAAATGACACCTGGGTGTCTTTGTAACTGATTTAAAGAGTCTCTGGTTTTCTAAGCTGGGATAAAGAATGTATGTCTCTTTTATGGTGATTTCTTTAACTCTGTTTGGTCAATGACATGGTGTTGCCATCAAAAAATGTACCCAGAAATTTCAGTTTGAGAATCATTGCCTGTGAACTTGTTTCTGAAGCCGGGTGGGGGGAAGGTAACTCAGATCCAACTGAGAAGTGGTTGGAAAGCAGGTGTCTAAGTTCTCCCTTGTTACTCTCATTCTAAGCACTAGAGTTGAGGTACACTGGATGGAATCAACTGTTACTCGGTTGCTTGAAAGAGGATGTGAAAAAGAGACTTTAGACTCCTTTGACCTTAGTATTTTAATACTAATTCTTTGGCATCTTAAATTTAGTCTGTGTGTCACCATGCAGGTTATGTGTGCCTATGTTTTTGTTACTGGAAGAGAACCTGAATGATGGTGGGGGAATTTCTTACTTAAACTTGAGCTGCAATTTTATCTCTACAACATCACCATTACCATTATCTTTTTTATTTGTCATCACCTTCATTATCTTGAGGACTCTGGCTGCCAAGGTAACCAGGTTAATGGTTCCTGATGGTGTCATAAGAATCATCCATTCACTTGTCACTCTGATCTCTGATCTAATCGTGATCCCCTTTCTACTGTATTGGTGTCATTTCATTGGCTCACAACCCACCATGTAACACTTTGATTGCAGCAGTAACTCCCATTTATCACCCACTCACTCACAGGTGAATGTGAATTATTGACATGTCTTACATTTTAACAATGAAATAAATTTCCTTGTTAAGAACTTAGGTGGGTATCTGATTATTTTTTTCTGAGAAGGTAGAGGGTTGTGTTATTCATTGCTTAGGGATACTTGACACGTGATGAAGCATCAGAAAATGCTGTATTTGCAGCTGATGCCTTTCTTTGATATTGAACACTACTAATAATAATGGTACATAATTTAAGATTCGCTTTAGGAATGTTGAGTCCAGGAGGGTTTCATTTCTGATTCACAGACTTTCTCCCATAGAAGGTGGGATAGTGAAAATGGACACACATGAGGAAAATAGTGGGTGAGTGAAAATGGACA
Source organism: Pteropus medius (assembly GCF_902729225.1). Lineage (NCBI taxonomy): Eukaryota > Metazoa > Chordata > Mammalia > Chiroptera > Pteropodidae > Pteropus > Pteropus medius. Next base: position 11,571,151 of record NW_024351729.1, read on the forward strand.
CACATGAGGAAAATGTTTTCTTTCACCATGAGGCTCCTGGAGGGACTAAAACAGAGTGTTAGTAGGTTACCGTTCTCTAAAGTACTAGATTCCTGATCTCAAAGTGCCTGCCCCACTGATGCTTTGGTAAGACAGGTCTGCATTCATGTGCTCATTCAACAGGTATTTATTAACATCTTCTATGTGACAGATAAAAAAGAAACCCACTTTGAACTTCAAGGATGTAAAAATGAGAATAGTGAAATCTTCCTAGGAAAAATTTTTTTTTCAGTTAAAGGCTGCCTTAATGATACTCTGTTCATACTTATTTATTTTATGGAAAACAGTTATAAGCAGAAGCATTGTTGAATTCAACCACAGACATTTAGAGTTGGGAGAGAATTTAGACATCTCTCAATGTATAGAAAAGAAAGTTGTGTTGCTGGTTTCTAGAAGGTGCTTATTGCAATGACATTGCAATGTTTCCTGACATTTTTGGAGGCTTTTAGACTGGACCCATCTTACTTATCCAATCTATATTCTTTCATACCCTAACATAAGATCCTTAACCCCAATATTACAGCTTTCTTCACTGTCACACACCTGCACTCTGTTTTTATGACATTTCTGATGCTGTTTCCCTCTTGGAATTCCCTTTCTTCTCCAAATCCTAGTTATCTTTTACTTCATGTTCTTAGTGCAAGATTCACCTTCTTGAGGATGCTTTCTCTGGGTATTCAGCCTTCATTATGCTCTTGTGAGAGGAGTTTCAATGGGAGCATAACTCAATCTAACAAATATTTATTAAACTTCTTTTATATTTTAATCTTTATTTGGATCTGAGAGAATATAAAATGAAGAAAAGAAATATAAAGACTTAATTAGCACACAAGAAATACTCATGTAATTAATCAAGTTCTCTTTGGACAATCTTTTACAATCTTCTTGAGAAGACTACATATAACAGGATATAACAGCTGGAAACAAATAACACTTGGCAGTCCCCTACCTCACCATGTCATTTGATATCTTAATGGCTTTGCATATATTATTCTTTTTAAAAAAATTATTTATTATTATTTATGCCCACAGCACCTGGTCTTCCTAGGTGGTCTCCTATCCAAGTACTAACCAGGCCCAGTCCTGCTTAGCTTCCGAGATCAGACATTAGGCTTGTTGAGGGTGGCATGGCCATAAACCATGGACTGTGACTCCACTGGGATGTGAACCCAGGACCTTCTGCATGTAAAGCAGATGTGCTAACCCCTACACTATGGAACCATGTCCACATATATTATTCTTATAATCTGCAATGTCCCCTACATTTCTCAACTGGAGAAGCCTTCTCTGGGATCCTAAATGGCAAAATGAGATATTTCTTTTCTTGTCAGTGTTCTCAAAATTATTACTGTGTTTTAACACATCTGTTTTTTCCCACCAGACCGTGAGCTTTCTGTGGGCAGGATCATGGCTTATTTATCCTTATAACCTTGGTATTATGCATAGCGCTGGAAGAATTGTAAATGTTTAACAAATATTTGTTGAAGGAAGAAATGAGTAAATTAGTACTAAAGGAAGCGTAAAATAAATACTTTAGTAAACCTTTATGGAGAGTTGAGAATTGAGCTGGACCTTAAAGCAAGATAGGATTTAAATAGATGATGTTATTAATAATAATTGATAGCTAACATTTATTTTGCACTCATATTGTGCAAAGTACTGTCTTACCTGGTTTTCTCTGTATAAAATCATTTATTCTTCCCCTAAGTTCTATGAGGCAGTTGCTATGATTGTCCCCATCTTATAGATGGGGAAACTGAAGCATGGAGCAGATAGAGCAACTTGCATGAAGTCATATAGCTAGTAAGTAAATAAATCCAGACATTCTTACTCCAGGGTTTATCTCTTACCAATGCTATGTTGTCTCAGGAAGACACAATACATATAAAGAAATTAAACCAGGAATACTATTTTATGTTCTTGGAAAAGATGGCCAATCTGAATGTGTGGTCACCTGGAGAGGTAGGGTAGAATCAGATCAAACAAATGATTGATTATTAATAACAGAAATTCAAACTTCATTTTCAAAAAATGTGAAGAAGCTGAAAGCTTTTGGAAGCAAGATGGTCTAGAATAGGTATGGTATAGAGACTGATGTCAAGGAGCTCATGTTATAATACTCTGTCACTTTACGAGGAGGAGGGGAGTAGATTAGGACTTGGGTGGCAAAGGTGGGAATAGAAAGAGGTGACTATTATGAGAGATGTTTTAAAAGTAGAAGTTTCGGGACTTAGAGCCTAGTTTGGGATGAGGGTGAAGGAGAGGGAGGGAACAAGAATAATGCTAGGGTTTTTGGCTTAACAGAGGAATGATGATATCACCATCTGAAATCAAGATGTTGTGTAACCGAGTTTTAGAGGAAAACAGTGTTTGGCTTTAGACAATGTTGAGTTTGAAATAAGAGCTCGAGATGTCAGCAAAATGTCCAGTACAAAGCTGAAGATATGGGAACTGGGTAAGAATATTTAGCAATCTTTATCTTTGGAATGACGCTGAAGTCATGGGAATGGATGGCTAACAGAAAGAAGAGGGCATAAGTGTAGAAAAGCAGAAGTTGTACTGAATCAAGAAAATACTTCTGGTTAGGAGTCAGCTGAAGAGAATGATTAGCTAGTGAAGAAGAGAGAGAATGTGCTTGGAGAAGTAGTGGGGTAATGAAGCTAATGAAAGTCAAAGGAGAGAAGAGTTTCAAAAAGAACAATGATTAAAAGCACTAATTGGATGAGGAAAGGAGAAGTGATTGACTTGGGAAGGCCACTAGTGTGGTTAAAAGGAAGCCAGTTGGGACTTTTGAATTTACACAGAGTAGTGGGGAAAGAAGATAAGACTTCAAAGGCTTAAGAAAAGGGCAGGAAATTACTGTATAAAGTGAAGACAATTAGAGACGTATATCACTTATAATGTTTACCATGGTATTTTTGTACACAGCAGGTATTCGGCAGACTGAGTGACTTTATTATGTTTGACATGTGGAAGGAACCAAATGCAGGTCTTGTGTGTGTGTGTGTGTGTGTGTGTGTGTGTGTGTGTGTGTTGTGGTGTTGCAGGGTGGAGGAGAGCTATTAGGGAAAAGAGGAGGAGGAGGTAGAAGAAAAAAAGGAGGATGGAGGTAGTTTTCTCCAGAAGATGAGGAGGGAGATGATTTGGAGCACGGAAGATTAGAGAGGAGAACAAATCTCTAAGAAGAATGAGGAAGAAGAAAAGAGATTTACAGGGGCAGAGATGTGTTAGAATCAAGCTAGGGTAGATGAGTGATTTCATGCTGGCAAACTTGGTGTTAAAGACTATTTTGTTAATTTATATATATTTATATATAATTATATATATTATATATTTATTATTATATTTATATATTATTACATATTTATGTATAATGATATATTTAATTCTATTTATTTAATGATATATAAATATAAATCTCTATATTTACTTATATATAAATATATATATCTTTAATTCTCTCGGAATAGGTCATTGTGTTAAATTTATACCAACAAGGCCACTGGGATAATACATACCTTGATTTTGAAGCTCACGTGTACTTTGAATTTGCTTGAGCCTTCAAAAATGCACATTATGCTGGGCTTGGCCTTAGCATGTGGCTGAAATAACAGGTCACAAAGTTCAGACTAATCCTGTCCAACATCATGGATAGGGCTCCATTTTCTAGTCAGGGAAGTTAATTTCAGCATCTTCCTGTGTGTTTTGGAAGAAGAATGTGGCTATTTGCCTTTGGTTTTGTGAAGGCCATGTTTATTATTCTTTTTACCTTACTTTTTTCAAATTTAAAAGCTAAAGCTACTGATTTTTCAAGGTAGGGGGTATGATTGGGAGTCACACTGTGGCGCAGCTTTTCTAGGCCTTTGCTTTCTCATCTGATATATGAGGGAGTTGGACTTACAGACATCTCAAGTCTATTTCTGACTTAAAAAATACTTCTTTAAGTGACATAAAAATACTCTGGCTTTTATCAGCTTTAACAGGGCAACTCAACCACCCTGCCTCTTTGTGGATGCTCTTATGATCCAATAGAGAATATACAAATCGTTGCAAACTAGCCATCTCCAAAATCTCTTGGAGAGACTGCAAACCAGAATCTTAGATACTAATATGCTTAGAAGTGACTGCAACAGTTTAAGGGATAATATTGTCTTTGCTCTCTCCCCCCATCTTCCTATGTAATGTTAAGGGTCAATGCAGTAATTATTTTCAAACTTCTAGGCTGACACTTACCTAGAAGATTCTGTATGTGCCAAAGTGGTCCTGAGCAGGCTCTTTGGAGGTGTAAGATTTAGGGAGAATGAAACAGATAGGGAAAATGTACTCTTTTTATATAGAGTTGTTTTGAATGAGGGTTCAGAATAATGATGGCTCAGGCTGAAAATGTGGTTCTCAAATTTGGTTATTGGATTAAAAATATATATATATTTAGAAAACAATATATTAATATAGGAAGTCCCTTGATACCTGTGGGATTTATTTCTGTTAGCTGAATTACTGTCATAATATTTATGTAGAAAGTTATAAAGCCCTGGTTACTTACTATTTAAACTACAGACATCCTTTTAGGGTAATAAAATTTGATTTGGGGATTGGTCTGGTGACTTTTGGTATGGGTACCTTATTCATATAAATTAAGGTGCTGTGCCATTGTCTTCTTAGACTGTCTTACCATTAGGAGCTGAGAGAATGATTGCAGACTTTTGAATGGTAGGGGCTGGGTCATATTGTACCCAAGTTAACGTTGCTTTGTGTTCAGGAAGTTTCAGTCCTGGAGTGCTCACACCCTGCATTGCTGGGTAGTGTCTCTGAATGCGAGAGATGGATTATAGTACAGGCAATGGTTTTTAGCAGGTTTAATATTAAGTGTCTGTCTAATACAGATGACATCCAAATGTACATATCTATCTATGACTTTCTTAAACTCTAGTTTGACATATCTAACTCTTGGAACTTTCCTCCAGAATTCCTTGCCTTTCCTTCAAACTCAACATATCTAAAACTGAACCCAACAGGTTTTCTCCAGATTTTCTCTATTTACTTACCTGATTTTGTCAACAAGTACCTCCACTCTTGCCCTTACCTAGCCCATGAACTCTGTGTTATTTCTGATTCCTATTCATCACCACAAAGCACAATCAAGCTCCAATGCCTTGTCCATCTTTTCCATCGCAGCTGCCACCTCCACAGCTCAGGCCCTGTGATCTCACAGCAACATTATTGCAACGGCATCCAATGGATCTCTGCCTCTGCTCTATCCTTATTTCAAGCCAATGCACTCTACACTACTGTGTTAATATCCCAAGGTGGCACTTATCACTGCATTCTCAACTCAGATGTCTTCAATGTTTCCCATTGCCTGTCTAGTAAATTCCTTTTGCTTTTTCTTGGCATTAAAGACTCTCCAAGATTGAAATCAGCCATCTTCACCTACTTTCCTGTTATGTAAATTTAATACTTTCTTAGTCTCCAGTAAACTCTTACATTTTAGCTTGTCTAGATTTGCCCCAGACTTCGTGGCTCAGCTGCAGGCCAACCTGCACAAAAGCCTCCAGAATCATCTTGTTTGGTGATAAGACCTCTTTCATGTGACTGTCAGTGAATCTCTAAAGGGCTCATGTACCATACATGGCTTTGGAGTGTAGCTAATTGTGTACCTGCCTTAGTATTTCTCTTAGAAGGAAAAGGCTGCATCTTTTACATCTTCCATCTCCCAAGAACCTGATACATTAGGTCCCATTATGTATTTGCTGAATGCTTGCATGACTTTGTTGTGTCAGAAGTTAGAATAACAAATAACAATTTTCTGAAATATGAAAAAAAATTTTCAGAGAGTACTTACCAATTATTTTGATAAGTTTTCTCTCTTAAGAATTAATGACAGGTCTTGGTTGCTCATACATGACTTTTTGCTATGAACTATTTGACCTCTGAGCTACTTTCTGATAGTTTCATGTAACACAAAATATTTTTTAAAAAATTATAGTTGGCATACAATATTATATTAGTTTCAAGGGTATACCAATAATTTGACATTTATATACCTTATTAAGTGATTACCAAAGTAAGTCTAGTAATCTTACCTGTCACTATACTAAGTTATCATATTATTTACTATATTCTCTACTATACATTACATCCCTATGATGTATTTGTTTTATAACTGGAAATTTGTACCTCTTAATCTTCTTCACCTTTTTCACTCATCTTCCCACTCTTCTCCTCTCTGGTAACCATTAGTTTGTTCTCTGTGTCTATGAATCTGTTTCTGTTTTGTTGTTGTTGTTGTTGTTTATTTATTTGTTTGTTTTGTTGGATTCTACACATAAGTGAAATTATACAGTATTTGTCTTTCTCTGTCTTACTTACTTCACTTAGCCCAATACTGTCTCGATCTATCCATGTTGTCACAAATGGCAAGATTTCATTCTTTTTTATAGCTGAGTAATGTTCCATTTTAGATATATACCACATCTTCTTTATCCATTCATCCATCAGTGAATACTTAGCTTGGTTTCTTATCTTAGCTGTTCTAAATAATGCTGCAATGAACATAGGAGTACATATATTTTTTCAAATTAATGTTCTTATTTAAAAGGACAAAGACAAACGTCCTTTATACTAGTGTCTGCTTGTACAGAAACTCAAGTCAGTGTAAAAGGTAGAGCTTAGACTAGTATTGACCACCGGCAGCTTGTTTAGTATATTTATTAATTAGACTTCTATTTTTTATTTCTATTGTTACCTGTAATAATTTATACTTGTTTAAACTAAGATTTATTTAGGTTTGTTTAAAAATTATACTTTCTGTCAACAAGAGTTAATGTGCTTGATATAACTGATAGTTGTACATAGACAATCTTGGGCTGGATTGGATTGGTTGATTGGCTTGACTGTTTCTCTCAATAGAAGTCATTGCTTCTGTCATGGTGACCTCCTTTACACAGCTCTTTCCTTCCACTTCTGGTAACCTCATTGCAGCCCCCCTCCCTACCCCAGCCCTTGTCTCTTTAAACTGAAGGGTGGTCAAAAATCTGCTACTATGAGCTACAGCTTCTAGCAGTACCCCTTGTGGTTCTATACCTTTGCCAACACTTCTTTTGTAAATAAACTCTCCTCCTACTGTCTGATATTAAGTGTATCATTTGTTTTCTGCTGGAATCCTGAATGAGACAACATATATGTGTACATGCCATGCTTTTTCAAAGTCTTTTTTTTTTTTTTGGAGAGAATTTCCTTAAATCTTTATTCCTTGGAGAGAATTTCAAGATGACAGTCAACAGAAAACTAGATAAAATGACCACTAAATTATTTGGAAAATGTAACCTGCATGACTTTTTTTTTTTTTTTTACATTTTAACATGAATTTTAGAGAGTCTAGAGCTTTTTGAAATGTGATAAATCATTCATAGCTTTGTTTGTATCTTCCTAGTCACTCAAATAGGAGGGTGAAAGATGCTATAGTCTGATGAGTGTTTTGCATTCCTCTTTCTCACATCTGTATGAGGCCTCAGCTAAAGTTACCAGAGCCACAGATGGCTGAGTCTTCCTTTACTCCCAGAAAACACAGTTTGTCTTACAGATTCCTTAGTAAACCCTGGATTAGTCTGTGGGACAGCCTGCTTTTTACAGAGCCTGAAAAGAAACAAGTGGTCAGATGGTCATGTGTTGAAGAGTATCCTGGGCCTGAGCAGGAAATGTACTCAGAGGAAAGTTACGGTAACTTCATCAGCTCTGTGGTCAGGAGGGAGGTGTTCTTCTGTGCCAGGGAAACCAGCGTCACCTTCACAAAATGTTCACAAACATCACAGGGCAAGATGGTTGAAAATAGAAAGCTTTCATTTGCTTTGGTTCCTGCCTAACATGTTAAATTCTGTTTAGTCAGAATTTAAAAAAGGAAACAATGCGATTGGGATCTCCTAACCTGATTTTTAAATTGCAAAAGAAACTCTAATAGTGATGTGCATGGATGGAACCCAACAAAGTTCTTAAGAGATTCTGAAGAAAAATCACATTGCTAACTAAATATGTGTTATATCTTTTCTGCTGATTCCTTAACTTCCCAATGCAGATTTCAGTACTGAGTGCTGTCTACTCTTCAGTACTGAGTGCTGTCTACTCTACTCTCAGGTTCACCAGACTCTATGTGGCATTTTAGTTCTCTGTGGTGCGATGATAAAGAAAAGGAAAGATGGAATATCGTACATTAACATGACAAATAAATGTAACTTACAAGGACTCTGAAGTTAAGGATTTCCCCAGTGACGTTTAGACAAAAAGTGACTTTATATACTGACAAATGCTCACGTTCAAACCCTTTGGTACACTTGGGCAAGCTGAAATAAAAGAGCTGTAATGACAAAATTATTGCTTGTGGGTCTGAAATAATTTATAGGAGGCATTTCATGTGATCAAGGCCTTATCTTGGGTCCATCTATGAATTTCAGGAAGTCTCTGAAATTGTAAGCAAAATGTTTTGTGGATGTGTGTTAGTGGCATAGAAAGTTTGGAGACATGCTTTTTCTGTATATGACCATGAAATCAAGTCAATTTTGCTGAATGCACAAAGTTAGTTTTCTATTTATTCATGATTTAAAACATTAGTCCTAGAATCACACATAAATTATATCTTGGCTCTTCCACTGTTTGTGTGACGTTGTTTGAAAAGTCACTTTTTTTTAGTTGCCTCTTCTATAAAATAAAGGATTAGCCTAGATCATCTCCAGCTTTCCTTTTAACTGAGTACTTTTTGCAGGATGGGACTTCAGCAAAATGGTAAAGAAAATAAAATTTATCTTGGTCTTGTCTTTTCTCACTCCATTTACTTCCCTGCTCAATGGTATTCTCCTCTCTAACTCTCATTTCAGACACCTAGTACCATCTAACTATAAAGTCCAACTTTGAGAGGATCTAAAATCAATCACTGACATTGTGTTGAAATTGTGATGTAACTTGTCAGAGACAAAAGAACAGTAGATTAAAAATTATGAGGGATGAATGAAGTCTTAAGGGTCACTTACTTGTCCTGTAACATTAGGCAAGTCTCTCACTCTTTTTTAAAAAATTTTATTTATTTATTTATTTTTTATGGTGACATTTGTTAACAAAATCCAATAAGTTTCAGCTGTACACTTTAATTGTAAGGCATATAAATGTTTACATGGTGTGTTCACCTCCCACAGTAGGCCAGTCTCTTGACCTCACTGACTTCAATTTCCCCATCTATAAAATCTCCAAAAGATCAATGTCTTGCCTATTTACTTGACAGGTTAGTATGGAGTTCATATGAGATAAAATAGGAGAAAATGCTTTGTAGCCTTATATGTGTGGTCCTTAGTTGCTAATTTAAATTGATATGCTCCTCACACTGCATTTTAAGTCATCTTCTTTTTAAATCTAAGCATTAACTGAGCTGGTGAAGAGAGTCCTTTCAGGGTCAGAGTTCCTTCCCTGCTGCTTGGAGCCACACCTTACAGATGGTTATCTACTCCACCTGTGCAGAGAGTTGACTTGGTTACGAATATAGTAATTGATACAGGCAAAGGGGGAAAGGTTTTTTGTTGTAACCAAGCTTCCTCTCCCACTCCATTCTCATGGAAGCACAAGCACCTTTCAATTTTCCAGAAGTCAACTATAGCACAAGACTCACAGATTATCTGTGGGAAATCTTTTAGCTTTCACTCCCTTGCTCATAAGCAGCAGATAAGTACCTTCTCGCCTCCAATCTTACTCTTCATGTTATCAATAAGGAGTTGTGCAGGAAAGAGGTTTGAGGTTACTGCTTCCTGTCTCCACCTGGTTTAGCTGCTAGGAAAGGCTTTGAAAAGCAACGCACTAAATTCATCATCAAAACAACCTGTCAATTCAGTTAGAGAAATGTCAGTCAAGACAATCTTTTGATACCATAAGCAAATACAATTGATGAGTTGACAATGTTTCTCTTTTAACCTAGTAGATTTGACTTAGGTAGACCTTGCCTAACTACTCACAAGAGGAAAACCAAATAAGAAAAAGTCTAGGTCTACTAAGACCAAATTAGCTTGAGAAGGATGCTTTCCATTCCTAGTATGAACTGGAAAGCAAAGGGGAATCAAACAGAAGCTAAATATTTCAGTAGTTTCTTCTGAGTCTAGATGTGTCCTTAAATTTATAATATTATAAATTTTATAATATTTTATAATATTATTTACAGTGTAAATAATATGTCCATAAACTATGTGAAGTACTATAAATTCCCTGAAACTCAGAGAACCAAAATACATATCAAAGCCAAGTGTCATTTGATGTTTCAGTTATCGGTTGCTTTGATTTATCCATGTCGTTACTCCACTCCCACTGAGAAAGCAGTGTGCATTTTAACACACGCTCCATTTTAAGAAAAAAATAAAAGGAAGCGGAATTATTGTGTCTAGTGGAAGTCACAACGATCACACAAATTCAATATCACTTGGAGCGACTGGTTAACTTTCTACTAGCAAAAATATATTTCCTTCATATAATTTCTCTTTAAAACAGATGTAGATTTTGAAGTCCTATGAGATGGTTTCTCACTTAGGCTTCTCTGAATAATCGACATAAATTAAAGAGGGACCAAGTACTATAAGGGTATAAATGTTGAAAAACAAGAGGTTCTATTGGCCAGTTCTGAACTCAAGTTGAACCCTAATCTAAGAGGCTGTTAGCCTCACATTAACACATATTAAGCAAATTACTTCAAGCATAGTATCTATGTTTTAGGGTCAACTAATTTTAAAATGATCTATGTTGGTGTCCAAGAGGGATAAACATCAATTGATAAATTGGATGTTTCTTTTTTCATCAAATGTCCATGTAATCAATATTTTTCAAGCAGTCCCCCCCCAAAAAAAATATTAATGCAGAGTCACACAAAAAAGGACCTTTCCTACTTAAAAGTTCTCATTATAAGAAAAAGAATCTGTAACTATGGTGATGGATGTTACCTAGAGTGATTGTGGTGAGCATTTAGCAATATATGCAAATATCGATTCATTATGTTGTACACCTGAAACTAATGCAATGTTATATGTTAATTATACTTCAATAAAAAAAGGACTTATCCTTGCTCAATTGTTGGATATGCCAACAATTGTTAAAAGGGCCACATTATGTGGCTTGCTGTATTATAGATCATGAATGAAGAACATAAGGAGAAATCTTTTGAAGTTATATATTCCATAGTTATAAAAATATGAATAGAGAGAAGGTTTTATGGAAGACAGAAAGGTAATAGTAACAGGCAAAAAGAAAAAGCAGCTGAAGAGACCTCTAAACTTTTAACTAGTACATTGATGTTTCTGTCACCTAGACACATGCTGTTGGAGTGACCCAATGTAGGTGCTATTTTCTAGAACCAGGAGAAACTGAACATGAAACAAGTAGCCTAGATATTGGGATCATGGATTGCTCTTCCCCGAGAAAGGTCTCAACTTGTAGTGCTGAGGTAGAATGGGCTCAGGAGAAATCTGATCAGTCTTAACAATGCTGAGACCCTATGAATGAACAGAAAAAAAAATCTATCTTCCAGTTATCTCACTCTATTATGCTTTGCAAAGGAAAAATAGTTTTGAAAAGAAAGACCACTGCTTCCCCCTTGTGAAAAACAGCAAACACTGAACTAAGTGCCAGGGAGTCAACTGTTTCCAGGAACCTTTGAGGTGATTTGTATTCTTTGCAGTGATCCCTCGGGCTGGAAAAATGTCTTCTTCCAAACTTCACCTCAATTTCCCAACTATCTGTTCTCATCATGTAATGAATGAAGAAGAGGTGCAGACAACAAAACAATGTTACTTACTGGTTGGTCTGTGTGGCCTGATAGTCATTTTTAACTCCTCCTTCTTATTCAACACATCTAAGCCAATGCTGAGTTCTGCCAATTTTGGCCTGTAAATATTTCTTGAGTTTATTCATTTCTTTCTAACTGTAGTTCTGTAGTTCTTTCTAACCTTATCACCTCTTGCCTTGACTATTACAATTGTGTCCTAACTTGTCTCCATCTTTTTACTCTTGTACCCTTCAAATTTACTGTCCATGTGCTTGCTAAAGTGATCTATACAAAATGAAAAGTTGCACATGTCACTTTTCTGCTTAAAATTCTTTGATAGGTCCTCATCGCCTACAGGAGAGATCCCAAAGTATGAACTATGCTTGTGTTGCCAGTCTTGTCTTACATAACACATGGTCCAGAAAAACTGAGGTAATTCCCTACATCTATCATACTCTTTTTCACCTCTTTATCATCTCTGACTAGACTATTCTTTTTCTCTCTTTGTCTTATCTTCCCCACAGTCCTCTACCTCACCTCCTACCCTAACACACATACTTCTACCTCATTCCACCCTCTAATACAAAGACTCTCCTTAGTTAGTCTAACTTTTACTCAATAAAAACTTGTAAGACTCAGGTCAGCAGTCACCTCCTTCAAAAATCCTTAGCTGATCCCTCAATTGCCCTTAGCAACACTGTATAGATCGCTGTGCCGTTATTTTTTAAGTAGCTGTCTGTTTATGTATCTTTCTTCCCCAACAGACTAAACTACTCAAGGAAAAAAACGGAGCTTTGTTCATCTTTGGGAAATCAATTTTTCTCTCCCAAATGCATCTTGGGAAGATGAGCTAGACAAGACATAGTAAGCAAATTACTGGGATACAGTTGCTAGAGCTTCTCTTCCTTCTTCCCTCCCTCTCCTTTTGCTTCCTCCGCCTCACTGTGGATGCTGGGAGAAGGAAGACAAACTGGCTGACCTTCTAGGGTTTCTCTCCAGCCTTTCCTTGCCTAAGTCCCTCCCCACCCCCACAGCCCTTCTCATTTTTTTTTTCTTATATCAGCTCTCAAAGGCAGATCAAGAAGAATCTGAATGCCCATAAAACAGAATTCAAATAATTAGTAACAGAAACACAATTCTTGGAGGTCTGGGGTTGTTTTTTCCAATCAGAACTGGCCCAATGATTCCTTTTAAGTAATCAAAGAAAAAGGCCAAGCAAAATAAAACCAAACAGAAAACAAGCTGGATTTTCCTACCAAGACAGATTGAACTTTTTGATTTTTACATATACTTTTTAGTGCTTTTCATGAGTATTTGTTGAATGATTAATAAATGAAGCTAAAGTTATCGTTGAGAAGCAATTTTGAATAAGAATTTAATGAGATGGTAGTCAGGCCAAGCTGCTGATAAGAATGATACAGTCCAGTCACCACCTTTCACTTATTATTTAATGAGATCCTATTATTTGCACAGTAGTATACCAAAGTCACATATGGTCCTTGCTCTCAAGAGACTTGGAAACTAGGATTCTAGAGGAAATACACGCAAATCAAAAGATGAACAAACTGAAGCACATGAAACAAGAGGTGTTCAAAATGTAGAACCTGACCAAAGGGCAAATGAGTGACACAGACAGTAAATGTTCTGAGACCTTAGAGAGGAGAGACACTCTAGGCCCTGGAGTTATTGAACAAAGTACGGAGAGAAGAGTGCTCACGGTATGTTCCCAGAATGTTGGTTTAAATGGGCTAGCTAATTGGAAGAATTTTGGTTTGAGGGGGGTGAGGTTAGAAAAGTCTGTGGAGGACTATGAATTGAGAATAAGAAATGAGTTTTCATCTGTTAAGCCACTGGTTATCAGACTTGACTTCAAATTAGAATTTCCTGAGAAACTTCGAAAATACTGATGCCTGGGTACTATACCCACAAAATTCTGTTTTAACTGGCCTGGGAATCGAGGAGTTTTTAAAAGTTCCCCAGGTGATTCTAATATGCTTTCAGCCTGAGAAACCTATTATGTCGTAGTGATTTTCAACTCTAACTGAATATTAGAATCAATTAGGGGAATTTTTAAGACAATACCAAAGACAACCCAAGAATGACAGAAAATACTTGCAAATCACATATCTGATAAGGAACTTGATTCAAAAATATATATATAAAAAATGTTGATAATTCAACAGTAAAATGACAACCCAGTTAAGTGGGCAAATGATCTGAATAAACATTTGTCTAAAAAGGCTATATAAATGGTTGATAAGCACATGAAAAAATGCTCAACATCATTAGTCGTTAGTGAAAAGCAAATGAAATTACAATGAGATACTACTTTATATCCTCTAGGATGGGTATAATAACAAAGGTGGACAGTAATAAATGTATGACAAAGATGTAGAGAAAATACACTATGCATTGTTGGTGGGAATGTAAAATAGTACAGTTGCTTTGGAAAATAGTTTGTGAATTCCTCAAAAAGTTAAAAATAAAGTTACGTGGCCCAGCAATTCCATTCCTGGTATGTACCCAAGAGAACTGAAAACATGTCCATACAAAAACTTGTACACAAATGTTCACAGAAGCATTATTTATAATAGCCAAAAAGTGGAAGCAAGTGATGATTGGAAAAATAAAATGTGGTATATCCATACAAAGGAACATTTTTCATTCATAACAAGAAATGAAATTCAGAAAACATTATATTAAATGAAAGAAACCAGACACAAAAGGCCACATATCTTACGATTTTTTTACACGAAATATCTAGGAAAAGCAAATCCAGAGAGACAGAAAATAGATTAGTGATTGCCAGGGGCTGGAGTGGGGAGGAACAGGGAGTGTCTGCTAATGGGTATGGTATTTCTTTTGGGAGGGGATGTAATAAAAATTTTCTGGAATCAGATAGTGATGGTCCATTCACAACTTCACGAATATCCTAAAAGCCGCAGAATTGTACACTTTAAAAGGGTCGAACTTAAAAAAATAGGGTGAGCTTTATGGTACGTGAATTATATCTCAATAAAGTTGTTATAAAAAATAAAAAGAAACAAAACAAATACTCTCTCCTCCACAGCATAGACCAATTTCTGGAAATGGGATCTGGGCATAGGTTTCTTTTTTAAAATTTTTTGATGTACAACCAGCAGTGAGAACAATGTAGGAAGTGAAAAGCTATTAGTAATTTAATTTTATGCAGCTCGCTTTTTCCAAAAGCAAAAACAAAACACCTGACTACATGAATGCAAATCCAGGTTAAATTGTAAATTTCATTTTAATAGATTCTGATTTTATTTGTCTTTTCAGTATGAGTGTATGGAGCGTTGCTTCAAATAACCTTGTTTTAAAAAAAGTAAGTAGGTAGACAATTGTTAGCGTGCCACCAAATGATAGCAAAAAAAGTACTGAAATTTGAATCAAAGATACAAAGCGATTTACTGTTTTAGAGAAATTTTGGAGAGTCTTGGTTGCATAGCTGGTTTTCAATGCTTTTAAGTGGTTTATTTCTCAAATGGTTGTAAGTTGACTTGGATTTTCGTCCTAGCTTTGCTCACCATCTGCTCAGTGATTTTAGGCCTCAGGCAGTCATTAGAAAAAGAAAGGAATATATTGTCATGTACCAGGGGGTTATAGCAATGGGATTATAGTGGGAAACAAGACACAGCAGATGTGTTCTCTTCCCTCATGTGGTTTTGGTTTTATGGCCTAGCTTCAGATTCTTTGCTTTAAAACTGAAGAGATTGAATTAGATGGTCTCTAGATTCTCTGGTCTTTTACTGGACTAGCATATAGGTACAAGATGGACAAGAGAGAGTACTCTTGTGGGCCTCTTCCATCTTCTCAGATTTCAAAGAACAAATATGCAAATTTCTTGAGAAGGCTGTTCTCAGAATTGGCTGTGTAAGATAAATTATGCTCTTTGGGTTACATTTTCTTTTACCTCTATATCTTACTCTTGGAATGGCTAATAAACAAAGTTAAAATGTTTCAAAACACTTTAATTCCTTCCTGAACGCCTGTATAACAACTTAAAAACAAATCTATTTGTGTATCTATGTCATGTGTTAAAAGCCATTTCAGTCAGGAAACTAACACAGTTAAGCATAATTAACACCCTAGAAGTCTCAGTACAGATTTAAAAATTCCAAATACATATCTGTGGTGCTCAGTGCCAACAGAAGGCCACTTCTGCCTTCCAAGTGAAAACATGTTCCATCGTTTCATTCAAGGAAGGATGAAAATAATATCAGACCATACACCTTTAAACTCTTGGTATAATTATCTCCTAAAGAGCTCCTACATCTTCATCTGCCAAGAGAGAGCTTTTGATGGAGAGGTTTATTTTGTTAATTAATATATCTTGATTTCAGAAAATAAGTGCTTATACCCTTGTTCTAAGCAACTGATTTTTCCCCCTCCAGAAAACAAGATTTTGGTGAAGCAGTCGCCCATGCTTGTGGTGTACAACAATGCGGTCAACCTTAGCTGCAAGTATACCTACAACCTCTTCTCAAAGGAGTTCCGAGCATCCCTTTATAAGGGAGCAGACAGTGCTGTGGAAGTCTGCGTTGTGAATGGAAACTACTCCCATCAGCTTCGGTTTCAGTCAGCTACAGGATTCAACTGTGATGGGAAATTGGGCAACGAAACAGTGACATTTTACCTCTGGAATTTGTATGTTAACCAAACGGATATTTACTTCTGCAAAATAGAGGTCATGTATCCTCCTCCTTACATAGACAACGAGAAGAGCAATGGAACCATTATCCACGTGAAAGGTAACATGCAAATCTACCAGTTTATCACTCTAAAGTAATGGTGTTCAACTATAGTTTTGAAACTAGGTCATGATCAGTGATGGGGTTGGATAAATTCCAAAGAAGATAAACCAAAGAGGAAGTCTATACATTCTAAGCTAATGATATTTTGCATATTTTGATCCCATTTTCTCATAATGTTTGGAAGGAAGAAAATATACTCAAGTACCATTCTCATATTGTTTAATCCGTTCTGTTCTATTTTTCAGAGAATCACCTTTGTCCAGCTCACCAGTTTCCTGACTCTTCTAAGCCATTTTGGGCACTGGTGGTGGTTGGTGGAGTCTTGGCTTTCTACAGCTTACTAGTAACAATGGCTCTTTGTATTTGCTGGGTAAGAGAAGCAGCACTGCTTTTATGTAACTTTTCCATTGCACATGCTATCTGATCATATTTAAGTATTTTGCCTATGTGGTTTATCATCTGTTTAACATGTGATTTATTTTTATTTTCTTTTTACCTGCTAGGTTAAAGTAGGTTCTCTTTTAGCTTGTACAACTTTATCTGAGTTAAAAATCAGTTGGTAGTTCTATTTTCCAGACACACCGGTTAGGTGGCCATGCAGAATAAGAAGCTAAATGATTAAATTAGGGTGGGGCGTTAAGCGCAGTTGCTTTTCTTCTCCCCATTTTGTGGTATCATTACAAGATATAACATAGTTTTAATATATACATATATAAAAAAACCTAAGCAGTTTGGGAATCTAGGCAACCGAAGTCAATGAACAACTTTGGTTCAGATTAAAAAATCATGAGAAATCTGGCTACTGAAATTATGCGTTCAAACCTAGCAGAGAAACTAGGTCTGTTTATCTGAGTCATATTTTTATCTCCCCTGAAGCAGTTGAATTTAGTGAGGCCAAGTATGGTGCTGTCATTATGAAACTGTAACGAAAGACTTTTCTGAGCTCTCATCACTGAATTGGAGCTTACCAACTTTTGCAAATGTTCATGCAATAAACCAGGTGCATTTTTCTTTACCTTCTTCAATGTTGAAATTTTGGCCGAGGTTTGAACATATCTTGATGATCGTCTTTATTGTTAAGAAGAGACCTCCTTATCAAGGATCTTTCCCTTACTCAGGAACTTCCTGTTCTTAGATATACATTAGAGTACAGAATATCTCATTATTGATTCCATTTTGTCTTCAAATTTTTTTCTAAAAGTTAGATGCATGTACAAGTCATTCCTTCAAGAAGAAATGTATGCTCCTCAAGGACAAAGAACCATTTTTCTTTACATTCACCATCCATCTGGTATTAAGTACATTTAATGCTTAATGAATGCTTATTGAATTGATAACTTTATAACCTCCATAGAGGCCAAAATAAGGACTTATGTGAACATACCTGAAGGCATACTCCATCCATTTAACTAATCCATACATGAGTCAGTGATTTTTGGAAGCTATGCCACATGAAGCCATCTTATTTACTCTAATCTTGGTGCTAGGAGGAGGTGGGCAGCTCTGGGTTCACAGTCATGCCAATAATAGATCCAACCTAGGACTCTTTTAAACTCTCATTGGCCTATTGCCAAAGTTTGCCTCTTGATTGTTACTCACATGCTTCGCCCATTTCAGAAGACCCTAGGGTGCAGGCGGACATTGGACATGCTGCTTGTTGCCTAATTTCTACCTTCTGCAGGGTAGGGAACAACTGCTGGTTCCTGGGAATCCTTTATACTAGATGCCATCTTGGAATACTCCTGCTTTGCCTTCTTCAAGTTGCCAAAACCTGATAGAAGCTTTTTATGTAGCGAAATATTGCCTAAGTTCTTCTTCTGATGTTAGCCGAGTCCCTTCATCTTTCTGGATCTTGGTGTCTTCATCCAAGGGACCTTCCAACTTTTAACCACTATGGTGTTTGCCAATGATTTTAGAATTTAGAATCTTAATTCTTGTTTATTTCTGATCTCACTGAGAATCTCAACTTAATTTAAGAGCCAAGTGCAGTGGTTTTTTGGGTATCCCTCCAGGACAAGTGCTCCTCTATAATATGCTGACCTAGGTCAATGTAATTTACTAGCTTTGCAGGAAATAGT
Source organism: Pteropus medius (assembly GCF_902729225.1). NCBI lineage: Eukaryota > Metazoa > Chordata > Mammalia > Chiroptera > Pteropodidae > Pteropus > Pteropus medius. The sequence continues at coordinate 11,589,825 of NW_024351729.1, forward strand.
TTTGGGAACTGTTTAACTTTTAGTGGCCAGAAAGGTACAGCTCATCATTTAAAGCTTATTGTAAATATGCATCAGAGTATCAGTTACTATAATCAGGTACTAATTTGCTAAGTGACTCAAATCATCCAAAGGGACAAAAGTAGCTTCTCGTTTTCAAGGAGTTTTAACAGTTTACTGTCAACTCGGAAACAACATAGACGCTATGTGTTTTTCTTTGACAGCACTACCACTTCCTAGCAAAGTTCATCTTGCTTTGTCTTGAGAAACTTATTTTGGTCTTATTCTGTCTCACAGGTTCCCTGTAAATTGGGGAGTCCCAGTGCTTGACATCTCTTATCATCTGTGACCTTTTGCAATCAATTTGGTTACCTGATAACTACCCTTTATTTACATCTCAAACCTAGGTCTTTGTATTTTCTGACCAAAATGGTAATATATGTGTGTGTGTATACGTATACATATATACATCTGTATATATGTATATGTGTATGTATGTATGTATGTATGTATGTATGTATTTCATAGAATAACACAGCATTTTTACCCTGGACTCATATTTTTCTGCTGCTGCTACTATTTGAGCAACCAGCACCTTGCTGAGCTAGGCAGCCAGGTCCTTAGGTATCCCTACACTTTATCTATTTCCTGTATATTTTTCTGAGATCCTATTTTTGGCTGGTTTGTGCCGTGTCTTGGCATAAGTTTCTGTTTTCTGGAACTTCCTGAGGGCTTGTGATGTGCTACAGTAGGCAGTTCTAGGCCGAGTGGGTTTCTGGGAGCAACTGCAGATTCTATCTCAGTTCTTGACCTATTGCTGACATTTGAATAAATAGTGAGCTCCCCTCTGCCTGGCTGCCACTCGCCAGCACCTGTTACTCTCACTCAATCTTCCATTCATTCAGCTGAGCTGGTAAGCTTGTTCCCTTCCTTAGTCTAAAGGACCCTTTTAAAAACCATTGTCTTCTCCACTATAAATCACAATGTGGGGAATGTGGATAGTGTGTGTTCAGGTAGTATCTGCCTTTAAATCTAATGAGTTCTTGAAAACTGTGTGATTAAGTGAATTGCATTGTACAGGCATCTCATCTTGCTACTGCTCCTAGGAAACAAGTGGGTAAGGGCTGCAGTGAAGAGAAGGGCAAGGGAGGAGTGGTCCTGAAATCATACATCTTTAGTAGATATTGAATGGTGAAAGGGCAGAGTAGATGACCCAGTCACACAGACACATGAGGTGAGTATTCTGCAAATATGTATGTATATACTAGATGCACATGGATACTGTGGGTTCTGTATAGTATTCCCAGTCATTTATATCCCACTGTTGAGTTTAGAGTTAGGGTGATGATGACTAAATCTACTATCTGATAACAGCATGAGGATAAACTTTAGAGCTGATTGCAGCAGATCTTTTATAGTTTAATGTGCAACCTGGATAATCTCAGAACTAAGACATCTTTTTTATTAGATCCTTTCTACCAGCTATAGTTTTATTTGGGTGTCCAGAGGCAAAGACTGTCACTTGGGAATCTGGCAAGGGGAGTCCTCAGGGTTAGAATAAGTATTAAATTGCAACTCAGGGTATCATCAACAGCCTTCTATATTTATTTGGGATCAGACATTTCCATTTTCTTTCTCTTGCCTTGCCATAACCCTGTGTCCAAGAGAATTCTAGTTTTTCATTTATAGAAAGGATATAGAACCAAGATGTTTGAAGAGCAACTTCCTTTACCTGTTTGGTTTCCATGACTGCCTCCTTCTGAATGAATTCCCCAATTATGTGTTTTTAATGCTATCTTCTTCTTAGTTCCACTGAGATAACTCATCTATCATTTCAAATTCCAAAGGACTGAGTTTATAATTTTCTTCAAATCTACTTCTCCTGTCTTGCCTTATATCTATGGATGGAACACCATCTTCTAATCACACATGCTCGAATCATCCGTCATCCTCGGATATTAGCAAGAAGGAGAAGACAAGCAGACTAATAATATTCATTCCAATTTGATGATATATTTTGTTTCCATTGCTTCCTTTCCATTCCATTCTTTTTCATGATCAGACTCTGGATTAGGATTTCTCAGTCTTGATACTACTGATGTTTTGGCTGGATGATTCTTTGTTGTTAGGGGCTGCCCCGTGCAATGCAGGATGTTTAACAACATCCCTGGTCTCTACCCACTAGATGCCAGTAGCATTCTTCTCAGTTGTGACAATTTAAAGTGTTTTCAGACATTGTCAAATGTCCCCTGAGATAGGGGTAAGAGGTGTCAAAAATGAGGCTAGGTGGTCTGGCTTGGGCAACTGTGTATATGTAGTGTCAGTCACTGAGATGAGAAACACTAGGAGAGGACCAGATTTTAAGGGAAGATCTTGAGTTTTGTTTTGGACATATTGAGTTTAAAATGACTTTGAATTCTAGTCCAGAGGTACAAATTTGAGTGAATAGGTGATAACTGAAGCTGTGAATATTGATGAGATTACCTAGAGAAAGAGAGTATAGAGTGAGTAGAGAAGGCCTAGGACCAAGTTCCTCCTAGTGAGGAACTCTAACATTGAATAGCTAGTTAGAGATGAGCTTGCAAAGGAAGCAAAAAAGAGTGAACAGAGAGGCAGGATGAAAACCTGGATGGTACCATCTTGTAGAAAGCAAAGTGGAAAAATGTTTCAAAAAGGAAAGAGTAATCAATAATACAGAATGCTGCTGAGAGTTCAAGAAGATGAGGACTGAAAATGTTAGTCATATTTAGTAATGTGAAGGTCAGTGTTTTTCTAACCTCTCTTTAACACTTACTCACGTTCCTTTGACAGGCAAGGTGTGACATGCTCAGGTAGCAGTGCATGGAAATAAGGCCAGGGCTGAAATCTTGCTTACTTATTTATTCAAGTGTTCATATTACTCATGTCCAAGTTGTCTACTTATGTATCAGGCCTATGTGCCAGGAAATAGGCTTTTTTTCATAATAGAGAATTCTGAATTCAGAAATCTGGATGGTGGCTTTCCATTTTTAGAATTTTTGTGGGTCTTTTACCAAATGTTAAAATTTTACCACAACATTGACCCAGAAAAAGTGCTTTTAACCCCTAATCAAAACGTGGCTAAAATTCATGGGCATATAAATCTTGCTTCAGGTTAAGTATTACTTTACTTCTCTCACTTCTGGTAGAAATTCATTCAGAGAGAGCTGAGCCTGAGGAACAAAAATGAGTGACTCTACTGTCTTTATGGCAATGCGCATACGTATAAAGGAATAAAAATGTAACTAATTGCTACAACCATAACTTCCCATTAATTTGGACTCCACTGCTATGCATTTATGATTACTCCAGACTCTGGAGGTCTGAAGGTCCTCTTTGGTTAATTATGGAAAAAAGGCTTGTTAAGCAAATGACTAATGTAAGAAGACTCCAGTGGGGATGCTTAACCTTAAAGAGGAAGGGCCTTCAAGAGTATTTACATATCAACAGCAGATATGTTAATTAGATATGCTTTTGAAATTCAGGTCAAATGACTGCATTGAGAGTAACATGGGTGCATTTCTCTAAAACACTTTCTTTGATTCAGATTTTTCAGGTTAATTTAGAAAAGTCCAAAGTCGTTAGGTTCGATTAGTCATAATCTAAGTCTAAAAAGCTCAATGAATTCTGGTGTGTTCAGCTTTATTTGACAGTCCACGGTTTGAAGAGTTGGCCCCAAAGTCTCAGAACTCCTCCCATGATATCTCTCTCCATGTCCCTGGCTCTTTCACAGTGATACTTCTCTTTTCTGCAGATGAAGAGTAAGAGGAATCGGATCCTTCAGAGTGATTACATGAACATGACGCCCCGGCGGCCGGGACCCACCCGCAGGCTTTACCAGCCCTATGTCCCAGCGCGTGACTTTGCGGCCTACCGCTCCTGACATGGACGCCTATCCAGATGCAAGCCGGCTGGCACCTCTTCACCTGCTCAACACCACTGCTCTGGATAGGAAAGGACAGCCTCGTCTTCAGCCAGCCATCTCAGGCTCCTATTAGGCCATCAATGCCGATTTTCCTATAATGACTGGACCAAATAACATCATTTTGAGACTCTGAAATGAAGTTAAAGAATCCTCCTGTGGCAGGCTAAATTTTGTAGTGCCATGACCAATATTCAAACTTACTATGTATTTATTGACTTGATTGAGAGGTTAGCTTTAAAATTTGCTTCCAGTTTTACTCCTTTCTCACTCATGTGCACATTGTGGTCGAAGAAAGTATGATATCGAAAGACATTTAATGGAGAAGAAAAGTTAGAAAATCATTCCCTTTGGTTAAATGGGGGTTTAGAGTAGGAATAGATTAGAATGGGAGTTAAGGAGACTTAAACATTTTTAAAACCATTATAACACTGTCTTTTACTCATGAAATGAGCCACTTCATTGATATTTAGTGCTGTTTTCCTTTTGGTTTAGAAAGATGTAGATATTGTCTTTGATGTATTCTGGTCATATTCAGTTATTTTGACCGATGGAATACCTTCAAAACAATGCAAGGCAAACCAACTGGCTTTCCTTACTCCCTGTGATGGGAAATCCATGTAGTCCTCACAATAAGATTAGAAAAAAAAAAAAAAAAAAGATGGTCTTCCTACACCAAGGAAGAATATAGCTGGAAATAAGCCCATTTGATGTCAAAATTATTTGAATACCGGGAAGGGTTATCTGTTCAGTGGCTCATTCCAGTCAAATCCTGTATATTTGTTTTTTGTTCAGTGGCTCATTCCAGTCAAATCCTGTATATTTGCTTTTCTGTTCTATATATTTCAGATTGCACAGTTAGTCTCTTTATTGTCTACACTAAAGAGATCTGAAGTGGGATGCTGAAAGCACATCCTTAGGGGAAGGGATGATAATGTGAAAAAGGAATGTTTGCATTCATTAGGGTGAGGAGGATGAGTCCCAAGACACTTTTTCTGAAAGAAGGAGAATGGAAGGGAATGATGGGATTCTTGTCATGTGCCAAGGGGCTGGCCAACAGCAAGTGGAAGTTTTCCAGAAGACAGCAGGCAGAAGAGCCCTGGAGGAAATTTCTTTGTAGGGACTTTATGGGCTTTAGGGCTCAGAGCTTCCGAACTTTGTGGATTCAGCTGCCTGTTTACCCTAGAAGTCCATCTACAAGGAAAAGTATTTTGGAATGTGTCTTTTGAGACAGCATCAAAGTTCTCAAGATACCTTGCATGGACTTACCCTGGAGTAATCATGGACGTTTTTCTACCTTCAGTTTGAGTTAACTGAAGTATGCTTGGGGACCTTGAAGAACGGCTCTACTGCTGCCTTCACAACTGTTTAGTATTTTGATTTATTCAGATGTTAGAGAAGTCTAGGTTTTAAAGGTAAATAGGCCTGGTCCAAGTCCCATTGCTAGTTGGCTTCAGGCAAGCCACTGTCTTTCTAAGACTCTGGTTCTTTAACTATAAAATAGAGATAATGATCACAATTGTCTGTTCCTATACTATAATCTCCATGAAGACATGGACCAAGTTTGTTTTCTCTCCTGCTTGTCCTTGGCACTTAGCACCATGCCTGACATGTAATGTTAGCTATTATTATTATTGCCATAGAGATAAACTATGTGTAAAAATTAAACTGGGAAATGACCTGAGAAGAGAGAGAATATTGTAACACAAATTTAAACCTAGTACCCAGGGACGAGGTGCTATAAAATTTGAGACCTTCTTAACTTTCACCATTTTCTGTTTCAGAATATTTTAGCTTATAATGAAATGTACAGTATTCCTCCTCCTACTTTTATGTATATAAAGAGAACTTTTAATTTTTTTTGTAATGTGGAGAGGGATAAGAATATTATGATTTCAGACAGAAAATATTGTACTTTGGTTGATTTTTAAGTGGCCTTCCATTCCATGAATTTAAATAATCCAAAGAAGACCAAACCCAGAAGTATTTGAGGAATGAAGAACTGTTGAATTTATACTGGCATATGTACTACATTGCCAGCCTTTTGGCACACAAAGTTCTTTGATCCAAATTATCAGATTGGATTTGACAATGATAGAACTAGAGAATTTTTAGAAAGGGCAATGGTGATAAATAAATAAACAAAAAATAAAAATGGAAAGATTTGATCTTTGGTAATAAATGGTTTTATTTTCTGATGGGAAAAATAGATTTACTAAAGATGAATCACACTTTAGATTTTTCTTACTCACTTTGAACAGAACCACAGTAGAAATGTTAATAGGGAAGTCCTTTTTCACTATGAGTATGAAGTAAGAAATGGTTTAAAAACAGTGGTTGGAGCCATGCTTTTATAGTTTCAGATATAGTAATTATGAAGAAAACAATGTCATTTGCTGCTATTATTCTAACAGTTTTATACTTAATAGTATTTCTATAAGTTTTTATTGTGAACTCACTTATTTTGGGCTGAGCATGCCAATTTAAAGAGACCAAGTATACATTATGTTCTGTGTATTCAGTGATAAAATTACTGAACTACCTGTGCCTGCTTTTAAATTTGAGCAGATATGCTTCACTTTTAGCAATGAAACTGGAGGAAACTTGCTATTTAAAAAAGATGTGGGATAAATCCTTTTAACTAATCTTCAGTTTTAGCCTTTTTTAAAACAAAAACCCAGATCTTCAAACATTAGTTTCACTTCAAGGAAGGTATACTTCTCATTTGTTTGCTTGGCTTTAGTCACAATTTCTCCTCAAAACAGTGGTTTACATTTCTGAGATGCCAGGGAGGGCTTACCTGTGCATTCTATGTGATGCGAATGCTCTATGAGAGAGATCAAACTTCAGCCTTAACTCTATCAGTCCCTTAGGCTAACTAACAGAGTTCTCATGAATAATTTAATGGGGATATGGATGATTAAATAGATGCCCTCGCCCCTGCCTTTTGCTCTGCCAGATAGGAACCACAACCAAAGTAATAAATTCAACTACATGCTGGAGGTTAAAGGTGGTGGCAATAATGGACCTAGAACCAGAGTCATCACTGCCACAGACCAATAGCTTGTGAAAGTTTAAAAATAAAAGAAAAACAACAAACAAAATGTGGCACTTGGAACAAGTTGAAAATTCAAATCAGACATATTAATCGTCACACATATACCCACTGTTATTATCTTGTGGGTAGGGGAAGGCCCTTAACAGGAGACACTAGAGCTGGTCTGATAATTCACAGAGCAGCTCCTATTTATCTCATTGTAATCTACCTTTAGGAGTGGCCTGAAGTCAGATAGGTGTAATATGAGTTCATCTCCACACTTGTTCTTTTCTTTGTTGAAACAGAGCTCATTAAACTTAATAAAGGTAATTAGAACTTGAAAAAAAGATGAACTTATATGTCTCCTACTCCAAGAAAGACTGAACTCAGCTAATCACCCATGAGTTTAATAGGACAGATCTAATCAATTGGAACTAGATTGGTAAAAAACAGTCAGTAAATGAATCTACTCAATAAGCACTCCTTTATTGGGCTCATAAAAATAATGTAACTTACTTCTGTAAAAGATTCTAATATCTTGAAACTCAAGTTCAAAATGAAATAAAGTGTAAACTTTATGACTTCACCGAACAGACCTCCTATTGCATTCTAGCTACCTAATTATGTAAATAGTGTAATTGCCTGCAGTCTTGAATTCATTTTTACTCCTGGTCTGATCAAACAGATCGATTGCTTTTAAAGTAGTACCCCATTCTTCTTGTGTGGAACAGAGATAACGGATGAGTGAGAAAAATTAAAGATATTTCTTAATTCATCCTGTTGGGGGCCCGACCACCCACTAAGCAGCAGGAAACAGGATGTTGGGAACTCTACCAGGTCTTGCTTGGTAATTTATCTGTGTCTCCAAAACTATGGAGCACTGCCGACCTTGACTTTTAAACAGTGGTACCCAGAAGTTTGGTTCTTCAGGAACGAATCTGAGTGAGCGAACCTCTCAACTTTCTCTGATTTGGTATCCCAAAGGAATGCGTGCTTTCCTCTTGAAGATTCATGGACTCTCAGCACTTAGAAACCCAGGCCGCTGTCCAGAACAGAATGTGGCACATTTTTTCAGTGTGCCTTCTGTTCATTTCAGGACACTGGGCTCCACACTCGAAAAATGCTTGGGATGAAATATGGTGACCCAAGAATGTTTTGGTTTTTTCCCAAGCTGACATCATTATTGAGGCCAGTCTAAGGGCCAGAATGTGTGCTTCTCAAGCCCCATTCCCTATCGTATTCACCTATTTAAACTTTGTGAAAGATTTTGGAGGGGACAAAAAGTCGCAGAAAGGTAAATTTATCTTAGAGTAGGGGTGTACTGAATTCTACTTTTACTTCACCTGGCAGAGCTATCTCAATGACATATTTAAACACTCTTCTGGCTCCAAAGAACAAATTGTGAGAACTGGGTGGAAATGTCAGTTTAAACAGAAGAGCAGCAAACAGCTTTGTTTTCCTATAGTTGTGGTTTTACATGGTGACGATGACACACGAAGATGAAAATGTGCAGCATGAACTCCAGTTGTTATCTGAGTGAGCATCTCTGCCAACACTGAAGGATATGTGTGGGTGTTACCTGCAAGCAAAGAGAGAGAGAGAGAGAGAAAGAGAGAGAGAGAGAGAGAAAAAAGAGGCCCCATTTCGGAAAAAAGAGCCAGTTAATCAAAGATTGACAGTGACAAGTGGTGCTGTTTATTTCATGAGCTTTATATTCGATTTCCTTCCTCTCACTAATCTCCAAGTCTGAATTTAGTCTCTGGACTAAATGTGTAAGTGTCTGGTGGCTGAGGAAGGGGGTGGAAAAGATGGTTTGAACGGGTATCAGGGCAGTTGCCACAGTTATTTATTCATTTCTTTAGTCTCCTGGGCACACACTTAGCATTTGATATGTTAGCTTCCAAAGTGTGGACTTTTGTTAACTTTTGGGAACCTGGGACGTAGTATACAAGAGCGGACAATCTTCAGGTTGTATTTGGAACCCTCTTTTACTCCCAACCCTTATTTCAGTGCAACTCTTATTTCAGTTGTTTTATATTTCCTTCTCCTCCCTTCCTCTTCATTCATACAATAACTACGTAATGAGTACCTGCCCAGCTCTAAGAAGTGGGCTAGGTACTAGGGGTGTGGCAGTGAGTAACACGAACATTATTATCGCCATATTTACCACCTGTAGAGTGTAGAATTTGTATATCTCTTCCTCTATTTTTTTTTTAATACCCTGCTCCTCCTTGTAATCGCTTGGTCTTAATTATAAGCTCAGACCTTAGTGTGGCTATTTGATGGCATTTCCCTTGGTTTGCCTGAAATTTATTCCTTTGAGATGTTCTTATTTAACATCTCTAATGCATTTAATGTCTTAGATCAGGGTCTGACAAATTTTTTGTTTTTTGTTTTTTTTTCCCAGAAAGTGCTAGATGGCAAATATTTTAGGCTTTGCGACCTTACCTTCTCTTGCATCTAGGCAACTCTGCTATTGCATAAAAGCAGCCAGAGACAATACGTCAACAAATGAGCATGTCTGTGTTCCAATAAACCTTTACTTGTGGACATTGATATTTTAATTTCATACAATTTTCACATCACACAATATTAGTATTCTTTTTGATTTTTTTCCCTAAGCATTTACACATGTAAAACCTATTCTGAGCTCATGGGCTAGTCAAAGGCAGGCAATGGGCTGGACTTGGCCTGCAGGCTGCAGTTTGCTGACTCCTGACTTAGACCCAAGGCTGAAATTTTAGCTACAAGGTGGTCTTGGAGTTCTAGTCACCAGCTACATTTTTAAGACTGAAAGGAATCAGTTTGGATGTGTGTAAAGGCTTATAGGAATAGTGACTGTTAAGTATCTGTTTGAAAGAAGGACATGGATCAATGAAGAAAAAGGAAGGAAAAACTTCATCTGAGGGAAAGTCATTTTAGGCAGAAGCAAGAAATTAGAAGCAAAGAAGAGGAGAAGCTGTTTCAAGATGACAGAGTCCTTTGTACATTGTCGCTAAAAGCTTAACAATCTTGGGAATTCTGGTCACTCTTCTCTTAAGCTCTGTTTGCCCTTTCTGCTGTTTTCTAGGTATCAAATCCTTTCAATATCTAAGGAAACAAAGTAAATTTTGAGCCACAACTGGCACGGGACAAAAACTGGTTGGTATCTACTGTGATGAACAGGACTGCTTTCCCTGTGAGGTCCTCCCCACACAGCACACTCAAATCCAACTTGGGGCAGGTGGAGCAGAGACCAGGAGCAGCTGCCTCAGAACTGGCCTCCTTCTTTCTATCACAAACTTTCATTCTGCACTTGGCTGCTATATTATGGGTGACCAAGAATGAACCCCTCCCGCCCCCAATCTAAAGTAGGGCTCAGCATATTACAGGTAACTGGTAAAATCAGTTTTATTCAGAAAGAAAGGCACTGACCCAACATTTACCATTCCTTTACCTCCATTCCCCACTCCTGTCTACAACTGCTGGTTACACCCAAGGTACAAACAGTCCCTGGAATCAGCCCAGTGTATGTGGGCACTCTGAGCTACACACCCATTCACACCATCTGGGCAATTTAAAAATAGGGCCAAATGTAGTGTTTAGACTGATCTATCCAGCTAAGATCAGGGAATTGCCTCTAAAAAGTCAGATGATTAATATTATTGTGTCAACATCTAGGGTGTCAGTAATAAAAACAGATTCTGGCTGCATGAATTCATCTTGACTTTGTACATGACATTCAAGTTCTGGGTCTGGGAGAATTCCTCGGAAGTTCCAAGATTTTTCTTTTGTAGAATGCAAGGCCACTGTGTACATTTATGAGTGGTATGCCCTGCGCAAAGGCCCCTAGCCAAGGGAGTAGGGGGAGCTGAAATGCAGTCAAGATGCCCTTCTGAAACTATGCACCTGCAAGAGCTATGTCCACCTGGAGAGGGCGCCTTTCTTTAATGCCCATTGTGTTGGCTATTCAAGCCCTGACAGAATGCTTGCCTTTTTGCCACTTGGTCACTGGTCTCTTTATAGAATAAGTTAGATCCCCATTCTCAAAACAGGAATTATCTAGGATGAACCAAAGTTAAAATAAAACAATGAAAAATGGAATGGCTCTTAATACCGTAAAAAATGTCTTTCCTGGGTCTCATTTTAGTCATTTCTTCCTCTCATTTCTTTACACTTTAATTCAGTTGATAGGTTTTTCCTGACATACATCTGGTGGGGTTGTCTTTCAGAAGTAATATAAAAGAAACTTTCTGGTTCAGATCTCAGAGGAAAAACAAAGAAGTTTTTGTGACATGGATAATACTAGGTTTTGGGTTAGTTCTTGAGGTGTCCCTGGGACGTTTCAGTTAATGGCAGAGTCTACTTTTATTTTATAGTTGTCAGTACGTGAGTGGGTAGACTAAATACCCTTTGGTCTGGTTCCTATAATAGTTGTCATACTTCTTATTATAACTGTTCCAGGATAATTTTCCCAAAATAAATGCCATTGTTTTGAGTTTTCTCCTATTATCACATTCCTAAGTTTTACAGATATCTATGTCTATACACACACACACACACACACACACACACACACACACACACACACACACACACACACATATATAAACACACATATATAATGTTTGGTATTTATCAATCAGGATTATTTGAATAAAGTTATAATTTCCTGTAACTCTTAAATTTATCAAAATTGTTTCTATCACTTTTTCTTAAAAAAATAATGAATTTTATTTGTAAGTTTAGGTTAGAAATCTTGAAAATTTTGTGAAACTTATAAATTTTTTTTTGTGTGGATTTAATTTGAAAAGCACATTCACATTATAGGATGAGAGAAGCTATTACATCATTTTTAAGTCTAGCATTTTCCAAATAATAAACTTCTTGAGGACATAAACTTTACATTATGGATTATTCCATAGTGAACTGTACCTTGAATATAATAGGTGCTCAGAGCATCTTAGCCAAATGTATAAATGGATGAGTGAACAAATTACTATCTTTTATTTGATAAATATCTGCAAGTTGTTTGGTCTTTTACAGATTAGATGAACTAGGTACTATGAAAAGACTTGAGAAAAGTGAGGACTACTGATAAAGATTCACCGTTTCTTAAATTGTTAAAAAGTGTCCTATTAATATACATTTTAAGACATTATCCAGACATTCAGAAGCAAAAACTCTTTATCCTTCCTTGGCAACAAACAAAATTCTAATTGTGTTCAGGTATCTACCCTCCATGTGCTTTTGGGGCATCCCAGGGTGTGAGTAATGATTGGTGTAAACTAGATTAGTGGTCCTAGTCTTCTCATCAGTGACTGTTTTAGACATGGACATGTGACAAAATTCTGACCAATAACTATGACAGTGTGTTCTGAGGGGCCTCTGGGAAAGTTTCTCCTTGTGGAATACAGGAAAGTATCTCCTGTGGTGATAAACAGTCTCTTTTCTGCTACAGTGTTGTGTCTGTAAGTGGCATCTGGAACAGCCATTTTAAGGCCATGAGGGGAGTTAGCCTGAGAAGAACATGCTGAGGTAGGCAGAGCAGAAAGAGGAGAGGACCCTGGGTCTTGATGACATTGCTGTGCCACAGATTGAACCAACACTGAAACTGTTCTTCCTTCAAATTCTTGTCATGTGAGACAATACATAGTTTTGTTATTTAAGCCATTTTGAGTTGGATTTTGCATGAAGCCTAAAGCATTCTAACTGGTAACTCCTTCTTTATGTTTATTGATGTGTATAAATACTCATAGAATATGTTACTTGGGAATACAATGAACTTGGCTCAGTATTTTGTCTTATTGACATACTCAATAAGTCCCTGATAGTTCTGAATAACTAAATGTTATGATCATATTCAGGACAGTATCTATATCTGACGACATGAAATTTGAGCAACTTGCTTCTTTGAACAAATTGCCTATTTTAGGCAGAAGATACAAGTTCCCCACCAGAGCTCATTAGGAGTTTCTCCTTCTCTTCCTTCTATTATATGAATTAATAAGAAGGAGAACTTCCTGGAAGGTGACTGGGGAATTTATAGTTATTTTGAATTCAAATATGCATGTGAAAAATGAGAATATTGCTTTAATTCCTTGCAGCATAGGATAGCATACACCAGTAAATTCTTTTAAGATTCTTCTAGCCGAGTGATCTCTTTCTACCCTGTATTCCTTAATATTTCCCTAAACTCCAGGGGCCAATAGAAGAGATAGGTCTTAGAATGTAGAAAACAATACATATTTAAATAATATATATTAAAATTAAAATTATACATATATTTAAAATACAAAGATAAATATTACATTATTGATTTAGATCAATGGCTTAAAAATATTTTTTAAAGTGACAGAACCTTCCTCCATTTTTCTTCTGATAAAGTCTTATCAGAAAGTCAAAATAAGTATACTGGGCCTGGACTCTCATCCTTTCTATCTCTCTTAGCTTTTGGCAGTGGCTCCTCAGGCAACACTGATCTTCCTCGGGGTTCCTGGGATGGCACATTAACTTCCAGAGTGGCTTTGGGATTTCCCAGAGGAAGATTTGTGTTCTATGACAAGGGCACAAACTGAACACAACATGTCTTCAGTATAGCTATCGACACTTAGAAGGACAGAGAGGTTTAAGACATAGTCCAGACTTCAGAAATTTACAATCTGTTTGAAGAAATAACCAGTTGTGAAGGCAGTACATACTGAGCCCTAATTAAGTGATATACGATGCAAATTCAGAGGTGAAAGATTATTATGGACTGAAATTCCAATCTCACTCTGAACTGAAATGGATGGTATTGTATATACCTCTCTTCAAATTTGTGTGAAGTAGAACTGCTCTGAGGAGGAGTATTTGTATTTTGATTTTTAGAAATATTGTCAATTTTTTGCAAAGAGGTTATATTGATGTACGCTCCCATCAGTTATACGCAAGAAAGCCTGTTACCCTATTTATTCTCAGTAACAGTGTTATCAACACTTCATCTTTACCAATTTGATAACTTAAAATGCTATGTCACCATAGAGTTAATTTGCATTTTATTTTTTAATATATATGATTCATTACATTTTTATATTGTTAAGAGCCATATGTATCTCTTCTTTTGTGAACTGTCTATTCATATTCTTTGACCATTTTTTTTTAGTTGTATTGTTGGCTTTTTAATATAAGATCTCTTTAAGAAAACTAGCCCTTTGCGTATAACTCCTTAATTTTAGATATGAACAGGTATAAGTTTATTGTTTCATTGTTCATTCTTCAACGTTTATTGAGTACCCATTCCATGCTAGGCAGCAAAGTTGGCACAGGAATTAGATATAGCAACTATACACAGGAAGCTTTTAGGCTATAGGAGATACAGTTCTTTTCCCATGTTTTATGTTTCATCTGTTATAGAGTTATGCATAGGGAGTTATTGGAGCTCAAAAGTTTTCTGTTAATGAGCTGAAATGATTGGATGAACAATAAAATTAAGACATATAATATCCTGTTTCTTAAATTGGGCACTGTTTACTATTCACTCTGAAAATTCACTGAATTGTACATATACGATTTATGCACTTTTCTGTATTGTTATATTTTTGCAATAAGTTTTAAAAATTTATTATATAGTTATTCCATAAAGTTTATTTTTCTTGCTTTTATTTCAACACAAATCATAAGTGTTATAATCGAGATTCTTTTTTACATAATTTGTGTACTGTTGACTGTAATGTTAAATAAGATAACTTATCTATACTCATTGTAGTTTAGTCTCAATCGAGATTGTGCCTTGATCTCAAATGGCCAAAAAATAGTTTCTACAGAAATTTGTTTTAGGATTATTTATAGGTGAGTCTTCTCCTTCATATTCATGCAAATGATTTTTTTGTTCTAATTTCTTTATAATTTATTAAAATGCTACTTTTCTTGCATTTTTTCACATGTAGTTTCATTTAGAAAAATGATTTACTCTAAAATTAAAAAATACTTTAAATTTCTTTTAAAAATAAAACATCTGCATTTAGATCTGTTTCTTTTTATAATAAATAAGAAGTAATAGTTCACACCAAATAACTGTAGCCAGGACAAACACAGAAGAAATTCGTTTTCTAACAAGGACCACAATTTGCTCTTTATTTGAGGATCTTTTGTTGTTTCACTTAATTTGTCTATTGTATTCTCTATCTTGTCTATGTTAACTCTAATTGCTTTAATAGTATTTAGTTGGCATTAACATCATGTATTCAAAAGTGACTGTAAGGTCAAATTTCCTATGTGTTTTATCAAGATTTCTATCTTTTGGTAGATCCATAAAATATTGTGTGTAGTCTTTGAATTTTGCCAAAGAATGTCGTCACTCTCAGCATACAAGAAGTCATATCTCTTGGAATTAAATATAAACAATGAGTCATATGTGACTTCTGTATTTTTAACCAAGATTCTGGCTTGTATACATTTTTCTTTCTGATTATGTTAGTGTCATTCTCCTAGGCTTTCATTTGATAATTGAAAAAAATTCATTAAAATAAAATTAAAATTGTTTTTTAAAGTTTTTGAAGACAAATAAATGGTTTTAATATTTTAATAAGTATTACAGAATTTGCAATTCTTTCATGTATTGTCCATTTAGTTGCCCATGTAAATGTGATGGACAATGAGATGTGCCATTTGGATCCCCTGCAGGACCAAGATCTCTCATCTGCAAGAAAAAGCTGTTTGTTTCTGTTAACTTCCTTTCCAAAATTTATCTCCGCTGAAAGGAGCTGCCTCACCCAGGGTTCTTAGGCCTTCTCCCTGAGAACAGCCTTTGTTCAATGGTGGGTCAATTTAGAAGCACCACCATTGGGACAATTTAGAAGCACCACCATTGGGACATCCTTGCTCCAGAGCTTCCAGTAGTATTAATACAGCTTCTGTTTCAATTGTAACTGTCTCAAAGTTCAATTTCCTCTTATGTTCAATCCTTCTTCCTTCCCTGCCCCTCCTCACTGAAGGTTCCCCACCCCCTTGAAAAAGTCAATTAAACTTCAGAGTCTCAGAGTTTTTTCTCAGGAAACCCAACCTAGAATAGTAAAGAACCAGCAACAATCTTCATGCTTGTTATCTAGGCTTACAGATAAATTTTAGAGTCATTTAAATAGTTTAACATCATAAAATGTTCCAAAATATGTGGAAATGTCACAAATACTGTGCTAATTTGTGAACACCTCTGGGACTACAAATTGAAACTCAGAAGAAGCAAGAAAAAGGATGTTTAGCAGTCATGGGAAATGATTTCTTATTGTGTAAGAAGCTAATGCATTCATGCCATCTGAGAGCAAGAATTTAAAAGGTTAGTTTTTTTTCCCCTTTGATGAAAAGTTTCTGGCACTCAATACTTCCCAAACTTGGAAGCAATATCTGCATCTAGGATTGGTAGAAGCGAAACCTCTACCACCTACTATGGCATGTGGAGGCAGTTGCCCAGTGTTTTGAGGTCATAGGACAAGAGATGTGGAAGAGCATTTCCAGAAGCCTGATATGAATGATTCTCAGGACAGTAACATGTTTCCTGTGGGGTTTTCAGAATGAGAAGAAAACACAGGCTCCTGGAGAACACCAACAGCTAAGAGAAGGACTGAAGGAGGCAAATCTGAGACCCACGAGGAGCAGTTAGAGAGGAAGAGAGTAGGAGAACTGTCAGATTGAACCATGTGAAGTTGCTGATATTTGACTTTTAAAAAAATTAATACACAAGTTTTTAGAGATCAGTTTTAAATTCATTGTAAAATTGAGTAAAAAGTACAGAGAGTTCTCACATATTCCCTCACTGCCCCACCTGAAACAGCCTCCCTCATTATCCATCTCTCCCATCGGAGCGGTACATTCGTTACAGCCAATGAACCACCCTTGACATCACTACCAACCAAATCCATAGTCCACATTAGGGTTTGGTTTTGGTGTTATACATTCCATAGGTTTTGACAAATGTATAGTAACGTATTCATCACTATAAACATCACACAGAATAATGTTACTGCCCTAAAAATTCTCTGTGTTCCACCTACTCATCCTTTCCTCTCCCAGACTCCTGGATATTTGCCTATTTTTGATTTATAAAAACTCTTCGTGTGGTTCAATGTAAAGAAGAGAAAGGATCACATTTCTCTAAAGGAGAAGAAGAGCCTAAGTGTGAGTGTGGTTAATAATGCTCACTGGGTAAGTGAGATGAGGGATCAAATCAGCTCTTTGGATTTTGCATCTAGGGCCTTGACAAGACCAGTAGCCATGAAATGGTGGGGCTGGAAGTGAGGTCCTAGCAGGGAAAATTGTGATCAGACAGTGAAACACAGGCAATCAAGAGAGTAGAACTTATGACAAGAAGTTTCCTTGTGAAGAGAAGCTTCTTGGCATCTCAGATCCTTTATTGGTTTGGTTGTTCCTCGATGGTATCTCAAAAGTCCAGGAAACAATGAAATGTTTGCTGTTTGGAGAGCGAGAGGAAAACAGGAAGGTCAAGTTTTGTTGTTGTTAGAAGACAAAGATTTAAGGTGTTTAAGAAAAAAGGGCATTGAGTAGAAAAGGAAAAATGAAAGCTGAAGGAACAAGAGAAAATAATAGATGATAAAATGTAAATAGAAAAATAATAGGAAATAGTGCTTTAGCAATGAAATGAGTGGTAGTGTTGGAGAAGATGAGAGAGTGGAGGGTTGGGGATGGGGATCTAAGCTTGGGTGGAGCAGTGAATCTTGACTTGGAGAGGGATGTTGGTCTCCTTCTCACACATGTGCATTTGTACAGAGCAGACAGGGCATTCATTATTTATTTGTAGAGTTCTGGGAAAGACTATTTTGACCATCTACTGATTTTTTTGCTGTACTATGCACAGAATGGAAAGAAACAGGTATTTGCTTTCTGCAAAGCAAGCTCTTCTATTTTTCCTTGGTGCAAAATGCACAGGATGACTTGATATCAGAGGAGTGAAGACAAATCATCAGAGCTTGCACTGTATTCCTTTTATGTATGACAGGGCTGTTGACCCTTCCCTACATGGGATCAGTTGGTTCTGTGTGGGTTGTTGCCTACACCTACAAATAGTACCCAGAAATGTGAGTGTTTTCTCCTCCCTCTGTATCCCTGCTCCAATCTGTTATCTACTGGTATATAACAAACCACTCCAAAACTTAATGGCAGGGTGGAGAAATGATTCCTTGTTTCAATTCACACTGCCTATTTCCCTCCCATCCATACAGGAAAGGCAGGAGAGTGCACTCCTAGTAGAGATGGCATTTCCTTATTACATACCATGACAAAAGAATATTCCTCAACATGTTATAAAATTCTACTTGATATCTGAGTTGACTACAGGCATGGAACATCTCTTTTGTGTCACTTCAAATCTTCTCAACCTTGCCTGTCTCTTTTTTCTCCCTCCGTTGAGGCAACCAGCTTCATGCCGTTCCAACCAGACAGTACCTTATCTCAGATGCCCTCTGAGTGCATCTTATCCACTCTGGGACTTCTATGTTGATGCCTTAGTGTAGATTCCTCAGGAACACATTTAGTGCCCACACATGCTTAGCAGAATAGATTATGGCTGCCATTCTTTACTTCCTTCCCATAATAAAATTACACACTGAAATTCATTGTCAATTTTTTTTTTTTTTAATGCTTCCCAGTAAAATAGGTGGATATTTTATCTCTGCATGTTGATTTTGGGTTTCGCTTTGGTCAATGGAATGTGAGTGCATGGGATACAGGCAGAGGTTTTAAATGTGCTTATGTGGTTTGCCTTGGCTTCATGTTTCTGCTGTTCACCATGAGAGAACATATACCAAGAAGTTTCTGGTGCAAGAGAGACATGTGGAGCATACTTGAACTCAGCCCACTCACAGCCCGAAGCAGAGCATGGCCAGCTGACTTACAGACCCATGAGTGAGAAAAACACAACTTTTTATGGTAAGCCTCTATATGTCACCTGGCCACCATTCCTGCTTCCGGGGCCCCACTCTCCAATAAGGTATTCGTGTAGAAGATTTTGCTTCACACTCTTCTTTCTGAGGAACCCAAGCTAAGACACTATATGTTCTCTGCTAATTTTCATTGGTTGCAGGTTTATATATATTGTTCAGATATTGGAGGTTCTAAAGTGTTCACCACTCATCACCCCTTCACACTTTTGCTAGCAACTAGAGAGTCAAATTCTTTCAACCTTTTCGAACAAGCTTAGAGGACTTGAGGATAGAGTATGCATGTATAGGAGGGTTAGTGAGCAGGTATTGACTTGATTGAGCCTGAATTTTATTTTCTCATCCTATCTATCTGAATCCTCAGTCTCCTCTGTTAGTCATTAATATAGCCCTTGCTACCATCTACCCCTAGTTACTTGCTCCTAGGAAGTTGGCAGTCCCAGCAATAAGTCCTCTGTGACTCTCAGAGGACTTTCTAAAGATAAAATGGCCTGACTAGGGAGTTTCTCATCACTGAAGGGGAGTTAAGATAGCTGGATGACCATTTGTTAAGTATGTAGAAATTAAATAAGTAAATAAATAAAATCATAGCTTCTACTTGTTTGGTGTAAGGTACAATGTTAAGCATCTTAAATACATAACCTTATATCTTTATAATAATCCTGCACATTGTCTGTTTTCTTCCTTTTTCATTTGAGGGGTTTGAGACTCAGATTAAATAGCTTGTCTCAGGTCATGAGACCAGGGATAGCAAAGCCAGACATTTGTCTAACTTCAAGGCCTACTCTTTTTTTCATTAGTACATATGTCAACTTCATTATGGGCTAGGGGCTTAAATCATCTTGACCTTAAGATCTCTTAAATGAGAGATTTTACAAGTTTATGAACTTTTGTGTTAAGGCATGATAGCAAAAGGAAATAATACTGTATGAAGTTTCCTTCTCACTTGTTTTTCTTCATTTTTGGGGGGTTGGGAAGGTCTAGAAATTAAAATGATTAACACGTCTTTGTAACTCTTAACAAATAAGTGAGTACAGTGGTTTTCACACTCAAATCAAACCCAAGGTTGTTTTCTGACTCTAGAAAGCCTTTGCAGAATCTAGTCATTTATCAGTTAGGTGAAACATGTGCCTGGCTGCCCCTACTAGAGTGGAGAGAATGAGCCATGGAGGTCTGTGGGAGTATGGAGGTCATGCTAAGAGAGATGTAGGTGATGTTTAAAGAGACAACTTTAAACATAGTCAGAGATATCTTATACCTGTGTGGCTTCTGGGTGTTTGGTAAGGATTATAAGTACTAGATATAATACAAAAGGGAAAAAAGGCAGGGGAGTGGGTTTGGTCCAAGGACTTATGATCTGACTCACAGAGACATGAAAACATTTGAGAGAAGAGGAAAAAGGAGTGTGTTTTAGGCAGATATGAGTGCACACATAGGACAACAAATTTGTGACTTTGAGAGTGTGCTGGAACTTTTTCATGCCCCAAGTAAGAAAGTGAATGTCACGTAGGCTATGATAAGCCTGAAATATGCTAAATGAAAATACTCACTGGGCATTCTGTTTTTATGTTAGTATGAAAACCAGTGCCTATTGAACTCCACTTTACAGAGTACAGGTACCTAAAACTACCATTTAACTTAAAAACTGAGATGCTGGGTCTTGAAAATCTATAGTAATGGGACTTGTGATTAAGACTGAATATCATAAGTATTATTTCACAAGAAAGAATAATTAAATATAAATTATGATGAATAATTAATCACCTTTACAAAAACCCGCTTTGTAGGTCAGGAAGGGGTAAGTATTGCTGTAGTATAACTCATGTTTTTGTGGTTTGAGATTCCCACTAATATTTTGTTTCCTTGAGTTCCTGTATACTATACTATATTATATAGAGTTAGACATGTAGTTTTTGCTCTAATAAAATATTGCTTTGGAAAATCTGTTATTCTCTGCCTGTTAACAGGAATCCAATATAATACAAATGAGAGAAGGTACTGTAAGAATTGGGTAAGAAAAATATAGGAAGGAGGTGCAGAAATGGAAGAGAGTGGACAAAAGATAAAATTATACTTGCTAAAGATAGCAT